>NW_027362761.1:231117402-231530801 GCF_046119375.1 Phyllobates terribilis | reverse complement strand
TCTCTCTCTCTCTCCCTCTCTCTCTCCCTCTCTCTCTCTCTTTCTCTCCTCTCTCTTTCTCTCCTCTCTCTTTCTCTCCTCTCTCTTTCTCTCCTCTCTCTTTCTCTCCTCTCTCTTTCTCTCTTAAAAATTATTGTAATCCTAATTGACCTAAAACAGGAAAGGTTTATTCTGATATCATGTAATATATTGAGAAAAACATGCATATGTGTCTTTTTATATAGTGTATGTAAACTTCTGGTTTCAACTGTATATGCATATTCATGAAAAAATGAAAATGCCGTGATGTCCATTTCCACTAAAACGATCCTGTATCAACATGACTTCAGAGGCCTGTCCTGGCTACAATTAAAGGACTAGAGTTTAGATATTGTTATGAAGCTGCATTTGAAATGTCCGGGCCTTGGCATACATTTGGGAGCACAACGACAAGTTTTACTTACTGATGAGCATAAAATCTCTGATGGATGACCTGGAGCCCTGAGCTAACTGCCTGCATTAATAAATAGAATAGACTTTGTATTGGCAAGTTGTTAATAAAAGGAATGATTCTGAAACA
The DNA here is from genome assembly GCF_046119375.1 of Phyllobates terribilis. Classification (NCBI taxonomy): domain Eukaryota; kingdom Metazoa; phylum Chordata; class Amphibia; order Anura; family Dendrobatidae; genus Phyllobates; species Phyllobates terribilis. Next base: position 231,530,242 of record NW_027362761.1, on the reverse strand, counting down.
GTCTGTCTGTTCTCCAATGCTACAGTTGTTCCACCGGGGAAAATTATCTTTTATGGAAACCTCTATATTAAACTCACTTTTACGGATGTCAGTTTATGGCAAGTCTTTCGGCTAAATCATGTATCCATGTAAATCTCACTTGTGGCAATATATGATAATTATTTGACTACTTTACAACACTAGAAAAATGAGGCCTAGTAACCTCAACTGGCCAATAAAAGTAGAAGTAATAATAAGTTCTTTGGATTCAGGGTCAGTCTCTTTTAATGTGGTGTAACAAATTGCATACAAATGTAACATGAGGATTTAATGTACACAGCTCCAGTAAAGAAGTCAATTATCCCGCTAGGTATTTAGCTCGTGCATCCAAAGATATAATAGATAAAACAGTGGTATTTGTACTTGTTACTTTTCCTGTGCGAAAACAGGAGAAACAAAAAATGAGTGGTGACAACATAGTCCCCCTGCAAGGGAACACACACGTGAGCTTGTAAATTATATGGGTAATATGCTTGTATAATTTGTGGAATTCCTGTGTATGGGCCATTGCCCAGGAGATCCATGTGTATTTAAAAATAAAAATAAAGCCTTGATAAAATATGTGGAACAAACATGGATTTATGACTTTCTGCTTTCCGTTTTCTTGGCCTTTGCAAACGGACTTTGCTGGCTGCAGCCAAGAACTGAGCGTTGCATGATGAATGGCCTCAGTGGTGTATATCATTAGGGAAAGTTCACTTTGCTTGCGGTTGAGCACAAAAACCACTGTGGGAATAGTAATCTGTGAAAAGGAAAACTAGGTGACAGGCTAGAAAACAAACAATTTAGGGATCAGTACCATACTTGTATGTCTAAAGGTTTCTATTCTTTTTAAACTCTTTTCTTTGCTTGTTGTATATTGTAAAGATGTGCGGTTGTGGATTTTAATCACCTAGGCAGGTTATCGATGCAATTAGTTTTATTCCTTCCGACCACGGTGAACAGCAATTCCAGGTAAATGTCCAACAGGCAATTCTCTTAGTCCTAGAGTTTCCAACCTGGGATCAGTAGTTCCACTTCCCCTTACCAGGTGATACCCACTGTCCCCCAACTTTTGGTTGGCCCACAGCTTTTTGTATCTCCTGCCGGTATGTTGGCAGTCACAGCATATGCTCCTTTAGATGATGGATATCACGACCGCAGCCCGTGATACCACCCAGCTCTCAGTCCGACTAGCAATGAATCTTCCCTTTCTCCTGCACATGGTTCAGCCCCCTGAATCGGCAGAAGAGCTCACCCCTCCATCCCCCAGCTAATTGTGCCTTAGTGGAGATATTTTCTCAGGTGGAACCCATCCCCTGGGTTTGCATGTGAGACTACCTGTGGTGACGGAGAGAACAATGGCCCAAGGTCTCGGAGATATGGTCAATGAATGGAATAGATGCCTGAGGTTGAACTGATGAGCAAACAAATTACTAACAAAACACAGCAAGCAAATTTCTAACAAAACACAAAATTAAGATTGTCGTAAAGGGATGCTCAGTGCTGGAAAAGTATTTAGAAAGTGGCCAGGTCCTCACATATATAAACACTAATAGTTTTGTATTGTTCCTTCCTTAAGAATCCACGTAAAGCCAGGGTGACCAGACGATTTATCGTTGCTGAAGGAGTCTATATGAACACTGGTGACATTTGTCCTCTTCCTCAATTGGTATGAAATTTTCTGTATTACCATGTAATGTATTTAAAGCAGGCCATAGACCTGAAACTGTTAGTTAGGGAAATAGTTGCTGAACAATCTCCAAAACTATACCTTTTGTGGGTTGGCCAAACATTTTTGTGATCTAGGTTGAGTTCACACAGCCAACATTCACGGTTCAAGTATGGACTGCAGTATACGGACTAGTCATGGGCCTCCTGACCTGAACTCAACAGTTTTATAGATATATGAGGCTGCTGCGTTTGGGTCTGCAGACCTGTGTTACGCCGGCTTTATGCCAAGAGTATGATAAGCAGCCATTGGGCACTTCTGCTACCTCTTATTTCAAGAAGGTTAGAAGTCATTTTTATTGATCCCTGTTTACCCAACGTAAAGGTTGGTGGTGCATTAAGTAGCTTGCCCCACAAACTAACAAAGTACATTTTAATCACTAGATCTTGGAATAATAAGTTACAAGGTTGGATGTGTTAAAAGATGTGCTGAGATAAGCTTATAAACAATTTAGATAAATTCTGGTGACCAATTTCACTCCTCGGTTTATCACAGGAGTGAGTGTTTCTGTCAAGACACCAGTCCAGTGAGCTTGTCATAAATCAAGTCGGTGACATGCATGTTCAGCAGCCACCAGTGCTACTATGTCACTAACTTGATTTATGATGAGCCCAGATTGCTGGAAACCCTGCAGAAATACTCACTCCTGCTATCGAACAGGCAGGGAAATGTGTTCAGTCACTGAATGAAAGCAGCATCTGTGAGCACCTGCAGTGCCTGTAAACTCTTATGCTTCCTTTCCTGTCCAGGAGCTGTGTTATGTGCCGACCATTAAATGGATCAGCTTTACATGTTCAGACACAGCAAATAAGACCGTACATAGCAGGGGCACATATATAAGATTATCTTGGCACAGGAATATTTTTTTTTAACATATCCAGTTGTGGAACTTATTATTATTATTCAGAGATCTACTGATTAAAATGTTCTTTGTTTGTGGGACAACCCCTTTAAACTTTACTTATCTGTTGTTTTGTGGTCGCAGCATTTATAGGGTTAGAGCCACTGTGTCACTCCTAAATAGCAGTTGGCTGCCACCCCCAGTGCATTGCATTCACAGACCAAACTTCCCCACATGCAGTACAAGGTTCAGTAGGTCTGCATACATGATTGGATTGCTAACCCAATAGTGTGGCTATGCAGATTGTATATAAAGATTGACACGAGATATGAATTACACACTGCAGTTGTTGTTCGCAGAAGTAGAAAGTTGCTGAAGACTCGTGTTGTTGCCAAATATTTTGCATGTGGCAGTCATCCATATTTCATGAAGTTACATCTATAACCGGTTTTCCTTGGATTGGGAAACTACTGCCTTCTTTATTCTCTACTAAGTTGCTGAAATGCTGTATGTTTAAGGTACCAAACAGATAAAGCATTTTAATAGAAAAGGAATTGCAGCAATGTGTGTTATGTTTCTTTTCCCCACTTATGTGGTGACTATTCAAAAATAATCGCCGGCTGCAAACAGTTTTTCTATGCCATAATCCAAACCATCTCTCAGACTCTGTTGGAACAGCTTTGTTGCGTCCTGTAATTCGTGCATTTTTTTTGATCCAGTGTTTATATCCCTTTCCTTTTTTATTAAAATTAAAATTTTTGATGTTTTTGGAAATTGCAGGTTGAGTTAAAATACAACTACAAAGTAAGAATATTCCTGGAGGAAAGCCTCTCGTTTGGAGTTTTAGGGGAACATGGACGTGGAGTTACTGAACACTTTGGAATAAATGTAAGTTTGATCTGTTGAAGGCAAAAATGTATGGACTACCATAACAGCGATTTACCCATATAATAGGTAAATCCCTGCTATGTTTAGAAATGGTTGAGCAGCTCTGGAGCACAAAAGGCTGCTATAGTTAAAATGCTGGGCACACACATGTAACGAAACTTGGCATTTTTTTCCCCTCATTTGCTAAAGGAAAGAAGGAAGGGATTTCCATTTTTTTTACCACCCTCTTTGATGGTCCCTATACCCGATTTTATTTGTTTTGTCATTTGTTACACCTAACCAGTGGACCTGTCATTATAAAACCCTGTCCTTTAAATAGAACTCCATTTACTGATGACATATCAACTTTAACATACATGTATATATCGCGATAGTAGTTATTGTTGATCTGCCATAATCTTTGGTAGTCACAAAAGTTATCTTTATTGTCTTTACTCTCCCGGAGCAAATGAGAGTAATTAAATTCATTTGATGTGTTACTTGCGCTTAAACCATAACCATAGGATGTCGCACGGACTGGGTCGTTATCTGGATTGCATAAAATAGTTTTTAGATTTTGTAATTCTATCGGCTGAGACGTGACCTTGCCAAAGCGTGAGCAAGGGAGAAATATTTTAGAATGCACAATGGGGCAGCGTTCGGCTTTCAGCAGAGGAAATTGAAATTAATTTTATAGCTGGAAAATAGCTTTTTGGTCCATTTTACCTTATCAAGTAAAAGACTGCATGGAGGAGAGCCCCATGAATGCTGGTGCTGAGGGTTTTTTGGCTCTTTGGAACCTCTGCACAAAACAATCATTATTTAACATATGAACCCTAGTTATAAATCCTTGGTTTCTGTGGCGAAGTAATGATGTTTCAGAAAAAGTTCTATAAATCTGCAGTCCTAGACGGCCTGCATTCATCCCTAGCCAATTAAAACTGATTTATGGAGTTATTACATATAGTAGAAACTTCCGGTCCAATGCTATTGTCACAAATATTTCTTTCCAGCAAGAAATGCTGAAAGAGCTACTTTATGTACTTCGTCTTTAAGTTCAGACTTCAGCTTGGCTTCTTCATCTGCTGTAGATCTATGTGAAGAACCGCACCTTGCAGCCCCCCACCCCACCCCTCCTGATGGCATTAATACATAGGGGGTCACTCGGTACGCTCTCCCCGCTTTAACCAACATGACGTTCCGCACCCCTTGGGAGGATACATAAGGTCAGCTTGGCACCGTTTTACACAGACACCCCCTGTCCACATGGGCACAGGGAGGCACTGGGAGTGAGAGGGTGGCCCACGTGACCGCTGGCATGGCACAACACTCACTCAGATCCCTGAGAAGCTGAGAGACCACTGTGAAGAATATGTGGAATATAATTTCATTCCAATTGACTGTATCATATCCGTTTCGAGATTATAAACCTCCTTCAAAGTGTGAACCTGAGACAAGACATCTGGCTCAGCTGGTGGTCCAGCTTCAAAAGCTCCAAGTGGAAAAAGCTCACATTCCCAGCAGCCTATCTGGTACCAAGGCCTTTATGGCAGGACGAACCCCTCCTGAGAGCCAAAGCTGGTTAACTGCTTAAAAGTCCTCCCCCACCCGCTCCAGACGTAGGGGAGCCATAATTTTATAAGGAGTTATGTAGTTATCATATATCCTAGCCGTATACCAGTTACACTTTTGAGATCTCAGGAACGGGCTGAACGCCCACTGAGTTCTCGACCCATTTTAGCACCTTGGGGTAGGGAGATACGGCAACTAGAAGCCAGACAGCGAGGCCGTGTTTGGCAGTCAGCAGTCTTCCCCATGATTGTGGAGCCTACTGAAACAGACTAAGGGACCTTTTTAAACGCATCGGAAGCCTTTGCAGGTGTTTTTTGTTAATTATTCTAATTTACTGAGATAATGACTTTTGTGTTTTCATTGGCTGTAAGCCATAATCATCAACATTCACAGAAATAAACACTTGAAATAGATCACTCTGTAATGACTCTATATAATGAGTTTCACTTTTTGTATTGAAGAACTGAAATAAATTAACTTTTTGATGATATTCTAATTTAGTGAGAAGCACTTGTATATCCATTGTGTATATAGTGTTTTGTCTAGTGTGTCCTTAAAGGGAATGTGTCAGGTAATTTCTTTTTAGTATACTAATAGTATCCTGAAATAGGGTGTGGGCAGCTCTTTCAGGATATGTAATTTTTATTTTTCTACTTGGCCACCTTGTCTTGCTGTAAGCCCCCGACAAATTTATTGTCTTGTGCCGGCAAGTCAAGCATATGTAAATGATAAATGAATATTCAGCCCCCCCCCCCCGCCAGTGTCACTGATTATCCAAGTGTATATATGCTTAATGAATATTCAACCTTCTGCTCCGACTTCACTGAGTCAAACTGCCATATGCCCGAGGATCGCTTCGCAATCCTCGGACTGTCCGTCTGCTCTCCTGACCTGAGCGTGATAGCTGCATAGAAATACACGCTGTCATGCTCATGTCAGGAGAGCAGACTGCCAGCCCGAGGATTGCAATGCGATCCTTGGGCATACGGCAGTCTGAACAAATCTGTGATGGCGGCGCAGAGGGGTGGGCGGAATTATGGGCAAGGGAATTGGTGAATATTCATTTATCATTTACATATGCTTGACTTGCCGGCGTGAGACAATAAATTTATCCAGGGCTTAGGGCAAGACAAGTGGGCCACATAGAGAAACAAAAATTACTTATCCTGAAAGGGCTGGCCAAGCCCTATTTCAGGATACTATTAGTATACCACAGAGAAATTACCTGACCGATTCCCTTTGTGGCGATTTAAATATATAATTTAGCCTGTAGCTGCTCTCTTATCTCGATCCATGAATCCACACATCTGTGTTCTCTGTTTAACGTCACATGCTACCGGGGCTCGTTTCTGGACCGATATAATCCCATTAACGGACCAGGTTTATATGTAACGAGGAACTGGTGACAGTCCTACCGGGCTGGAAAGCCTCTGTTTCACTGGTGTTAGTGAAAGGGGTCACTCAGCCTGTCAGGTTTGTGAGCGAGTGTTGTGCCACGCCGGCGGTCACGTTGGCCACCCTCACTCTCCGTGCCTCCCTGTGCCTGTGTGGACAGGGGGTGTCTGTGTAAAAATGTGCTAAGCTGACCTAGCGTATCCCCCAGGGGGGGGTGCAGAACGTCACATTAGTGAAAGTGGTGAGACCATACCACGTGATACTTAATTTTAGGTAATTCTGCCATCATACACAATATTTACCATGTACGATGTGCATTCAATAAGTTATCTGCCCCAGCATGTTCTGTCAGTGTTAGAGAGCGGAGCTTTTCTGTGCATGTTGAGACATGTCTGGAAATGCAGCGGACTCGGTAGAAGTTCAGTCTGATGAAAGCACTGGAAGTGACAGGATGGCAAGTGCAGTACAGTGCGACTCTACAAAGTGAGGGATTTGGAGCTTTATTTCATGATTAAATTCATTACAAAGGAAGATAAGAAGCCTAAAGAAATCCATGAAAGGATCATAGAATCATAGAATGTTCGATTTGGAGGGGACCTCCAGGGTCATCTGGTCCAATGCAATCTGGTCTTGCTCAATGCAAGATTCACTAAACCATCTCAGACAGATGTCTGTCCAGCCTCTGTTTGAAGACTTCCATTGAAGGAGAACTCACCACCTCTTGTGGCAGCCTGTTCCACTCGTTAATTACCCTCCCTGTCAAAAAGTTTTTTCTAATATCTAATCTGTATCTTCTCCCATTCATTTTCATCCCATTGCTTCTAATCTTTTGTCTTTATTTGTGCAAATGAGAATAAAGCTGATCCCTCTACAGTGTGACAGACCTTGAGATATTTGTAGAAAGCTATTAAGTCTCCTCTCAGTCTTTTCTCTTTTGCAAGCTTACATTCCCAGATCCTCTAACTGTTCCTCATAGGACATTGTTTGCAGACTGATCACTATTCTGGTTGCTCTTCTCTGAACTTGCTCTAGTTTCTTCATGTCTTTTTTTTAAGATTTGGTGCCCATAACTGGCCAGATGAGGCCTGACCAAAGAGGGAGTATAGGGGAATAATTACTTCACGTGATCTAGATTGTATTCTTTTGTTAATGCAACCCATAGTTGTGTTTGCCTTTTTTGCTGCTGCTGCATCACACCGTTGACTCATGTTTAGTCTGTGATCTATTAGTATACCCAAGTCTTTTTCACATGTGATGTTGGTTAGCTCTATTCCTCCCATTCTGTATATGCTTTTTTCATTTTTCTTGCCCAGATGTTTCTCCCTGTTAAAAACCATTCTGTTAGCTGCTGCCCACAGTTGCAGTTTTTTTTTAGGTCTTTTTGAATCCTCTCTCTTCTCTAGTGTTCGCTATCCCTCCTAGCTTTTGGTCATCAGCAAATTTAGTCAGTTTACCCTCAGCTCCTTCATCTAAATCATTGATAAAGATGTTGAACAACACAGAGCCCAGGACAGAGCCTTGTGGTACCCCACTTGAGACATTCTTCCAACTGGATGTGCAGCCATTTATGACCACTCTTTGGGTCTGATCACTAAGCCAGTTATGAATCCAACTAACAGTTGCTTTGTCCATTCCATAGTTGGTCATTTTTTCAATAAGGATGGTGTGAGATACTTTGTCAAATGCTTTGCTGAAGTCAAGATATACTATATCTACTGCTGTATGTAGTGATGATGCACCAAGTAATGTTTTGGGCCAAGCCGTTTAAATGAGGTTTGGAATCAATTGAAGATGACCCCCATTCAGAACGACCTGTCAAAACATCTTCAAAGGAAATTTGATGTAAAGCGGAGGCCATAGTTTTGGAAGATCGTCGGAGCAAAGTCCGTGTTATAGCTCATGAATTAGGCATTTCAGTTGGCACAGTTTCTATTATAATCCATGATGTTTTGATGATGCCAAAGGTCATTTCCCAGGGGGTGCCACAAATGTTGACACTTGAGCAAAAAGATCATGGCAACAGTTTTTTTTGATACATAAGGCGTTTTATTACTAGAATTCATGCCACACAAGACAACAATTACTGGAGACACCTATGCTTCAACAATGAAGGCATTATGTGAGGTAATTTAAGAGAAAAGCCGTGGAAAGCTGCTGCTTCATGACTATGCGCCAACTCACAATTCTTGCAAATCCTAAACTGCTATCTTGGTATGCGGCTTTACAGAGCTTAACTATCCACTCTACAGTCCAGACCTGGTTCCCAGTGATTACTTTCTATTTGGAACCTGAAGAAATATCTATGCGGGAAACAATTTCCAGATGATAATTCAGTCAAAGAGGCAGTAACAGGGTTCTTGCAACAGCAAGAAGTCTCTTTCTAGTCTGAGGCCATCCGATCACTGGAGGCTAAGTGGAATCAGGATGTTGAAGTCAAGGGGGATTATATTGAAAAGTAATAAGTTCGGTTTTGTTTTCATGTTCAGGTAGATAAATATTGAACACCCCTTGAATATGCTGTTAAAAAAGATTTGGTAAAGAGTTATGATCAGAGTGGACCAAAACTATCTGCAGGACACTGGTCCAGTGGTCACGTCGGTACTCTGTGGCTGCTGGACCAAAGCACTGTGAACTCCCTCCTACCTGCGAACATCCTGGGTGCTTATTCTGGTTAGCAAACTCCTGTGATGTCATGGCAAGCTGCTAGATTGTGTCAATGTGGGGGCCTAATAATCGGGAGAGGTGTTAAGGATGCCTGCAGGTAGGAATAGTTTCACAGTACTCTGTGAAGGGCAATAATGTCTCAGGCAAGCATTTACATATTCACACTGCTTGCTCATTAACAGACATCTCATTAAGACTGCAACTATGATGACTTTGGCCACAACATACAGTACAGACCAAAAGTTTGGACACACCTTCTCATTTAAAGATTTTTCTGTATTTTCATGACTATGAAAATTGTGCATTCACACTGAAGGCATCAAAACTATGAATTAACACATGTGGAATTATATACTTAACAAAAAAAGTGTGAAACAACTGAAAATGTCTTATATTCTAGGTTCTTCAAAGTAGCCACCTTTTGCTTTGATGACTGCTTTGCACACTCTTGGCATTCTCTTGATGAGCTTCAAGAGGTAGTCACTGGAAATGGTTTTCACTTCACATTTGTGCCCTGTCAGGTTTAATAAGTGGGATTTCTTGCCTTATAAATGGGGTTGGGACCATCAGTTGTGTTGTGCAGAAGTCTGCTGGATACACAGCTGATAGTCCTACTGAATAGACTGTTAGAATTTGTATTATGGCAAGAAAAAAGCAGCTAAGTAAAGAAAAACGAGTAGCCATCATTACTTTAAGAAATGAAGGTCAGCCAGTCCGAAAAATTGGGCAAACTTTGAAAGTGTCCCCAAGTGCAGTTGCAAAAGCCATCAAGCGCTGAAAAGAAACTGGCTCATATGAGGACCGCCCCAGGAAAGGAAGACCAAGAGTCACCTCTGCTTCTGAGGATAAGTTTATCCGAGTCACCAGCCTCAGAAATTGCAGGTTAACAGCAGCCATACAGAGTTCTAGCAGCAGACACATCTCTACAACAACTGTTAAGAGGAGACTTTGTGCAGCACGCCTTCATGGTAAAATAGCTGCTAGGAAACCACTGCTAAGGACAGGCAACAAGCAGAAGAGACTTGTTTGGGCTAAAGAACACAAGGAATGGACATTAGACCAGTGGAAATCTGTGCTTTGGTCTGATGAGTCCAAATGTGAGATCTTTGGTTCCAACCACTGTGTCTTTGTGCGACGCAGAAAAGGTGAACGGATCGACTCTACATGCCTGTTTCCCACCGTGAAGCATGGAGGAGGAGGTGTGATGGTGTGGGGGTGCTTTGCTGGTGACACAGTTGGGGTTTTATTCAAAATTGAAGGCATACTGAACCAGCATGGCTACCACAGCATCTCGCAGCGGCATGCTATTCCATCCGGTTTGCGTTTAGTTGGACCATCATTTATTTTTCAACAGGACAATGACCCCAAACACACCTTCAGGTTGTGTAAGAGCTATTTGACCAAGAAGGAGAGTGATGGGGTGCTACGCCAGATGACCTGGCCTCCACAGTCACCAGACATGAACTCAATCGAGATGGTTTGGGGTGAACTGGACTGCAAAGTGAAGGCAAAAGGGCCAACAAGTGCTAAGCATTTCTGGGAACTCCTTCAAGATTGTTGGAAGACCATTTCCGGTGACTACCTCTTGAAGCTCATCAAGAGAATGCCAAGAGTGTGCAAAGCAGTCATCAAAGCAAAAGGTGGCTACTTTGAAGAACCTAGAATATAAGACATATTTTCAGCTGTTTCACACTTTTTTGTTAAGTATATAATTCCACATGTGTTAATTCATAGTTTTGATGCCTTCAGTGTGAATGTACAATTTTCATAGTCATGAAAATACAGAAAAATCTTTAAATGAGAAGGTGTGTCCAAACTTTTGGTCTGTACTGTAGATTGAGTGCACTATATGCAGCTGCTACATCGCCGAGTAATGCAGATAAATGAAACCGCAGTGCATCCCCGTTCACCTGGGCTACGCTGTGATGTAGCAGTGACATACAGTGATCTCCGGCTGCATGACCTGTGTTACAGTCACTGTGTAGCCCCAGCCTAAAACTTACTTATTCTGCTCTTGGAAAGAAAACCGTTGGCATCACAAGTCAGCATGTATAACAACAAGTCCATTACAGTGACAGAAAGTAAGAATTGGCCTCATTAATAGCAGCCAATCGTTAATTTCTTAAGGAAACATGGACAGTGATTATATAGTCTGCACAGTTTTGATATATGTGGCTCCACTGCAAACTGGCAAGTAGGGCTTCAATTTAGCAACTTAGACAATTTTGTTCTTAAAGGGAATCTGTCAGCAGGTTTTTGCTAGGTAATCTGAGAGGAGCATTATATAAGGGCTGAAACCCTGATTCCAGTGATATGTCACTTACTAGGCTGTGTTGCTATTTCAATAAAATCAAACCAGTGTTTTATCAACAGGAGATTTTCACTACAGGATTAGTTATCTCATGCCATGTAGCCCTCCTTCTGTGTAACCCCATCCCCACCACTGATTAGCAGCTTTCTGTCAATGTATAGTGTACACACAAAGCTGCCAATCTGTGGTGTGTGGGTGGGGTTATACAGAGCTCAGCAGTCTGAGCTCTGCTAGATCTGCATCAGAGAAAACTATGATTGTAACAAAATGACAGCATGCAGACAAGCAAGTGACACATCAATAGAATCAGGCTCTCTGTCCCTACATCATGCTGCTGACAGATGCCCTTTTTAAAATGAAAACTTACCATTGTTGCCTTTTTAGCTTTCATCTATCTTGGGCTCCATTTAATTGTGAATAGAGTTTTTACTTATCACCAGCAATCCACAATTAATTTGCAATATGATCCAAAGGCTAAGTGACAGGAATCCTTTTCATACAACTGAATAGTGGGATCTGCCACATAATATCATGCCTGTTTAAAATCAATAATGAAATGATTGTATTGTAATGTGTTTTCATCTTTCTTTAGATTGATGACATTGACTTGATAAGTGCAAATATGGAGAATGCTCTTGCTTCCATCGGAGGTTTTTGCTGTGGCCGATCATTTGTTATTGATCATCAAGTATGTACATATGTCTTCTAACGTCAAAGGATGTTCACACTAATTTTATACGTTTTTCTTCTACCTTTAATTTTATAGCTTCCTATACTCTATCGAAAAAATACATGGATTTAGCCATACTTATGAGTAGAGGAGGTCCAGCAGACTATTTCATGTCTAGTATTTTACTGTGTATGTATGTATGTGTCTGTATGTATATTATAAAAAAGTGTGTGTGTGCGCGTGTGCGTGCGCGCATAGTGGCATATGGAACAGCGCACTTCCTGCCACAGTTTCACCATCTAGCTGGGCACTGTCCATCAAAGCAACTCTGGGGGCAGTGTCACTACCCAGTGAATCTGAGAGGTGCGCTGATGGCAGGGTCACACACTGTTTCAAGCACTACATTTTCATATACTTTCTCTAAAATTATCCATCAGATTTTTTGTACTAAAGGTATGGCTCCTTTCATACTGTGTATGAAAAAACAACTTTGGTTACGGGACATACACTACATTTTATAAAGTCAAAAATAGTTGTGCCAAAGCAGATGCCAAAAGGACACACTTAGTCACCTGGAGCTTTTCCAGTGCATACTCAGAGTGGAAATGGCAATTTTAATGTTAACATAAGGTGCTCATACACACTAGATGTACAAATTTGCCCATCATGAAGGTGATCCACAGCATGCAACGCTTGTAACATAGGATTACGCTATTTGTATAGCACGATTATTATGATACAAAGTGATTGAACAACCATGCCATGCAAATAGTGTAGAAGTTAATGCCGTAGCAGTCCACAATGTTCCTTTTTAACATTCGATTCATCTGTAAGTCCGCTAAGCCTATAAATCATTTGTTCCAATGAAAAAAAGCTGATGCGGCTTATTGCCCTATTCATAAAAAACAAAGCTGCACACCCGGATAAGCCTATTTTAACCCCTTTAAAGCCCATGACGTACTAATACGCGTCTGTGCCCTGGGCTTTAAGAGCCTGACCCATATTAGTACGTCATCGTGATCGCGCGCGCACACAGGCTGTGCGGGCGCGATCGCCGCCGAGAGTCAGCTGATTGTCACAGCTGACACCCGGTACTATGTGCAGGGAGCTCCCAGCACATTAACCCCCGCAATGTTGCGATCGAAGTCGATCGCAGCATTGCGGAGGCAAGGGGAGGTGATCGGTATACTCACCTCCTCTTCCGGCCTCCAGTGCTGTCTGACGCGGCTTCCCGGGTGTTGCCATGACGACCCGATGTCATCATGACAACAACCGGGTCACCAGACAGCAGTAAGATTGTTTGGACATGCGCAGTGCATCTCCAAAGTATTTTCTCCCTGTCCAGCGCTGACTGCCTGCATGGCACAGGGATGGTGCTCCATTACTATGCTGTGCAGGCGATCAGAATAAAAAAAGTGAAAGTCCCACAGTGGGACAAAGTAAAAAAGTATAAAAACTCCCAGAAAGTGAAAAAAAAAAAAAAAATTGTAAAAATATTAAAAAAAAAAAATAATCCACTAAAAATAAAAATATAATGTACCCATCAATAAATATTATTATGAAAAAAACCAAACAAACAATAAAAGTGAACACGGTTATAAAAAAAAAAAAAAGCAAAAAACAATGCTTTATCATCATACCGCCAAACAAAAAATGGAATAACACGCGATCAAAAAGACGAATATAAATAAAAATGGTACCGCTGAAAACGTCATCTCGTCCCGCAAAAAATAAGCCACCATGCAGCTCCATCATCCGAAAAATCAAAAAGTTACAGCTCTCAGAATAAAGCAATGCAAAAAAATATTTTTTTCTATAAAATAGCTTTTATTGTGTAAAAGCGCCAAAACATAAAAAACTATATAAATGTGGTACCGCTGTAAACGTACTGACCCGAAGAATAAAGCTACCTTATCAATTTTACCACACCCGGAGCAGAATAATAATAAAAAAACAATTCTTGAATTGTTGGTTTTTGTTTATTCTGCCTCCCAAAAGCTGGAATAGAAAGCGATCAAAAAATATCACATGCCTGAAAATGGCACCAATAAAAACGTCAACTCATCCCGCAAAAAACAAGCCGTCACATGACTGTCGGCCAAAATATTGCGATCCAAAAACTAGATTTTACAAAATGTGTCTTTTAGTGTGTGACAGCTGTCAATCATAAAAACCCAATATGATTCTGGTATCGCTGTAATCGCACCGACCGGAAGAATAAAGTAATCTCATCACTTATACCACACGAGGAACGGCGAAAAAAATAAACGCTAGGGCTGGGGTTGTGCTAATGTTAGGGTTGGGGTTGTTTTTTTTTTCAAAAGTAAAAAAAAAAAAAAAAAAGAAAAAAAAAAATCTGACGATATGGCAACTAGTGTTGAGCGCAAGTGCTCGCTACTTGAGTTTGCATCGGGTGCTCGGTTATGCATTGAGTATCGCGGGTGCTGGAGTCTCAGCCCCATATGCTTCGCGGCCAAAAAAAACTCGCGGGGATTGCCTGCCATGCACGAGCGATCTCCGCATGTTTTTTTTTGGGTGTCTAATAACAGTGAAACATCCGGGCGGGGACTCGAGCATGTCACTCGAGCACACGCAGTACATGGTGCATACCTGAGTACCCGATGCAAACTCAAGTAGCGAGCACTTGCGCTCAAGAGTAATGACAACTTATTCAATATGATGACCTAATGTTATCAAATTCTGTGTCGTACCTCTGGGTTCAAAATGTTCACTATACCCCTTAATAAAATCCTTGAGGGGTATAGTTTCCAAAATGGGGTCACTTGTGGGGGAGCTCCACTGTTTAGGCACATCAGGGGCTCTCCAAATGCAACATGGTGTCCGCTAACAATTTGAGCCAATTTTCCATTCAAATTGTTAGTGGACACCATGTTGCGTTTGGAGAGCCCCTGATGTGCCTAAACAGTGGAGCTCCCCCACAAGTGACCCCATTTTGGAAACTAGACCCCCCAAGGCACCTATCTAGATGCATAGTGAGCACTTGGAACCCTCAGGTGCTTCACAAATTGATTCGTAAAAATGAAAAAGTGGAAAAAAAAATACTTTTTCATTTTTACGAATCAATTTGTGAAGCACCTAGGGGTTCCAAGTTCTCACTATGCATCTAGATAGGTGCCTTGGGGGGGTCTAGTTTCCAAAATGCGTCACTTGCGGGGGCTTTCCACTGTTTAGGCACATCAGGGGCTCTCCAAACGCAACATGGCGTCCGTTATTATTCAAGCAAATTTTACAATCAAAAAGTCAAATGGCGCTCCTTCCCTTCCGAGCCCTGCCGTGCGCCCAAACAGTTGTTTTTCCCAACATATGGGGTATTGGCGTGCCCAGGGGAAATTGCACAACAAATTTGGGGGTCCATTTTTTCCTGTTACCCCTGCGAAAATAAAAAAAATTTGGTCTAAAGAAACATTTTTGTGAAAAAAGTTAAATGTTCATTTTTTTCTTACACATTCCAAAAATTCCTGTGACGCACCTGAAGGGTTAATAAAGATCTTAAATGTGGTTTTGAGCACCTTGAGGGGTGCAGTTTTTAGAATGGTGTCACTTTTGGGTATTTTCTGTCATAAAGACCTCTCAAAGTGACTTCAAATGTGATGTGGTCCCTAAAAAAATGGTTTTGTAAATTTTGTTGGAAAAATGAGAAATCGCTGGTCAACTTTTAACCCTTATAGCTCCCTAACAAAAAAAAATTTTGGTTCCAAAATTGTGCTGATGTAAAGTAGACATGTGGGAAATGTTATTTATTAACTATTTTGTGTGACATAGCTCTCTGATTTAACGGAATAAAAATTCAAATTTTGAAAATTGCAAAATGTTCTAAATTTTCGCCAAATTTCCATTTTTTTCACAAATAAACGCAAGTGATATCGAAGAAATTTTACCAAAATCATGAAGTACAATATGTCACGAAAAAACAATCTCAGAATCAGGGGGATCCGTTGAAGCGTTCCAGAGTAATTACCTCATAAAGTGACAGTGGTCAGAATTGTAAAAATTGGCCTGGTCATTAACGTGCAAACCACCTTGGGTTGTAAAGGGGTTAAAGAGTCCTTATCGCCAGACTTCACCACTTCATTTTTATATCGGTGATTTAAAAAAAAAACAACTTTCTAAATCTAATTAATAAAAATATCAGTAACGAGTGAGATCACACGGTTAGAGCAGAAAGCGGTGCGACAGTTAGGGTATGTGCACACGATGCAGAAATGCTCAGGATTTTTTCCTGAGCGTTTCTGCATCTCTCTGGCAGGAAAAAACGCATGCGGATTGTACATGCGGTTTCCTGCCAGGGACATGCGGAAATGAAACGGTCTTCACTTTCATTTCCGCATGCGGGTTGACAAGCGCTTCCCAAGCGATTTTAGCATCAATTGGAAAGTGCTTGTCAACTTCACACTATATAAATCCATGCAACCGGCATGGATTTATATAGTGTGTGAATGTCAAAAAATAAAAAATAAATCTATACTTTACCCTCTGATGGCCCCCGGTGTCCTGCTTCATCGGTCCCGGCTGCCGGCAGTGAAGACTTTAGGACTTTCCGACGTCAGCGTCACGTGACCCGGTCACATGACTCTGACGTCAGCGAAGGTCCTTCATTCAACCGCGAAGTGCCCGGGAAGCCAGCAGGACGCAGCGCGGGCTGTCAGAAGGTGAGAATATATATATTTTTTATTTTATTCTTTTTTTTTTAATGGTACCTGGGTCTGGATGAGAGTCCTCTCCTCCACACCCGGGTACCATCCGCACATTAGACCGCATGAAAAGCGCATCAACATATACAGTGATGCGGATTCCATGCGGTCTAATGCAAGTCAATGGCGGCAAAAGAGCAGCGTTTCCGCAAAATTAATTGACATGCTGCGGATTTTTGACCGCAGCGTTTACGCTGCGGAAAAATCCGCATCATGGGCACAGCACATGCGGATTTCAATTGGGGAACATTGCTGCCCTTCTACCATGCGTTTTTCATGCGTTTCCGCGGCGTTTCTGCAACTGCAAAAACGCCGCGGAAACGCATGAAAAACGCATCGTGTGAACTCGGCCTTATGCCGTAGGTGCAGAAAAGAAGCTGCTCTGTTAACTTAACTTGACTTCAACGGAATCCGCAGAATTGCTGGCAGTAGCCGTCTGTGTCCACTCTGAGCCAGCAGAGATTGGGGCTGGGCAGATCAGGAAGGTAATTGGCAAGTGGGTAGTTTGCACCTACCTACCTATAAATTCTTAGTCCCATTGAAAAAAAAGTCCCTGATAACCCCTTCAATAATAAAAGGTTACATTTGGTGATATGCTCTCTTTAAGTTCTCCATAGTCTTACAGGATAATAATGTGTGTGACTTTTAAAAATAAAAGAACTGAAAATGTTTATTTTTTTATATTTATAATAGAGACTATCTGGCCAAGGATACTGTTTTTCAGCATCTCTTCCCCCTTTGCTAGCATCTGCTGCTATCGAAGGCCTTAACATTATGGAGGAAACTTCAGGTATTGTTTTATTTTATAAGGCTTGGTTTGGGCTTTGCTTTCTGGATTATATAATAGCTGTCCATGCCCTTAAATAGTTCATCAATATCAGATCGGTGGGGGTCTGACACCCGACACCACTATCTATCAGCTGCTCTCAGCTCCAAGAGTAAGCAGATGTAAGCACTGAATGGCGCCTAACAGTACAGCTCCATTTATTTGTAGTGGCCACTGTCAGGTACTGCAGAACCGCTCATAATATACAGTCTTCAGAGCTGGAATCTCCCAACATGTCTTGGATGCAGTACATAGCTCATTTGGGGAAGTGTCACCTTTCAACGAGCTACATTAAGGAAATATTACTATTTCAGGAAAACAATATACTAGACTAACGGAGCTGGCTGCTCATTTGAATGTCAAAAGAATACAGCAAGAACTACTACCCTGTTCTACTAGTTCTTTTTTGACATACCCTGTCACCAGTTCTTTCATATCATTTCTTGCTCTGCTGTGATTACTGTACAATTACTAATGTGTTTACTTTTCTATTTACATGTTTAAAGTTCTGGTTTTACTTGATGATTCTTCATTTTTGCCTTGCATCTTGGGTAGAGAAATCCCCTGTGTGCTTCAAAATCTGATTTCTATCCTCTGATTGCTTCTGTTGGGAAGTGACATATTTTTTTTATTAAAATGATATGTTGTATTTTTTAATAGAATTATTCCACACCTTAAAAGAAAAGTGCCAAAGAATCCATAAAGCGCTGCAAGGGTATGTATAAAATAGTCCCTTCATCCATATCTTACCCATTTCCCTTGATTGAACTTTATTAGCCTTTGTCTTTATTTTTTCATCTTACAAAATAACTCTGACTTCTTGTGAAATCACTTTATTATTACAACATAGGTCAAAGACTGCTAAAGCGTGATTCTGAGCCTAGCTGGCAAACTGATTAACTAGGGATGTCAGAATTTACCCAGTAGACTTTTACTAACGAATCAGTCGGCCCCCTCCTTACACCATGCAAATATAGCAATTGGTAGTGTGATTGATTGGGACTGCAAAAGGCATAGATTGCCTTTCCCATTCAACCATTGCATAAGATATGATGCACATCTATTGTGGCATATGTGCAGTGCTCAGTTATTGTCCTGATCTCCTATTCTGCTTCTAAAATATAGGTTATAGGCTTTTCTAACTATGGGAGTCAGGTTTTTCTTTTGTGATGCAAGTGTACTTTGCCACATATATAGTAGAAATTATCTGCTTTGTCAATTCAAGAACGAGGCATCTCTGAATTTATTCTGCTATTAAAAAAAGCCTAAAGGCTAACAAATAATGCTGTGTGACCTATAGAGAGAGGGTTTTATGAAGCCAAGCAATGCAATTTTTATTAGGATTGCATCCTCTGGGCTGACGTGAGGTTTCTATTGGTCACTCTATGATGATGCGCTACTGATGGCTCAATAGGCTACTGATGATGCCCTACTGGCTACTGATAGCGCAATACTGAAGATTCAATCTTCGAGTTGCATCAAAGCCTGTCCTAGATAACCACCCCTGTGTCTTGAAAATTAGAGCCAATTAGCAATTATAATCATTGTTATCTTTTTCAGCATCCCAAAATTAGTTGGTTTCAACTATTTCTATGCCTATAGATCAGTGTAAACGTTTTTTCTCAATTTATAGGTTAAATATTCATGGACATAATAAGGCATCCTCTTTGTATCAGGATGCCTTATTATGCCTTAGACAGAGTGAAAGTATCACATGCTATGAAACACTACACACATAACCAGCACATGTTCCTTTGAAAAAGATCATCTGTACAAGTGGAGGTCTTCCCATTTTGTGTGAAGCCCTCAGGCAATGTTAAACTTCACAAGTGTGGCAGATGTCCTCAGTCCTATTCTCCTCCACTAAAGACACCCAGTAGATGCATCTTTTATCCACTGAAAGCAAGAATCTTCTGAGACCGGGTTCACATGTTGCAGTATGCACCGTGGTGAGCGGCTGAAGCTGTGCCAGTATGGTGGATGGCATGGTTTTCTCTTGGACTACAGCTAAAAGTAGTTTTATTGTTAGTGGCCAGCACAACTGCTTTTAGCTGCAGACATTATGAAGGCTACGCCAATCTTCATGTCAGTGTAGTAGTAGTAGTAGATAACTTTAAGACAAGTCTGCTAAAATGTAAAGGTTTTATGTTGGTCATTCCTGCATTATTGTTCCAATCTGGCTGCCATTTACATAGCTGGGGCTAAAGGCCCCTAATACACATTAGACTAATGATGGTCTAGCCCACCGATATCGATGCCATCCAACTGATCGTCAGAGATGTCGATCGGGCATGTCCAATTTTGGACTGCTGATAACTTTATTCTCCCAGAGAGATGTCTGATGAGGCTTTCTCATAGAAAACACAGGAATGGTCAGCTATGCAATTGCCCCTGTGTGGGAGAGACGGCCGAGATTACAGGAGCTGATCGATCGCCCAAAGCCACATTCTGCCAAGAGCCATCTAATATGTATTGCCAGCTTAAGGTTCCTTATACAAGGGCCTACCTGTGGCACTAAATGACTGCCGATCAGCTTTCTGTAACTTTTTAGTCAGAGTTGCGTGAAATTTTTTTTTTCCAAAGAATTCTTTTCACTATATCACTCAATAAATTTATGCACTAATTTTTATGAGCCGTGACTTATGCATTTTAGGCCAGTTTATCATAGTTCGGGACTCGTGAGCTGAGCTAACTGTGATATATATGACTATGAGGCAGTTGGCTTGGCTTAGGAGACCCATTGGTCAGGATGGCTCTACCGATCCGAGCACAGTCCATATTTTACAAATGTATGACACTAGCCTTAGGTTGTCTCTTACCTGATTTCCTTGTCCTAATTGTAGGTTTTCCTAAAGATGTTTTTCTTTGTCTAATCTTCTTTTTGTTTTATGTAGTGTGGAGGGTTTGAAGGTTGTTGGTGAGAACTTCTCCCCTGCCTTTCATCTGCAGTTAGAAGAAAGCACCGGATGCCGGGAAAAAGACTCAAAGCAGCTACAAGATATTGTAGATCACGTAAGTGCTGCAAATGACCACTGATTTATTCTTGGACTGACTTTTAAACTCCTGCATACCTGAAAACATAAAGTATTATAATAGATGACTGTAATCATTGCCAGACCCAGGAGTGTTCTCCATGACCCTTTCAACCATTTCCTTGGAGACTAGTGTTATGATTTTACACATAAATAGGCACAGCATACAATAGTGAAATCTGAACCTTTTCTCATGACACAAGTCCTCATTTCTAAGTCATGGTGTGGTTTTGGTTAAATCCTCCAAATTATAGCAACAAGGAATTAAAGTAAAACTTTCCTTTTCTCTACACCTCCTCTACAACTCCAACAGAAGGATTCCTTGACTTTTCAGGCAACGGAAAACACAGGAAAGCTTTAAAACAGATCTACAATTTTGTCCTTCCATGTGACCTTACCATTTGGTGTACTGAAATGCTCCTGTTTTTATACGTGCACCACACTGAGAGTACCATACTCCGATTTAATTAAATTAAGTTTACCCAGAGGACCATACTTTTTGTGGTTCAGCTCCTAGTAGCTCCTTTTTTTATTATTTTTTTCATTTTTTGGAAAGACCATTGGGAATCCCAGGGAACTATAGGCCTGTGAGCCTTTCTTCTATACCAGCAAAGATTTTTGAACAAATTATTAGACATGTATGCAAGTACCTTTATGAGAATGAAGTGATTAACCAGAGCCAGTATGGGTTTGTAACTAATAAATCATGTCAGACTAACTTAGATCCTTCTATGACAGAATCACTGACTGGGTGGATCTGGGAGACGCAGTAGATGTAGTATATCTTGACAAAGTATCTCATACCATCCTTATTGAAAAAAATGACCAACTATGGAATGGACAAGGCAGCTGTTGGGTGGATTCATAACTGGCTTAGTGATCGGACCCAAAGAGTGTTCTTAAATGGTTGCGCATCCAGTTGGAAGAATGTCTCAAGTGAGGTACCACAAGGCTCCGTCCTGGGACCTGTATTGTTCAACATCTTTATCAATGATTTGGATGAAGTAACTGAGGGTAAACTGATTAAATTTGCTGATGACACAAAGCTAGGAGGGATAGCTAACACTAGAGAAGAGAGAGGATTCAAAAAGACCTAAATAAACTGGAACTGTGGGCAGCAGCTAACAGAATGGTTTTTAATAGGGAGAAATGCAAAGTCCTACATCTGGGCAAGAAAAATGAAAAAGCATATGCAGAATGGGAGGAATAGGGATAAGCAACAGCACATGTGAAAAATACTTGGGTATACTAATAGATCATAGACTGAACATGAGTCAACAGTGTGATGCAGCAGCTAAAAAGGCAAACACAATTCTGGGCTGTATTAACAGAAGCATACAGTCTAGATCACGTGAAGTAATTATCCTCCTCTACTCCTCTTTGGTCAGACCTCATCTGGAATACTGTGGCTAGTTCTGGGCACCACATTTTAAAAAAGACATCGAAAAACTGGAGCAAATTCAGAGAAGAACTATCAGGATGGTGACTGGTCTACAAACAATGTCCTATGAGGAACGGTTACAGGATTTGGGAATGTTTAGCTTGCAAAAGAAGACTGAGAGGAGACTTAATAGCTGTCTACAAATATCTGAAGGGCTGTGGAGGGATCAGCTTTATTTTCATTTGCACAAAGAAAGACTAAAAGCAATGGGATGAAACTGAATGTGAGAAGGTTCAGATTTGATACTAGAAAAAACTTTGACAGTGAGGGTGATGAGTGGAACAGGCTACCATGAGAGGTGGTGAGTTCTCCTTCAATGGAAGTCTTCAAACAGAGGCTGGACAGACATCTGTCTGAGATGGTTTAGTGAATCCTGCATTGAGCAGGGGGTTGGACATGATGACCCTGGAGGTCTCCTCCAACTCTCACATTCTATGAATCATCCTGGAGCCTTCCTACTTTGTATCAGGGTAGGATTCTAAATGGAGTAAAGGTTCAATATTTAGGACCAGATCTGGGAGCCACTTATCCAAACCTCACCCTATAGATTTATTAGGGTAAATTGAGGGATAAATGATGAACCAAAGTTTTCTGAAAGTTCAACGTAAATCAACTTTTATTTTGGATACATGAGCAGACATAGCAGCTGCTTTATCAAAGTTTGCTTTTAGATTGAGATTTATGTTAAGGAGGACATCATAAATATCCTTGTTAAGGGTATGTGCACACTTTAAGTATTTGGTGCAGAAATTTGCATTTCTTGGCAGAAAAAACGCAGCACCAAAAACGTGCATTTTTACTTGCGGTTTTCGTGCAGAATTTTCCTCAGTCATTAGTATGAGCGAAATCTGCGGCAACAACACTGAAAGAATTGGCATGCTGCAGATTTAAATCTGCACCAGATCTGCAAGTCACAAATAAGCAACATGTGGATGAGACTTCAGGCTTCGCATTCACTTTGTTGGCATCAGAAAATCCTTCAGTTTTTATGACAAATCTGCACTGAAAAAACGTAACTTGTGCACACAGCCTTATCTGGTATCCTTGTTAATCTGTTATTTTCTGATCATTCTTTAGTTAAACAAAACCAGGAGCTCAAAAAATGACCTTGGAAGATTGCAGTTCTTTATGAAGAAAAATCCTTTTAAAGTGGATCAGTCACCATGTTTCACAATGCGAAAGTCATACATTATTAAATACATCTCTTAAACCTAATGAAGCTGATATACAGTACATATTTTGTAAATCCATGTCAGAATGTCTGTATAATCTTTTATCCTGATTGACAGCGCCTCGGTGTCCCTCTTCTTTGCTGAGATATCACTGTGCAAGATGCCATTATAAGTGCAGCTGGAAGCTAGAGACTGAATACTATTGGACTCATGAGATTTCTTACTCTTTAGCTGGATTGACAAAATACTCATTTTAATTTCAGGATTATACACATATTCTGACATAAAAGACACCAGCCTCATCAGGTCTAAGAGAACTATTTGGTAACTTAAACTGTTTGTATTGTTAATTCTGGTGACAGATCTACATTAACTCGACACAAGGAAAATGCCATCTATGTTACATAGCCAGTATCTGCCTCTAAGGCCACGTTCACATGTTCAATATTTTACATCACTTATTTGTAATCCAAAATCAGGGGTGGAACAATCAGAGGAAAAGTATAATAGAAACGCGTCATCACTTCTATATTTTTCATCCACTCCTGGTTATGGCTTACAAATACTGATGTAAAATACTGATCAACTACTCAGCGTGTGCACATGGGCTTAGAGCTGCAATAAGCTGCAACAGGCGCACATCAGCCCCTCGCAATCATGTCGATGTGTTGCCATGGCACCTGGAAGCTTTGTAGGAGACACTGATTTTTACTATATGCTGCAATACTTCAATATTACGGTATATAGTAAAAAATAAAATAAAATCATACGATCCCAGGTTCCAAAAAAATATAAAATAAAACCTATACATAAGACCCGCCCATCAGCACCTCTGTCACATGATCGCAGCGTGCCGATGGATTGTCGGGACAGCTGGGAGTCTACAGAAGACCCCCGTGCTTGTCATTGTGAATCTCCCATGAACGCCGGTCACAGGAGATCGTGATTTCTGCTGAAGTGCTGCTATGTGTAGCACAAGTAATCAGAAGATCAAAGTTTCAAATCTCCTAAGGGGGACTATTGAAGCCAGTAAAAAGTAAAAACAAAGTTTTTTAAAAAAAATAAAAACACAAGTTCAAATCACCCCCTTTTGCCATATTCAAAATAAAACAATTAAAAACAAAAATACACATATTTGCTATCACTGCGTTCAGAAGTGTCCGATCTATCAAAATATAAAGTAAATTAATCCGATCTGTAAACGGCGAAACGAGAAAAAAAAATCGAAATGCCTGGATTACATTTCTTTGACATTGCAATAAAATTGAATAACTGGCGATCAAACATCTTATCTACCCCCAAATGGTATCAATAAAAACGTCAGCTCGGCGCACAAAATATAAAGCCCTCACCCAGATCCCGAAAAATCGAGATGCTATGGGTTTTATAAAATGGCAATATTTTTGTTTTTCCTTAGAAATTTCAGCTATTTTTTTTCACCATTTAAAGGGAACCTGTCACGTCACTTGTAACATGTAAACTGTCCCCAGTGGGTTGTTAGTGATGCAATGTGCATCACTAACGTGCTTTTTTTCATTAAAATCGGCGCTATAATCCTTTGCAAAAAGCACTTTATATAGTTATATGGTACTTGCTCGTTTAGTCGTAGGGTGAGCTTCATTGTATTCAGTCAGGATTGTCGCCGCCCACTCATTTTGAATTATGTCCCCGGGTTTGCGCTGACGTCACTTGAATATACACGTTGAAATCCCGCGCTTGTGCAGTGTGTATTGGAAGCCGCTCTTGCGCATTGTTGATCGGGGAGCTGCTCATGCACCGTGACGAGCGGCTTCCCTTATGTGCGCAGAGAAGCTGTTTGTAGTTCCCAGCTTCCCAGACTGTGATGCGCAGCAGCTCCGGAATACACACTGCGCAAGCACGGCTCCCAATACGCACTGCGCAAGCGCGGCATTTCAACCTGCATAAATAAAAAAGAACCTATGTACATGTTTATCTGCAAACTCGTAATGACCTAGAGAATCATATTGCCAGGTCAGTTTTAGCATTCAGTGATTGTGGTAAATAAAAAAAAAAACAAAAAACAATTATGGAATTGCACTTTTTTTTTTTTTTTTGCAATTTCACTGCACTTTTTTCCCCATTTTGCTGTACACTATATGGTGTCATTCAAAAGTACAACTCGTGCCGCAAAAAAACAAGCCCTCATACAGCTATATTGACCTTAAAATTAAAAACGTATGGCTCTGAAGAAGAGGAGCTAAATACAAAAGCTCAAAAAAGGAAAATTCCAAGGTGGTGAAAGGGTTAATACCCGCCTGCCCCTTTTACCCCAGTTAAAAATCGGTATAAAAAAATTAAAACATATATATTTGGCATCGCTGACTCCGTAAAAGTCCAATATAGCAAAATATGAAATTAAATTGTTCAGCCCATGCAGTACATATCATAAAGAAGAAAAAAAATAAGCTGTGATCCCCTGCTGTCCTGTCTGTATACTCTTTTGCTCCCTCTCTCCTTGCCCAGGAGCTGTGGTATGAACAGACCATGTTCCTGCACGGTCAGACACAGCCATTACACAGTACACAGCAGGGAAACATTTATAAGATTATCTCAGCACAGGAACATTATATTTAAACACATCCAATTGTGGAAGTTATTATTATTCCAAGATCTATTGATTAAAGTCAACTTTTGTTCTTGGGAAAACCCCTTTAAGTAATTAGAGGGGTTTTTGATGCATCTCTGGTGGGTATCTTGTTGCTTTCACTCCCACCAATCAGCTTAATTAAAAGTCTGTGTCATCAGTTTCAAGTAGTCATCACACACATGATATATTAATATGTAACCAATTTGCAGATCCTGCTATATCTTGAGATCTTGGTGCTTATGGTGGATTACCAGCGGCCACTAACAAACTGGATCTGACAGTGATCTGCAGATAAATATACCTATGGAAATCTTCATTTAGATTTTCACACATTGATGCATACAGTGGGTACGGAAAGTATTCAGACTCCTTTAAATTCTTCACTCTTTGTTTCATTGCAGCCATTTGGTAAATTCTAAAAAGTTTATTTTTTTTTCTCATTAAAATACACTCTGCACCCCATCTTAACTGAAAAAAACAATAAATTTGCGAAAATTTCTACATTTCTAACAAAGAAAAACTGAAATAGCACATGGTCATAAGTATTCAGACCCTTTGCTCAGACACTCATATTTAAGTCACATGCTGTCCATTTCCTTGTGATCTCCTTGAGATGGATCTACTCCTTCATTGGAGTCTAGCTGTGTTTAATTAAACTGATAGGACTTGATTTGGAAAGGCACACACCTGTCTATATAAGACCTCACAGCTCACAGTGCATGTCAGACCAAATGAGAAGCATGAGCTCAAAGGAACTGCCCAAGGAGCTCAGAGACAGAATTATGGCAAGGCACATATCTGGCCAAGGTTGCAACAGAAATTCTGCATTACTCAAGGTTCCTAAGAGCACAGTGGCCTCCATAATCCTTAAATGGAAGCAGTTTGGAACCACCAGAAGTCTTCCTAGACCTGGCCGTCCAGCCAAACTGAGCAATTGTGGGGGAAAATCCTCGATGAGAGAGGTAAAGAAGAAAACCAAGATCACTGTGGCTGAACTCCAGAGATGCAGTAGATGGAAGAAAGTTCTACAAAGTCAACTATCACTGCAGCCCTCCACCAGTCAGGCCTTTATGGCAGAGTGGCCAAATGGAAGACTCTCCTCAGTGCATAGCGTTTGCTCAAAAACACATGAAGGACTCCCAGACTATGAAAAATAAGATTCTCTGGTCTGATGAGATGAAGTTAGAACTTTTTGGTGATAATTGTAAACGGTATGTGTGGAGAAAACCAGGCACTGCTCACACCTGCCCAATACAATCCCAACATCATACTATGGGGGTGTTTTTCAGCTGCAGGGACAGGACGACTGGTTGCAATTGAAGGAAACATGAATGCGGCCAAGTACAGAGATATCCTGGATGAAAACCTCTTCCAGAGTGCTCTGGACCTCAGACTTGGCCGAAGGTTCACCTTCCAGCAAGACAATGACTCTAAGCACACAGCTAAAATAACAAAGGAGTGGCTTCAGAACAACTCTGTGACCATTCTTGACTGGCCCAGCCAGAGCCCGGACTTAAACCCAATTGAGCATATCTGGAGAGACCTGAAAATGGCTGTCCACCAACGTTCACCATCCAACCTGATGGAACTGGAGAGGATCTGCAAGGAAGAATGGCAGAGGATCCCCAAATCCAGGTGTGAAAAACTGGTTGCTTCATTCCCAAGAAGAATCATGGCTGTACTAGCTCAAAAGGGTGCTTCTACTCAATACTGAGCAAAGGGTCTGAATACTTATGACCATGCGATATTTTCGTTTTTCATTTTTAATAAATTTGCAAAAATTTCTGCATTTCTGTTTTTTTTCAAGATGGGGTGCAGAATGTACTTTAATGGGAAAAAAAATATGAACTCTTTAGAATTTGCCAAATGGCTGCAATGAAACAGAGTGAAAAATTTAAAGGGGTCTGAATACTTTCCGTACCCACTGTATGTACATTGTCACATACTGTATCCTCTTTGGGCTGGCTTCTATATCTGGCCCTACACCTTGGATAAGAATCAGATAGACCAGATGACCAAATATCAATGATCTAAAGGCCCCCATACACATGAGACTAACTTTGGCTGAATCCTCAGTCTAATGTGTATGGTGGCCAACTCTCGACAGAGCGAGCGCTCATGTGTATGAAAGAGCCATGCCAGTTAACCAAACTATCATTCGGCCTAAAGCTATCCTAAGTGTATTGGCTGCTTAAGTTATATAGGTCCTTGCTGCTAGATGTTTGCCACCTTCTTATTCTCCTATTAAGCATTGAAATAAATCCTGCTTATAGAGTTTTCAGGATTGAGAACTGCTGCCTGAATGTTTGTTTTACCAAAAGCTCTCTAATGTTTATGGCCATCTTAAACCGGTAATCATGTTCCCATCTCCGATATTTATGACATATCCACATTTATGTGTGACTTTAGGACACTTGTTTGGGTATTTTACTTCCTACAGACTAGTTATGAGAAGTATCGTGCTGTTTGAAGTATATTTATATAATTTCTTATTGGTGTTTTTAGGATGTACTATGTCAGCTCCCAAAGATTTTAATCCTAACCTTGATGTGCCTTTTTTTAATGTTAATGATTTTACGTAGCTTAGTGTATATTAGTAGTATAGGACCGCAGTTATAGGTTTGGCATTACTGTTTAAATGCACAACATCTGGGCATTACATTAAACCCAACTTATTCATGTTTCAGTGCATGAATAGGAAAATTGCATTAACTCGAGCTCGTTATTTGGAAAAAGAGGAGAAAAATCTCCCACCACCAAGGTCAGTAATCCTATATTATTCCTCTGGAAATCTGTAATAAGAGTATCTTGTTTTACTTTATGTTCACTTTTCTTAGTGTAATATTCATTATAAGTGCTGCTTCGGAATAAAAAGAAAGATGCATGTTTAAAAAGATAAAATGTCTATAAAAATAAGGAAAATAAAGAAGCAAGTTGCGGGGTTGGAAGGGGTACATACATCAACATGAACATGCACAGCTAAAGTCTGTCATTCAAATACAATAAAGTGGACCTTGGCATCTAATCAATATTTGTCTTGTGTAATTGTAAAATGTAGCAATTTTACAATTTCATAGAACTATTTGTCCACTGGGGAGACTAAAAATATATCTGGTACAATCCCAACTTAATTTTCAGTTGCATGGCACTCTTTGTATGGTTAGTCATAAAGGCTATGGACACATTTTGACATTGAGGCACTATTTTTACATATGTTAGAGGATCCATTTAGTTTAGTTTGTCTGCAATCTCCATTCCTTTGTTTGATTTTAGACTCCCTTGATATGCAATTTGCAGCCTGATTAAGTTTCAGATCTTTCTCTTGTTGGAGTTTCTCTACCAGTAATATAGGCTGGATGTGAGGTCTGTGTGTATCCAGGGTGCTGCTGTCTTTATTAGCTTATATGTCAGCACAGATTCTATCCTGTACTTCACCTTCTATGTGCTTGCCTCCTGAAGGTATACTTTATCCCCTCTCCACATTGTGCACCACCCTTGGCATGGTGCACTGTTACACCTCCTCATTTTCATATTGAGTCCCTTCCTCTTCTGATTGACAGTGCTCACTTCCCATTGTGTACTCCTTCTGAATGCTGCCAGCGTGTGCAGTTCTGCTCCCTGTCTCCTTTCCTCTGATGCTGTAATACACCCGGAAGTGTCATAAGTAGCGTCAGAAGAAAGGATACTGGAAAACACGCATACGCATGCAGCATTCAGACAGTGCTTGCTCTGGTAAGCGAGCGCTGTCAATCAGAAGTGGCGGAAGGGCCCCAATATACAAATGAGACATAACCATGTAACAAACACCTTTTTGGCCACATGAAGGGCAGGGTTGCCAACTTTGACTTTTTTTATTTTTTCTGGACAGCTTTTCAAAAAATCACAGACAATATTTTTTATGGACACATTTGGAAAATTATAATAAATTATGATTTTAAAAGTAATTCATGACTACAGTCCATAATTCTGATATGAAGACATTAACTGCTTTCACTGTGAATTATAAAATCATAATTACAATTAAAATCTGTAAACGTTTCTTCAGTTTAAAAAAATATATATATTTTTTCTTTTTACAGACGGGATAAAAAATGCCCTATATTTATGGACTGTCCAGGAATTTCTGGACGGTTGGCAACCCAGATTAAGGGTGTACAAAAGCCTGATTTGAAACAAGTCGTCTTCTCCCCAACAGCCTACACCTTGCCAGTCAACACCCAGCTATTCAATTTAGTTTGGTGTCAAGTTGGCGGCAGATACAGGTCTGAGATTTAGGCTTGTTTTTGCCTGATTCTTCCTTCTGCCATATTGGTATTAGTTTTCCCACCCCAGGAACTGCTTTAGGATGTCCCTTGGTTCCTCTGTCGCCCAATGAAGTGCTCGAGAAATGAGGATTTTGGGTACTTGCTGTAAACTTTCTCGTATCCTTCCTTGGGGGTAGGGTCTTTGTTTTGTTCCTCCTACTGCATTTGCACTAACTAAATATCTTGGTGTCTGTTGGCCAGGTCTAGGCTGATAGAGAGGAGCTGACTTTTTTTTTTTTTCCAAGATGTATTCTAAGACCTCGCGCACACTGGCGTATATTCTCACTTGTGAGAGAATCTGACCGATTATGTTAATGACACTTGGATCAAACTCTCAGTTTGATCCGAGTGTCATCTGAGTGTGCTTCAATTTTCTCTCATGAGAGAATCGCAGCACTGGTACAGAGATTTCTCCATTCTGTGAGTTGGCGTATATCGGACTGTACTTGAATGACATCCGAATGTATGGGTTCCTGCCCCCCTATATACACTGCCAATCACAGCATGCAGCGAATTGTTTCTCATGCCGACTCAGCATGAGAAAATAAAATAAATGCTAGTTGGCACTGCTCCATAGTATAACATTGTGGAGCAAGTGCTATCCGATGAACAACAAATGGCACTCGTCCGAGTTATACGCTGGCTATACAGCAGTCTGAGCGAGCCCTTAGTGTCAGCCTCCAGGCAGCAACATATAACTGTCACGACACAGCTGTCCAGAAAGGCCAACACCTCAACCTTAACTCCCCCCACAAGTACTACGGCGGGAAGAAAGAACTGTGTCCTACCATGGAGGTGATGGGTACACCCAGGTCACTAACCTCCCCGCAACCTGGGCTTTCTAGTTTTCTGGCAGTTGCTTACTATGAGGACAGGAAGGGCACGTACCCACAAAGTGGCCCTATTTCCCACAAAAAAAACCCACACTCCTCCCTTACGCCGGACTACCAGCAGTTTCCCAGAGGAAGATGTCGCACCCACCTGCATGGGTTCATCAGGTGCTCCCAGGCTGACCTTCCTGGGCCCTTGACCCCCCACACACGGGGGTGACTCCCTATGTCTCTGGCAAAGTCGGCGATCAGCTTGAATCGCCAGAGACATGACTGTCAGAAGTCTCATACAGGGCCAAGGCGTCCCTCACCCTTACCATAAGCCCCTCACAAAACAAACTATGGAGTGCGGGGTCATTCCACTTGGTAACCATGGCCCACCTCCTGAACTCGGAGCAAAATTCCTCCGCCGGCCAGTCTCCCTGTCGAAGTTGGACTTTGCTAAGGAGACGCGATCAGGGTCATCATATATAACGCCCAGAGCACAAAAAAAAAAACCTCCACCGTCTGGAGCGACTGTGAGTCGGACGGAAGAGAAAACGCCCATGCTTGGGGATCCCCCTGAAGGAGCGAGATTATTATGCCCACACGTTGCTCCTCTGAACCTGAGGAAACTGGACATAGCCTGAAGTACAGTTTACAGGCCTCTCTGAAGACCACAAACTTGTCCCACCCCCCAGAGAACCTGTCAGGCAATGCAATGTTGGGCTCAACTACGGTTTGTCTAAGAGACGAGACACTCACGCCAGATGTATTGGGGGACTGCAAGACCACCGCACGTAAATCCGCCATCTCCATACTGAGCTGCTGCAATTGCCCCGTCAGAGCAGTAATAGGATCCATAATGGATCAGAAGTAACTTGCGGTCAGAGCTAATGTCACGACACAGCTGTCGGGTGACCAGGGATCAAGGGCTCATACCCTGACCCTAACACTAGGGGGTGCCCTAGCTCACCCTATTTCCCAGGATACCTCTGAAGGTGAGGATGCTGAGACCTCTGCCCTCGCCCTAACTCCTGAGTTAGCCCTCCGCTTGTTCTCCTCCCCCACCCGGGGAAGAGGGGCGCTACTGTGCACCAAAGTACACCCACCCGACAAACAAGGCAACACAGACAGTGATAAACAGAAAACTCCAGGCACACAAAATATTCTCTCACATATAACAGAGGGAAGCAGCGGGGTGTGAAGGTAGGGGGAATAAACCAAAATGGAGAAGGATAAGTAATAACCACGCATACAAACTAGGCAACAGTCACCAGTTATTCCTCCCAAACTCTTTCTCCTAGAACTCCTTACTCTCCTTAGCCATGCAGCAAATGCTAGCTCTGACAAGGACTTAGTATCAGAGCCCATGTTATAAAGGGAAAGGGAAGTGGCTAACCGAGCTCAGCTGTGAGCACAGGGAAATCCAACATGGCTGCTTAACCCCTGTTCTGCTGGAAGAAATAAATACATTTAAAATGACAGAGAAGTGCTTCTCTGAGTTGGAGCAGGAGCCCTCCGGTGTTGAGATCTCCTGGCTCCAGCCTGTTGCGGTAACCCCGTGACAATAACCCTTTGTTCCTTTGTCCCCCAATGAAGATTACAAGAAGACATTTTACGGTGAATACCAAAAATCCTCATTTTGTTTGCAGTGAATGACCTGCTCTTTCCTTTATATCTTACAGCATAAGAGTGATAGTGACTGTCGAGCAAACAGATGAAGAATTGGATATGGCTGCCACCGTGATCAAGCAAGCAGCTACTTTGATACTAAATTAACTTTTTTTTTTTTTATGTTGATACATTTCTGATAAATTACGGACATGGTAATGATGGTAAGCTCTTGTTCAGTGTGAGAAATCCAGAGACAAGATGCTACATATGTAGCCTTACAACAGCGTATGTTCCAGGTCTGAGGAAGTAAAAAGAGTGAACTGGCGAGGGGGAAGAAAAACTAGAGGAAAACCAAATAATGGTGCATGTACAGATTATGTCATGGACCTTTTAGTACTGTTACGCTGTGATTTTTCTTTTTTCTTACGCTGTTTACTTCCAAATACAGTTGTAAAAAAAAATTATTCCCCACAGAGACATAAACAGAAACCCATGTTTTAGTCTTTTTTTTCTAATTGTAAGCTGGAACAAAAAAATTCTCTCCTGTTGTGCTTACCAAGAAAACCTCCAGCTACCTAGAAGACATGTAAATCTAATGATGATACACTGTCTGCGCATATAACTTTGATAGGCGTGGGCTTCTATAGAGATGTGTACTTATATGAAATTGAATACATGTACACTTTTTTTTTTATGTTGAAACTTTTCCAATATTTCAGATATTTCGAAGAGACAAAAAGGAAATTGTTTATTAACAAACCTGACTATCACTATTTTATATTCCTGATTGTGTTGAAAAAAAACTGTGGATACAAGTATATAGAATAACTAATTTTTTTTATAATCTACAATGCCTATTTCTTACAATAATAATTTGTGATGATGGTATCAGTTCACTTTTTTTTTTATTTTTTATTTTTAATTTAAATTTTTTTAAAAAAAGATTTGGCT
The DNA here is from genome assembly GCF_046119375.1 of Phyllobates terribilis. Classification (NCBI taxonomy): domain Eukaryota; kingdom Metazoa; phylum Chordata; class Amphibia; order Anura; family Dendrobatidae; genus Phyllobates; species Phyllobates terribilis. Next base: position 231,496,700 of record NW_027362761.1, on the reverse strand, counting down.
TTTATAGCGCTAAAGATGCACAGATGACACCGTGTAAATGTATTTAACCGGACATATCATTTTCAGCAGTAATGTACAAAGAGGTGCAGGTATTTTCTTTCCAGTTTTAATAGTACTCTGCATATCTGTAACACATGTTCCTAAGTGAAGTATTTTATGCTTCTCTTCATGAAAACCTAGAAAGGTTTGTCTCTGTATATACTAAATATGAATGGATGCAAGTTCACCACTGTAGAACTTGTCAGTGCCATACATAAGGGCTGCATTTATCTACATGATTCCTTCAGGTTACAAGCACATTACCAGGCACCTATCTCTATTACAAACATGTCGCATCCATGATAAAAAACAAAATTGCCAACTTTCTGACCATTTTTAAGTTACGTTGTGACTTAAAACTGCATGATGCAAGTTGTGTTCCGTTTTCTGCCTTACATATATTCTCAAAGGGGAAAACTAAATCTGTGTTGTTAAAAATAAGTAACACAATCGCCTACCGATGGGGCATGGGAACTTCACGCCATCAAGTATCTGCCCTTCTTGTGAATGGCAATGTAGAAAACCATTTAGGGCTTTAAAGCACCACTACAGCATTTCTTCTTTCAGCGCTGGAGTGGTGCCCTGATTTTATTCCTCTGTCTCCAGCTGCCGCTCTGTGCCGCCATCTTGTGACCGCAACTTGCGACTCACCGGATATCAGAGGGTCACAAGCTCTCAGTGTAAGTCTTATGACAGCCTTGTTCTGGCATCATAGACTTACATTGAGTACTGACTTCTGGATCGCCCAGCAAACACTGGAGCGATCCAGCAGGTCATAAACTGCAGAGGACAAACTGGAGCGGCGCTGATAACAGATGAGAACGGCGGCTAGGGAGTAGAAGACTAGAGGCAGGGAACTTACATTAATGACACCACTCCTGCGGTAAAGTAAGAAAACACTCTGAAGTAGTGCTCTATTGATGATCTGATCTGTACCTAGTTGTGCTAATGATGGCAGCTATACATTACTGTTTGAAAGGTTACTTCATGCCGTCATTTCCTGTATATGCTGTTGTCCATCTGCCATGTCTATTTTTATATTAAGCATATTCATACATGATGACGTGTGCAACCAGAGCTTTATATTTGCTAGTTATTCCTGCCATGTTACATTTCGTTGTCATATTATGAACAATGTGCTACATGTTTTTTGTTTAATTAATACAATTATATGTTGTGTTTATTATATGTACCTACGCTTTTCACAGCTAAATTAAAGGATTTTTGTTTTATCATTTAAAGGGAATCTGTCAGCAGGTTTTTGTTGTGTCTTCTTTAGACAGCATGAGATAGAGGCCGAAACACAGATTTCAGGTTGTGTTACTTGTCAAAGTTCTGCTGTTTACAAACTGTGAAGGATTTATCACTAAGAACATAACATTGCTGGACTAGTCAGACTCCGCCCCCTCCTGTGATAAGCACCTCACTGTCTATGGACTTTGTACATATGGTGTGGGCTGAGGCAGCTTTCTCAGCTCTACTGCATTCTACATCTAATAGTTCTGATTGTATCAGAATGTCTGCACCCAGTAAACTAAGTGATACATCATTGGATTCAGCTTCTCTTTACCTACATTACACTCCTTTCAGATGAGGTAGCAAAAACCTGCTGACAGATTCCCTTTAATAATTTATGAAGAGTATTGTGGGAGTGGAGATTAGCGAACGTTTGGGCTAAACACACTAATGGGAGCTATGTATTGTAGAAGCTTTGGTCATTGTGCAGTTACCTTGGCAGCTGCTCCATATACCAGCTGCTACCTCCTACTGTCACTTTGGATGGGAGAAGTAGATCAGAATAAATGCTACCTATTAAGTTATGTGCTTGATAAACTACCACTGTTTTTAGTAATTATTTGGTTGAATTTGAACTAAATTTTAAGAAAATATTCTCTAGATTTCATCATACAACCTGCATACATTAATGAATCTTATACTTGATGAGGATGATCTACTTACTTAGAATGGCTATCAATTTAAAAATAAATATATATATGGTCAGTAGTGTTCAGAACCTGCTCGGCGTGTGAACTGAGAGCCCTACTGCCGGGAGGAAATAAACTTTATTTCTCCGGACAGCGTTCAGGCTTCAGTCATCGGGGATGGCACCAGCATGGTTTCAGTCACCACTCATTGTACAGGGTAGAGAGCGGCGGCAGTAACCGCGCCCCCGACACTGACAGGCAGCTCTAATACAGATCCTGCTGTCAGTCAGGGCCGGGGCCATGGTTACAGGCGCCACTCTCAATACACAGAGTGATGACTGAACCCATGCCGGTGCCACCACTGTGAGTGAAACCCGAACACTGTCCAGAGGAATAAAGTTTATTTCCTCCCGGCAGCGGGGCTCTAAGTGCAGGCGCCGGGCAGGTTGTGAACACCATTAACCTGCAAATTAACTCAATGTCTGCAGGTTAATAGCGTTTTTTCACATGACAGGTTCCCTGTAAAATACCTACCAATTGCCATCTTCTCTGGTTTTTAGTGCTGCTCTGGTTCTCTTCTGCCCATGTGATCTAAAAACAGAGTAACGGGCTTGCACAGAGGTTGGTGTGGGATGGAAATCACTTTCTCAATGTAAGGGCTTCTTCTGAAGTCTGAGCATGGACTAGCCATGGCTCTCTCGCTCCTAGAATCACAGCCTCATAGACATGTATAAAGCTGTCACGCTTAAAAGGCTTGTGGTCAGTCCGTGTTCGGACTGATTTCCACGGTTCTCATAGCCTTACTTTGGAAAAGAAAAACTGCCCCACACAGGACTTGCTGTATAAGCCGGCAAAGCTGAAGAGTGGTCATGTTGGCCAGAAGAGGACGAGTACTGCGCTGGAATTTGGGGAAGGCCACGGCCCCACTATCAGTATTCGGTCAGTATTAGTATTTTTACTCAGGTGTGGGAGCCAAAACCAGGAGTGGGTGATAAATGCAGAAGTGGTGACTGGTTTCCATTATACCTTTTCTCTGATTTGTTCTTGTTCCTTACCTGATATTGGCTCCCACTCCTGAGAAATAATTCTGACCAAATACTGAAAGAAAAATGACCGAAGATGGTGATCTGTAAGTATTTTAATGCATTTGCACTACATCACAAACAAAGTGTTTAGGGAGAAAAAAAATGTAATGAAACTTCTTTAACATGCAGGGAAACTCGCAAAAAGATTGTACTGCCAATCTGGCATGGATTTTCAAAATAAACACACCAGCCTCACCATGTCCATACAATAATGTATGAAGTTTGTATTGTAAAATCTGGTGACATTTTCACTTTAAAATGTGCTGTGTATATGACTGGAGAAAACAATAGTACATAACTAAATACTTCATTTTACGGGGTTTTTTTGTATCTGCAAAGTTGCTCAACTTTGTATAAAGATTTAAACTTTCTTTTATATGAAGTGCAATTTCTTTGCATTTCAAGGACATGGGACAATACTTTTAAAAAGTTGGGGTTGCAATGGTGCAATTGTCTTTTCAATGGATGGTCCCTTAATCAAAATGTTAAAATGTACATTACTTTAGTAGCTATAGTAAGTGTCAATTATAAATGTGTATTCTTATATCACCCTATCTTATGGTAAATAAGCTTTTAATCTATCATTTGTAATTACTGATATTTTGTACTAAATTTCCTTTGGATTTTTTTAAACATGTGCCTTTATGTTGCTGCTAAAAAAAAAAAAAAGTAAATTGCTGGAATTGGAATTGAATTTTGTTTAAATAAAACAGTACAAAAATATCTATTAGTATTATTTATTATTATAGCACCATTAATTCCATGGCTCTTTACATGTAAAAAGGAGTATACATAGCAAATAACAAGTACAATAATCTTGAACAACACAAGTCACCGACTGGTACAGGAGAAGAGAGGACCCGTGCCGCGAGGGATCTACAAGTTACAATTTTGTTTAATAGAAGGACTAAGTATTACAAATTGACCATTATCATTATGGCATGATATTCATTAGTTTGCTGTACTACCACAATTAAAACAAACAATCCTGAAATATGGAATAAAAAAATCCCCCCCACATCCCCGTACTTTTTTTTTTTTTCTAAAAGTATAGGTATGGTGTGGAGAGGTGCATGCCCAACACTTTACATTCAAACATGCCATCAAGCAATTTTGGATCAAAGTGTAAAGTTTTGTAACAAGATGTCTAAAAATTGTTACTGAATAAAAGTCTGAGCCGAGCAGAACCCTAAATTCATAACTAGTGTTGAGCATTCCGATATCGCGAATATCGGTCGATACCCGATATTTCAGTAGCAGAGTTCCGATACTTTTAGAATATCTAATACCGGAATCGGAAGTTCCCATAATGCCTGCGCTCTGCAGTGTCTCTGAAGGATGGCAAGCTGGATGGCAGTGCTCAGCTTACTGTACTTGTCATTTAGTGTTAAAGGATTTATTAAAAAAAATAAGTGTTTTCATGCACCGTCTCTTTAAAAAAGCCGTCTCGCAATTCAGCAGCGGTACCTGACAATTTAGAATAGAAAGAATAGAGCATTACACATAGATTAGATAAAGGACTTTATTCTGGGTGTTTGTGTGTTTTTTTTTTTTTAACTTTGACTATGGGGTTAGTAATGGGGGTGTCTTATAGACGCCTCTCCATTACTAACCTGGGCTTGATGTCAGCTGGCATTATAAGCTGACATCAACCCCAACTCTATTACCCCACTGCCACCGCTACAGGGCAGTGGGAAGAGCGAGGCTAAGTGCCAGAATTGGCACATCCTATGGATGCGCCATTTCTGGGGCGGCTGACAGCTGGTGTTTCTAGCCTGGGAGGGGGCCAATATTCATGGCACCCTTCCTGGGCTATTAATATCAGCCCCCAGCTGTCTGCCTAGCCTTTGCTAGCTATTAAAATAGGGGGGACCCCATGTCATTTTTTTGGGGGTCTCCCATTTTAATAGCTAGTAAAGGCTAGGTATTCAGCTGGGGGCTGATATTAGTAGCCTGGGAAGCTCCGTGGGTATTGCCCCCTTCCCAGGCTTCAAACATCTGCCCCAGCCGTCTGCTTAACCTCCGCTAGAGACTAAAATTACGGGGAACCCCACGCCAATTTTTTTTTTTAATAAATCCTTTATTTTAACACTAAATGACAAGTACAGTAATCAACACTATCACTGTACTTCTTATATATGTGACTGACATGTTTCTATCTAATCTATGTGTGATTCTCTATTCTAAATTGTCGGGTACCGCTGCTGAATTGCCGGCCGGCTTTTTTAAAGAGACAGGTGCATGAAAACACTTATTTTTTTATAATAAATCCTTTACACTAAATGACAAGTACAGTAAGCAACACTGTCACTGTATTTCTTATATATGTGACTGACATGTTTCTATCTATCTAATCTATGTGTGATGTTCTATTCTTTCTGTTCTAAATTGTCGGCTACCGGTGTATGCCGCTGCTGAATTGCCGGCTTTTCATGTAATACATTCTACATTATTCTTAGTTGTTTTCCTTCATGTAGAATTAACCTACAAGGAAAGAAAGGGTTTATTTTTATTCCGATATTTGTGTCCCATTGACTTGCATTGGTTTCCGGTATCTGAATCGGCGATATCTGATATTTTTTGGGTATCTGTCCGATCCGATATTTCCCAATATCGGAAGGTATCGCTCAACACTATTCATAACGCTTCCTGAAAATACATTTCAGAAGTGCTGAGCTCTACATGCTACTTACTGATGCAATCAAAATTATTCAACCCTTGTTGCAAATTTGGTGTATTGCAAACAGCAGAAAGTATGAAACAAGATCTATTTTCAATAGCTCAATACAACTAATATAACTAGTGGTTTCTCCAAATTTATCCCAAAATGACACTTGCAGTATTAGAATTATTTAACCCCTTCTTGATGAGTGTCTTTAGTACTTAGCAGTAGGTCATAACCAAAATGAGCTCTACTAACATGCATAGCCAGACACAAGTTTCTGGCAGCGTTCTTCAGGTATCTTAGCCCATTTTTCAAGGATTTTTAAGCAAGTTGAAATCTGCAAATAGCCTCTTGAAAGAGGAAGGGGACTAGAATTCCTGTCAGCAGGATGTTGCCACCTGAGTGCAGCATAATGTGGAGACAGAGACCCTGATTCCAGAGATGTCACTTACTGGGCTGTTTGCTTTAGTTTTGATAATCTGATAAAACAGTGATTTTTCTTTTTCACTAGAGGATTAGCTAACCTGCTGCCATGCAGTTCTCCATATTCTTGAGCTCTGTATAACTCCAACCCCACTTTCTGCCTAAGCTTTTGGTGTACAGTGGGTACGGAAAGTATTAATTTCCCTTTAAATTTTTCACTGTTTCATTGCAGCCATTTGGTAAATTCTAAAAAGTTAATTTTTTTTCTCTTTAAAGTACACTCCGCACCCCATCTTGACTGAAAAAACAGATATGTAGAAATTTTTGCAAATTTATTAAAAAAAGAAAAACTGAAATGTCACATGGTCATAAGTATTCAGATCCTTTTCTCAGACACTCATATTTAAGTCTCATGCTGTCCATTTCCTTGTGATCCTCCTTGAACTGGTTCTACTTCATTGAAGTTCAGCTGTGTTCAATTAAACTGATAGGACTTGATTTGGAAAGGCATACACCTGTCTATATAAGACCTCACAGCTCACAGTGCATGTCAGACCAAATGAGAATCATCAGCTCAAAGGAACTGTGCAAGGAGCTCAGAGACAGAATTGTGGCAAGGCACAGATCTGGCCAAGGTTACAAAAGAATTTCTGCATTACTCAAGGATCCTAAGAGCACGTTGGCCTCCATAATCCTTACATGGAAGAAGTTTGGGACCACCAGAAGTCTTCCTAGACCTGGCCTTCCAGCCAAACTGAGCAATCGTGGGAGAGGAGCGTTGGTGAGAGAGGTAAAGAACAACCCCAAAATCACTGTGGTTGAGCTTCAGAGATGCAGTAGGGAGATGGGAGAATGTTCCACAAAGTCAACTATCACTGCAGCCCTCTACCAGTTTGGCCTTTATGGCAGTGGCCAGACGGAAGCCTCTCCTCAGTGCAAGACATATGAAAGCCCGCATAGAGTTTGCTCAAAAACACATGAAGGACTCCCAGACTATGAGAAATAAGATTCTCTGGTCTGATGAGACGAAGTTAGACCTTTTTGGTAATAATTCTAAGCGGTATGTGTGGAGAAAACCAGGCACTGCTCATCACCTGCCCAATACAGTCCCAACAGTGAAACATGGTGGTGGCAGCATCATGCTATGGGGGTGTTTTTCAGCTGCAGGGACAGGGCGACTGGTTGCAATTGAAGGAAACATGAATGCGGCCAAGTGCAGAGATATCCTGAATGAAAACCTCTTCAAGAGTGTTCTGGATCGCAGACTTGGCCGAAGGTTCACTTTCCAACAAGACAATGACCCTAAGCACACAGCTAAAATAACAAAGGAGTGGCTTCAGAACAACTCTGTGACCATTCTTGACTGGCTCAGCCAGAGCCCTGACCTAAACCCAATTGAGCATCTCTGGAGAGACCTGAAAATTGCTGTCCACCAACGTTCACCATCCAACCTGACGGAACTAGAGAGGATCTGCAAGGAAGAATGGCAGAGGATCCCCAAATCCAGGTGTGAAAAACTTGTTGCATCATTCCCAAGAAGACTCATGGCTGTACTAGCTCAAAAGGGTGCTTCTACTCAATAATGAGCAAAGGGTCTGAATACTTATGACCATGTGATATTTCAGTTTTTCTTTTTTAATACATTTGCAAAAATTTCTACATTTGTTTTTTTTCAGTCAAGATGGGGTGCAGAGTGTACTTTAATGAGAAAAAAATGAACTTTTTAGAATTTACCAAATGTACTTTCCGTACCCACTGTAAAATGTGCAATCAGTGGTGTGGGTGGGGTTATAAACAGATTAGCATTCAGAGAACTGGTAGATCTCCAACAGATAAAATGACAGCATGCAGCCCAGTAAGTGATACATCTCTGGAACCAGGGTCTCTGCCTCTACATTATTTTGCTCTCATTTGGGGTACCAAACACCTGGTGTCAAAATTCCTTCAAAGGGTCTTGCCACATGACTTTGCACTGATGAGGGGCAAACACCCCAAAACATGTAACTGCAAATGGAGTGTCTGGTTAGGATAAGCCAAAGTCATGTGGCAAGGCCCCTTTTCCAAGGGTCAATATGAACTTTTAGGATTGTTACATCCAATCGGTGGCCATAGATTTCCTGTCTTTTTCCTCTCTGAAGAGGCTATTTGTATATTTAAATTCCCAGTGGAGCATTGCATGGCTTATTGGTTTCTTTACACTGGCTTGGTGTTCTTCACAGGGCAAAACTTTACCCATTAGACCCTGTAAACCAGTTTAAAAATCATGTCACTTGTCTGGACAGGTCAATAATCGAGAAGAGAGTGTTCCTATGAGTGCTTGTTTTCCAATTTCTCAGTGTAAATGTTTCTCAATTTAGTTTTTCTGGGCCTTATATCTCCTCTATTTGAACCTTTCTTCCATCTTTTTAATATTTTTTTTCATAGCTATTGGTTATTATGAACATGGGTAAAGGCATGGTTATTGAAAAAAAAAAAACACAATTCGGCCACGTTCACACATTGAGTATTTGTTGCGTATTTTACATCAGTATTTGTAAGCCATAACCAGGAGAGGAACAATCAGAGGAAAAGTATAATAGAAACACGTCACCACTTCTGGTTTTGGTTTACAAATACTGATGTAAAAACTCACCAAATACGCAACGTGTACACGTGGACTTTCAAGATGGAAAATTAGGCAATGCGAGAAGCGTATGAAAAGAAATGGCACTCCCAGGAGACTCAAAGTCGATTCCACTTGAGTGATGTCATCTTCTCGAGAGGACAGATGCTAAGTCAAGCAGATCTGTAAGGCGGCCACAAATTTCCATATTTTTAGTAGCCATTATAAACTGGATGTTACAGCTAGTAATGATTATGCCTTTTGATGTACAGTTTTGTGGAAGATTGTTTTTTCCTTAAAAAATGAATTCTGGTATTACTCCAGTTGCTTTGTTAATCCCTTTTTGTACGTTAATAACTAGGCCTCATTTTTTTTAAATCTGACCTGTGTCATTTTATGTGGTAATAACTCTGGAACGCTTCAACATATCCCAGTGATTATGAGATTGTTTTTTCATGACATTGTACTTCATGTTAGTGGTAAAATTTGTTCGATGTGACTTGCGATTATTTGTGAAAATATCGGAAATTTGACAAAGTTGGAAAATTTCACAGTTTTGAAACATTAATTCTTATGATTTTAAACCAGAAAGTTATGTCACAGAAAATGGTTAATAAATAACATTTCTCACATGTCTACTTTACATCAGCACAATTTTTGAAACAATTTTTTTTTGTTAGGAAGTTATTAGGGTTAAAAGGTGATCAGCAATTTCTCATTTTTCCAACAAAATTTATAAAACGTTTTTATTTGGGGACCACATTGCATTTGAAGTGACTTTGGGTGGCTATATGATAAAAAATACCCAAAAGTGACACCTTTCTGAAATCTGCGCCCCTCAGTCATCAAAACCACATTCAAGAAGTTTATTAACCCTTCAGGTGCTTCACAGGAATTAATGCAATGTGGAAGGAAAAAATGAACATTTTACTTTTTTTCACAAAAATGTTACTTTAGCCCCAATTTTTTTATTTTTACAAGGGTTAGAGGAGAAAATGGATGCTAACATTTGTTGTTCAATTTCTCCTGAGTACGCTGATATCCCATATGTGGGAGAAAACTACTTTCTGGGTGCACAGCAGGGCTCGGAAGGGAAGGAGCGCCGTTTGACTTTTTTAACACAAAAATGGCTGGAATCGAGAGTGAATGTCATGTCTGGTTTGGAGAGCCCCTGATGTGCCTAAACAGTGGAAACTCCCCACAAGTGACCCCATTTTGGAAACTAGACCCCTCAAGGAATGTATCTAGATGTGTGGTGTGCACCTTTTAACCTCCAGGTGCTTCAAAGAAGGTTATAACTTAGAGACGTCAAAATAAAAAAATCGAAATTTTCCACAAAAATATTTTTACCCCCAATTTTTTATTTTCACAAGGGTAACAGGAGAAAATGCACCATACAATTTGTTGTGCAATTTGTCCTGAATACAGATACCCCATATGTGGTCAAAAACGAGGCACAATGCAAAGTTCAGAAGGGAAAATATTTGGGAGAAGGGAGCTCCATATTGGAGTTCAGATTTTGCTGGAATAGTTTGTAGGTGCCATGTTACATTGGCAGAGCCCCTAGTTGCCAGAAAAGCAGAACCCCCCCCCCCCCTCCCATAAGTGACATCAATTTGCAAACTACACATCTCAATGAATTTATCTAGATGTGAAGTGAGCATGTTGACTAGTGTTGAGCCACCCCCGTAGTGTTCGAGTTCGGTTCGGTTCGTCGAACACCCGTGTGTTCGCCGAACTGTTCGTCGAACTGTTCGTCGAACACCGTTAAAACCAATGGCAGGCAAACAAAAACACATAGAAACACATAGAAAACACCTTCAAAGGTGTCCAAAAGCTGACAAACTGCTCAGAAGACACAACTAACACATGGAAAAGTGACAAGTACATATAGTCATGCGAAAAGAAAAGAGGTGGAGGAGTAAAAGGAGGGGGAGACACAGATATAGGCATGTCATGCCCTTCTAAAATCCAAAAAGTGAGAAGCCGAGACGGCCAGTCCGCTCCTGCCCGTGCCACCTCCGTGTCGCCGGGTTTGTGCCAGAGCCGCGGTGAACCCTGACGGCCAGCCCCCCTCTCCCAATACTGGTGCCTGTCCGCTGGTGGGTCGAGAGAGCCCCCCTGTGGTGGAGGCAGCTCTAAGCTTTTTAATTTAAATTGTCCCTCTAATTTGAATGAATACACTTTAAATCCATTTACAAGGATCTATTGGAGGGCAAGTCTCATGCCAGCAGCCGCGTAATTCCAGCTCCAGTAGCGTCCACTAAAGCTGCTGCAGTTAAAAAGCTTTTATAAGGATCGAGCTCGGCTGTCCACCGCAAGGCATCCTAGTGCCAGTCCCAGCCCCTATGCCTTGGGGTGCCTCCTGATGCTCTTCACTAAGTATCCCGTGGTCCCGAAGCATTTCCTTTGAAAAAATTAAGTGTCCAAACTACAGGTGGTGTAGCTTGCTTAACAGCTGGGATAATCCGCTGACTAGCAGACACTGCTACTAGGCACAAAGTATTTCCTGGGCTAGATGCAGTTAAAAATTTGTAAGTAGATACTCTCGTTGGATGCTGAGAAAGCATTCCATAGAGTCTCCTGGCACGCCATATATGATTCTCTTAAAAAGCTTGGGGTAGGGGTCTAGGGGACCCTTTTATAGCCAAAATCACGGCCCTGTATCACAATACGTCACCTAGGCTGAAGATAAATGGAACTGTAGCACCGAGGGCTCGGTTGCTACAGACGTATTGCACCTCACCCAGAGGTGTGATATCTCACTCTCAGATAAGGATGGAGTGTGGATCAGGACCCGACACCTGCATGCATTACACCACATTGCCGTGGGGCAGGGCGACCAATATGCCCCTGAGATGGGCACGACAGTCCCTGTCCCTGGCTGGAGTGGGGGGAGGGAACACTGAGGAAGGGGAACCCTGCAGTGCAGGAGCAGGGAGGAAGCAGTTCCTGGGTGCATTGAGAAGGGAGTATAAAAGGTGGGCACCATCTTAGTTCAGTGCAGAGAAGTCTGAGCAGAAGTGGCAGGGAGCAGGGGCTCTGCATGAGCTCTGCTCCGGAGGCGGGCCTAGTAACAGAGGCCCAGGCCTGCAAGAGGGAGAAGGAAGGAAGAGGAGCAGAGAAGGCTCCAGGAACGAGGAATGAAGGGATCCCAGGGGTGCGGACGGGCGAGTCGCCACCGCACGCCCGAATCCACCTGCGTGGAGGGGTCAGGCCAAAGGGGGAGACCGGTCCCCGAACTAGTGGAGGCAGGAAACGACCCTCAGCTAGAAACCGGAGGCTCTGACATTTTATGTGGCGCAGCCCCTTGCTCCACCCGCTAGGAAGGCACCACATAGGGTCAGGGAAACTGGCGCCAAGTTTACCAAGAGGAGGCCCGAGGCAGCCGGACAGAAGTGTTGGTAAGAAAGGCCAGACAAAGGACACACAAAGGGGGTCCTGTGAAGCGCTCCAAAGTTATCTGGGAGTTGTCTGAGCCCCTCACCTGGTGAGCACAGTACGACGTGGGCAGCCGTTACCTGCAGACGTGGTCTGGATAATAAGAACTGTGAGTAAAGGCCCTGAACTGCATCACTGACTCCGTGTCGTTACTGCTGCTGCCCTGCACCATCACCCCCATCCTCCGCATACACTGCCCTGAGGCTATACTCCTCCCGTGGGGAGTTATGCTACGCTCTGCTGCACCCACAACACCAGCCTTAGCGGTCTGCCCTGTAGCGGCGGTTCACTCTGACCGCAATCCACGGGTGGCGTAGTCGGACATTTAAACATCAAAACCACATAAATAGTTCCACCACTGGTTTGACCGCCCTGAGCCACGGAACCGGATCGCCGCCACGAATACTACAACCACCAGCATCCACCAAAAAGGGTCCGGCTCCGGGTGTCCCAAGGCCCAGGGGGTGCGTCAGAACATTTTCATCACCTTTCACAATCACCAATGGGACAAGGCAGGGATGTCCTCTGTCCCCTCTCTTATACATCCTAGTGACGGAGCACCTGCTCTCATCAATTCGCCATAACCCCAATATTAGGTGGATTGAGGTGGGAGGCACCGAGTACAAGTGCTCTCTATTTGCTGATGATGTCCTAGTATATATCACTCAATCACATATATCCATCCCTGCTGTTATGGCTGAAATAGATCACTTTGTTACATGGTAAAATTTTAAAATCAATGCAGCGAAGTCTGAGGCCCTCGATGTCTCCCTCCCTAAATCCATATAGGATTCCATCCAGTCCAACTTTCCCTTTGCCTGGCCCTCACAGGGTATCAAATACTTAGGAATTCCTATTCATAGAGACCTCTCCCATCTATGTTATCTTAATTTTGGGCCCTTTATTGAACAATTCCATACAGACCACGGTTGGCAAGTTAGAACTGTAAGATTCACTACGTGAACCACTGGTGTTTTGTGGAAAAGCACATGTACACCGCGTTCCAAATTATTATGCAAAAAGTGTTTAGGAGTGATAAGGGAAGAATTTGTTTGTTTGTCAGTTAAACTCATTGATGGTGATGTGTGTCAGGGCTCTTTATATCACTGTAAGCAATTGCAGACACCTGTGCTAATTAGTTTGGCAGGTGTGTCCAATGAAAGGCAAGACTACTTAAGAAGGCTCTCTCACATTATTAAGCAGCCTACATTTTCTGCCAAAATGGGAAAGAAAAAGGATGTGTCGGCTGCTGAGAAGCAACAAATTGTGGAGTGTTTAGGTCAAGGCATGACTACAATCAACATTGTGCGATGATCAGGATGAAGTGTCTTGGCAATCAAGAAGTATGTAGCTGATTCACAGTACACACGTGTGCGTGCTGATAAGGGCAAATTGAGGACTCTTTCCTACAGGCAATTACGTCAGGTTGAAACAGCAGCGGCAAAAAAGCCTTGTCATAGCAGCAGACAAGTTTTTGAAGCTGCTTGTGCCTCCAACGTCCCCCGAACAACAAGATGCAGGGTCCTTCAGAGGTTTGCAGCTGTGCATATGCCATCCTGTCGACCTCCTCTATCCACTTCACACAAGCAGAAACGGCTCCAGTGGGCCAAACATTACATGAAGACTGATTTCAAAACTGTTTTGTTCACGGATGAGTGCCGTGCAGCGCTCGATGGTCCAGATGAATGGAGTGGAGGATGGCTGGTTGATGGACACCCCACGCAAACACGGCTACAGCGCCAACAAGGAGGAGGTGGAGTAATGTTTTGGGCTGGAATCATGGGGAGAGAGATTGTCGGCCCCTTTAGGATCCCTGAAGGCGCTAAAGATGAACTCCATAATGTATGTGGATTTTCTCAAACAGCACTTCCTGCCATGGTTCAAGAAGAAGAACCGTGTATTTCACAGCAAGATCATTTTTCTGCATGATAATGCACCATCTCATGCTGCACATAAAACATCTGCATCTCTGGCTGATATGGGCATAAAAGGGGACAAACTTATGGTGTGACCCCCATGCTCCCCTGACCTCTACCCCATTCAGAACCTTTGGAGCATCATTAAAAGGAGTGTCTATGATGGCGGGAGGCAGTTCACATCTAAGCAACAGCTCTGGGAGGGTATTCTGTCCTCATGCAAAACAATTGAAGCAGAAACCATCCAAAACCTGACAAATTCAATGGACGAGAGAGTTCAGAAGCTCCTTTCGAACAAGGGGTCCTATGTGAAAATGTAACATCACCTAGAATAAAGTTTTGAGTTGAAAACTGTTTGATTTCAGTTTCTAACAACCTGCTAATGCTTATAATTTCAAAAATGACCATTTTTTTGGTCTTTATTAAAATGAAAAGGTTGATCGAAAAGTTTGGGGGATCTAAGAGTGTGGCAACCCAGTAGTCATGATTACTTCGAATTCTGACAATATGAGGGTCATGCTGCAGGTAGTGCAGCAAGAAGGCACTTATGTGTCTTGCGCATCTCGGAGCCCCAAAATTATTTTCCGGGCTAGATGCAGCTAAAAATTATTTTTAATTTTAAATCTGGTGAAGCTTATTATAGATGGCCTAATAGGATCAGTGCTGCACACTGCTACAAAGCCCAAATTATTTTCCAGTCAAGATACAGATAAACATGATTAGTAATTTGAAAGCTTAAAACGGTTGGTAGGGTGATTTTAACCAATCATCAAGCTTTTACTCTCCCCAGGATGACACAGGGGTAGAAAAGTCGTTTCGGATCCATGATTTGTTCATCTTTATGAACGTGAGTCTGTCTACATTATCAGTGGAGAGCCGCGTGCGCTTATCTGTCAGCACACCACCAGCAGCGCTGAACACACGTTCAGACAGAACGCTGGCTGCGGGGCATGACAAGATCTCCAAGGCGTAAGTGGCTAGCTCCGGCCATTTATCCAGATTGGAAGCCCAAAAAGAGCAAGGGTCCAGTGACACAGTCGTGGCTTCAATGTTTACTTGGAGATACTCCTGTACCATCGTCTCTAGGCGTTGACTATGTGTCAGACTTCTTGTCTCCTGTGGCCTTGCAAAGGATGGGCTAAAAAAGTGGTGAAATGATTCCGCAAAATTGATGTTACCAGCAGATACTGTGGTTCTGTTACGGTTTGAGTGCTGAACACTTGACGGTCCCACGGTTGGCAAGTTGGAACTGTGAGATTCACTACGTGCACCACTGGTATTTTGTGGAAAAGCACATGTAAGATTCTGCAACAGTCTCTGCTGATACTCCTGCATGCGTGCATCCCTTTCTATGGCAGGAATAATTTCTGCAAATTTACTTTTGTACCGGGGATCTAACAGTGTGGCAACCCAGTAGTCAGGATTATTTCTAATTCTCACAATTCGAGGGTCATGTTGCAGGTAGTGCAGCAAGAAGGCACTCATGTGTGTTGCGCATCCAGGAGCACCAAGTCCCTGTTGTGTTGGTGGCGAGGTAACAATCATGCTTCCTTCCTCTGTCCTCTCCCCCCAACCTCGCACAACAGAAATGTGATCAAGGTCTCCCTCATCTGATGAGTCTTCCATCAGTTCGTCCTCCACTTCTTCCTGGGCTCCTGCACCTTCCTCACTAGTTTGGCTGCTACCATGCGCCCTGGTAAAACCATCTCCCCCACCCTCACATGCCTGCCGCCTTGGTGCTGCCGACCGTCTGGACCTTGCAGATGTTAGCCCTTCCGCATACAACTCCTCCTCCTCTACTTCCTCCACCTCCTCTTGTGCCACCACCTGACTCTGAATTCTGTTTAACATGTGCTCCAGCATGTAAATCACCGGAATAGTCATGCTGATAATGGCATCGTCAGCACTAAACATCTTCGTCGCCATTTCAAAACTGTGCAGAAGGGTGCATAGGTCCCTGATCTGAGACCACTCCTCCAGCGTGATTTGCCCCACCTCTGAATCTCGTTGGCCCAGGCTATACGTCAGAACGTATTGCACCAGGGCTTGTCGGTGCTGCCACAGTCGCTGCAACATGTGCAGAGTTGAATTCCACCGGGTAGGCACATCGCATTTTAGCCGGTGAAGTGGCAGGCCCAACGACTTCTGTAGAGATGTAAGTCGCTGAGCTGCGGGATGCGAACGGCGGAAGTGAGCACACAGCGACCGTGCCCTCTGCAGAAGGCCATCTAGTCTGGGATAGTGGGCTAAAAATTGCTGGACAACCAGGTTCAACACGTGAGCCATACAAGGCACGTGTGTGACATTGCCCCGGCGAAGGGCCGCACCCAGGTTTGCAGCATTGTCGCACACGGCCTTCCCTGGTTTCAGGTCCAGTGGAGACAACCATTCATGAAATTGGTTCTCCAGAGCTGACCACAACTCCTCAGCTGTGTGACTCACATTTCCCAGACATTTCAATGTAAAAACCGCCTGATGACGTTGAGCCCTACTGCCAGCATAGTAAGGAGGTGTGCAGGATCCCTTCTGCGCAGTTAGAAAGCTTGTGGCATGACCAGACAGGCTTTGGGTGCAGGTGGAAGACCGAGAGGAGGTTGAGGAGGCAGAAGCAGTGGAGGAACTTTGACATAAAGAGGATTGACGCACAACTCGTGGGGACGGCAAGACTTGGACAGCAGCCCCTTGTCCTGCTGTCACCATAGTTACCCAGTGCCCAGTCAGCGACATGTAACGCCCCTGTCCATGCCTACTCGTCCAAGTGTCTGTGGTGAAATGCACCCTGTCACACACAGAGTTTCTCAAAGAAGCGGTGATGTTGTGTGCGACATGCTGGTGGAGCGCAGGCACACCTTTCTTTGAGAAGTAGTGCCGACTGGGCATCTGGTACTGGGGCACTGCGACGGACATAAGGTCTCGAAAATCCTCTGTGTCCACCAGGTGGAAAGGCAGCATTTCTGTAGCCAAGAGCTTGCAGATGGTGAAATTCAACCTCTTAGCTTTCTCATGGCTAGGAGGAAATGGTCTTTTACTTGTCCACATCTGAGGGACCGAGGGCTGGCTATTGTGCTTAGACGGGGTTGATAAGGGTGTCCCCGGCAAACTGCCGGTCTGTGAGGAAGATGCAGGCGGACATGTTAGGTTGCCTTGATCCAAAGGTGGTGCTATCGATGTCGGACAGCGCTCAACACCAGCTGGTGTTACCACCTCCAAAGAAAATGATGACCTGCCAATCACGCTGGCTGTTGCGGGTAAAGAGGTGGCAGGTCTGCGCCCCAAAACAGGTGTGACTGCTGTCCCCCCAGTCACAGAGGATGAAGAGGCCGCGGATGCACAAGATATGGCAGACGGTGATTGGCCCGGCCGGCTAGGCCGCATTGTAGCACACTGAGCTTCCCACTGCAACTTATGCTTCATGTCCATGTGCCGGTTCATGCATGAAGTACTCAAACTATGTATTTTTTGGCCTCTACTTAGCTTTTGCTGACAAATGTTACAGATAACACGAGTTGGGTCATCTTTATCGATCTGAAAAAATGCCCAGGCTATGCAAGGCTTAGCACCCATGCGACCTGAAGAGCCACCACGACTTGTGGTGAGAGGCAGAGTTGTGTTTGAGGATGCAGTTGTTGACGTGCTTCCAGTACTACGTCTCTGTCCAGGAAGGCGCAACCTGACCTCGTCGTCACTAGCATCTTCCTCCACCTCCTCTGCTGACCTCATCTCTTGGCTGACTGTGGGTTGACAGTAAGTGGGATCTCCGACCTCATCATCATCACCCTGTGCGTTATCACACCCGTCGTCCTCAGAGCCAACCTGTTCTTGCCCTGACAAAAAACTAAAGTTGTCGCTCCAATCAGGTATTTGAGTCTTATCATCGTCTTCCTCATTGTCTCCACCAACAGGAGTTACAGTTTGGGAATGAGGGTCTACATTATGGTCAGAACCTTCTGCGTCTGGTCCTGGATCCGACTCATAAAGATTCTGGGCATCAGTGCAGATCATTTCCTCGTCTGGATTCACACAAGCGCTGGAGTCGACCTCTGATTCCCAGGCTATAGTATGAGTAAACAGCTCTGCAGACTCAACCATCTGTTCTACCTCATACTCAGACGGGCAGCTGGAGATTTGGGAGCTGTGAGGAAGCAAGTGCGATTTGGGTGACACCTTTGAGGGCTGGAGTATTTGTGATGTTGAAGTTGATGTGGAGGAGAGCCCACTTAAAGGAGCACTTGATATCCGTTGAAGCACCTGCTGTTTTTGTGCCTCATCTGGAATTTGTAGCGATTGGCGTGGCCGTAAGAAAGGGATCTTATCACATTGTCCGCTAAAAGAAGTAGACATTTTAGTTTGGCTGGAAGATGGTCTTTCTTCTGCAGATGTTACTGTTGCTTTAACACCTACCCCACGGACACAACCTTTTTTCCCCTTCCCAACACGCCTATTCCCCTTTCCACCAGCAGCAGGCCTTTTTCCACTCATTTTGGTGGTTAACTAATTCACAACTCTGGAGTTGTTTGCACAAAAAAACAATGGATGGTAACCGAGCAGAGCTGAGTGGCCAAACTGTGGTATTAGGCCAAAACTATTGGCTGGGTTAGATGCAGAAAAAAATTATTTTGAATTTGCAACCTGATGGAGGTCAGTATAGATGGACTAATACAAATAGTCCCACACACCGCTAGAAGCCCAAATATTTTTTCAGAGGTACTGTAGATGCAGATAAAAATTATTTTTAATTTGCAACCTGATGGAGGTCAGTATAGATGGACTAATAGACCAAGTCCCACACACTGCTAGAAGCCCAAATATTTTTTCAGAGCTAGATGCAGAAAAAAATTATTTTTAATTTGCAACCTGATGGAGGTCAGTATAGGTGGACTAATAGACCAAGTCCCACACACCGCTAGAAGCCCAACTATTTTTTCAGAGCTAGATGCAGAAAAAAATTATATTCAATTTGCAACCTGATGGAGGTCAGTATAGATGGACTAATAGACCAAGTCCCACACACTGCTAGAAGCCCAAATATTTTTTCAGAGCTAGATGCAGAAAAAAATTATTTTTAATTTGCAACCTGATGGAGGTCAGTATAGATGGACTAATAGACCAAGTCCCACACACTGCTAGAAGCCCAAATATTTTTTCAGAGCTAGATGCAGAAAAAAATTATTTTTAATTTGCAACCTGATGGAGGTCAGTATAGATGGACTAATAGACCAAGTCCCACACACTGCTAGAAGCCCAAATATTTTTTCAGAGCTAGATGCAGAAAAAAATTATTTTTAATTTGCAACCTGATGGAGGTCAGTATAGATGGACTAATAGACCAAGTCCCACACACTGCTAGAAGCCCAAATATTTTTTCAGAGCTAGATGCAGAAAAAAATTATATTCAGTTTGCAACCTGATGGAGGTCAGTATAGATGGACTAATAGAATGATGCTATGCCCAAAAGATTTTACTTCACTAGGTGCAGTAAAAAAATTGGTATTCTATACACAGGTGTTATATCTTGCAACACAGATAGGCTACTCCACTGACTAACACACTCTGCAATAGGCCAAAAAGGATTAGCTTTGCTAGATTCAGCCAAATGTTGTGAAAAAAACTTGCACAGCACTGGCACAGACCTGCCTGGCAAAAACTGATAGGAACTCATGTAACCTAGTCCTGAAAAGGACTCCAATTACAATTAGTCTTTACTCCCACAACCTATCTATTTAAGAGCACAGACCTCCCTGATAAAAGTCGTAGGAAATGCTGTAACCTAGTCCTTAAAAGGACTGCAATCACAACTATTCCCTACTCCCAAGCTATCTGTATATTTGTGCGAAAATTGGCTTGAAATTAACAAGGTATAGCGCACACAGCAACAGCGGTGCCGTCTAACACGCAGCTGCAGCAGTGAGAAAATGGTGGCGACGGGGAAAATGGCTTGGTCTTATAGGGCAAGGACATGTGACATACACTGCCAATGACACATGCCCTTGCTTGTGTGAAAAAAAGCACTTCGCTCCGTGTGTGCGCTGCTGATAGGCTGACAGATTGCACCTCCCCACTGCAAATGCGGGAAAGAGAAAAAAAAATGGAGATCTTCATTGTTCCTGCAGAGATCCATCCCCTGCCCCTCCCCCCACCCCGCTGTACACTCAAACTGCGTATTAACATTAATTTTCATCATTACTGAGAAAAAATCCAGTTATGATTTTGGTGCACGAACAGTTATCGAACATAACCTCGAACAGCCGAATTTTTCTCAAATTGTTCGTGTTCGCCGTCCGGCTCGAACACCGCCCAAAACAGCTCGAATTTGAGATTGGCGAACAGTTCGAGTAGAACAACGCTCATCTCTAATGTTGACACCACATGTGCCTCACAGAAATTTCTACCATTGGGCGATGAAAGAAGAATTACATTTTTACTGCTAAAATGTTTTTACCCCCAAATTTTTAATTTTTATAAGGGCTAATAGGAAAAAATGGACCTCACATTTTGTTGTGCAATTTCTCCTGATTGCGCCAATACCCTACATGTAATCGGGAAATACTTTTCAGGCACAGCGCAAAGCTCAGAAGGGAAGGAGTGCCATATTATGTGCAGATTTTACTGTTATGGTTTGTGGGTGCCATGACCCACTAGAAGAGCCCCTGAAGTGTCAGAACAGCAGAACCCCCCCCCATAAGTTACCCCATTTTACAAACTATACCTCTGAATGAATTAATGAATGAATTAATCTAAGGGTGCAGTGATCATATGGACACCACTGATGTCACAGAATTTTATACCATTGGGCAGTGAAGAAAAAATAATTACATTTTTACCACAAAAATTTTGTTTTAGCCTCAGATTTTACATTTTCACATGGGGGAAATGGGTAAAAATGGCACCAAAATTTGTCACACAATTTCTGCTGAATGTGGAAATACCCCATATATGGATATACAGTACTGCTTAGCCACAAGGCGAGACTCTGGAGACACTGAGTGCTATGTGCCTCATAGAGAGCAGATTTTCCTAGAATAGTTTGCAGAATCTATATACAGAGCCCCTAAGTTCTAGAAGAGCAGTATACCCCCCTCAAGTGACCCCATTTAGGAAATTATACCCCTGCCAAACATGTGGATGCTAAATGTGTTTTAGGCACACTGTGGGGCTTAGAAGGGAGTGGGGCATTTAGATTTGGGAGCGCAAAATTCACTGGATTTCTTTTGGGGGGAGGGGGTGGGGGTGAGGAGCCATAGCACTTTCCCAGATACTTTGTGCTACCAGTAACGTGAAAGCCCCCTATATTTCCATTGACAGATGACAGACCTGAGTAGGGTATTGACTTTTTTGTGGATTGAGTTGTAGATTTTATTAGGAACATTTTACATAAAATTTTGGATCACATTTATCTTGTGCTCTGCGCTAAGCACTTACATCAGGGTTTCCATCTGAGGCCACGGCCAAAACCAGGTGAGGAGCAATCCGAGAAAAGGTATAATAGAAACAAGTCACCACTTCTGCATTTATCACCCACTCCTGGTTTTGTCTCCCACTCCTGAGAAAAAATACTGACGAAATACTGATAGTGGGGCCGTGGCCTTAATCTCCAAGTGACATAATTCAGATGAAAACCCCGAGGGATCCATTCACTAAAATGAGGCAGAAGCGGTGTCCTTCTTTTCAGAGGTGCACAAAACTGTGGCCGACCGCACTTTTTAAAAAGACGGACACCGCCGGATCACAGGCCAGACGGCGTCCACAGTTCCTCCATTTGCCTTATTACAGGGAATCTTCCGCCGGGGGTTACGTCTGAAACACATATTTCAGAGATTTTCACGGAAACCCCGGTGTAAGCGCTCAGCATAGAGAGCAGGATAAAGGTGAGTCAAGCCTTAGGCTATGTTCACACATTGCGTTTTTTCAGCGTGTTTTTTTTTTTATGCAAATTTTCAGCTGCGTTTTACAGTACCAGCAAAGTCTGAGATTCCAGAAATCTCATGTACACAGCTTGATTTTTATTTCATCAGTGTTTTGTGCTTTGCATGTTTGTTTTTTTTGCAAAATAGAGCATGTCACTTCTTTCAGTGTTTTTTCACCCATTGGAAGTAATGGGTGGTGAAAAAAAAACGCTGAAAGAATGCACCAAAAAACGCAGATGTCAGGTTTTTCAGCATTTTTTGTGCCAAAACCAGAATGAGATTTTTTTTTTCCACTGAACTTTATGTACATGCATAAAGAGACGAAAGGACAGTGAAAAAAAAAATACCAAAAAAGCAAGAAAAATCCTGAAAAAAATCTCCTGGCAAGAGATCACGTTTTGCTGCAGAAAAAACCCGCAATGTGTGAACATAGCGTAACTGCGATCTTTGAGAAGCGAAATGAACAAATCAGAAGTAGGTAAAGAATTTTATTCATTCTTTATGCCGTTCCTTGTGCGGTATAAGTGATTAGATGACTTTATTCTTCGGGTCGGTACGATTACAGCTATACCAGATTTATATAGGTTTTTTTTTTATGTTTGACTGCTATCACACATTAAAAGATGTTTTGTTTTTTTTTTGCAAAGACTAGCTTTTGCATTGCCATATTTTGAGAGTTATCATTTTTGCATATTTCGGCCGACAGTCACGTAAGGGTTTGTTTTTTGGGGGGACGAGGTGACATTTTTATTGGAACAGTTTTCGGCCACATAACATTTTTTGATCGCTTTCTATTTC
Source organism: Phyllobates terribilis (assembly GCF_046119375.1). Classification (NCBI taxonomy): domain Eukaryota; kingdom Metazoa; phylum Chordata; class Amphibia; order Anura; family Dendrobatidae; genus Phyllobates; species Phyllobates terribilis. The sequence continues at coordinate 231,473,902 of NW_027362761.1, read as the reverse complement.
ATTTTTTGGGAGGCAGAATGAACAAAAACCAGCACTTCAGGAATTGTTTTTGGCTTTTTTTTTATGCCGTTTGGCATGTGGTAAAATTGATAAGGCAGCTTTATTCTTCAGGTCAGTTTTGACGCTTTTACACAATTAAAAACTATTTTATAGAAAAAAATTATTATTTTTGCATAGCTGTATTCTGAGAGCTATCACTTTTTTAATTTTCCCACTGATGGAGCTGTATGGCGGCCTGTTTTTTGCAGGACAAGATGACGTTTTCAGCAATACCATTTTTATTTACATTCGTCTTTTTGATCGCGTTTTATTCCACTTTTTTTCCAGCGGTATGATGAAAACCATAGTTTGCCACGGTTTTTCTTTGTTTTTTTTTACGGTGTTCACTGAAGGGGTTAATTAGTGACAGGGTTTTTTGTACATAAAAATATATATTTATTGGTGTAATATTCATATTTTATTTATTTTGTATTTATTTTTTTTATATTTTACCATTTTTTTTCTTTCTTTTTTTACTTTGTCCCTCTATGGGACTTTCACTTTGATTGCTGGTATAAAGCAGTTCTTCACTGACAGAAGCTTCTTCCATGCTCTGAGAATATGGTTGTGAGGAGCTGCCCACTTACTAAAGACTGTGATACTTTTCCAGCAACGGACCACCATTTTTGTCAATATTATTGTGTTTTATTAGTGATTTACTTATGTTTTATATACAGTTAGGTCCATATATATTTGGACAGAGACAACATTTTTCTAATTTTGGTTCTAGTCATTACCACAATGAATTTTAAACAAAACAATTCAGATGCAGTTGAAGTTCAGACTTTCAGCTTTCATTTGAGGGTATCCACATTAAAATTGGATGAAGGGTTTAGGAGTTGCAGCTCCTTAACATGTGCCACCCTGTTTTTAAAGGGACCAAAAGTAATTGGACGGATTAAATAATTGTAAATAAAATGTTAATTTCTAGTACTTGGTTGAAAACCCTTTGTTGGCAATGACTGCCTGAAGTCTTGAACTCATGGACATCACCAGACGCTGTATTTCCTCCTTTTTGATGCTCTGCCAGGCCTTCACTGCGGTGGTTTTCAGTTGCTGTTTGTTTGTGGGCCTTTCTGTCTGAAGTTTAGTCTTTAACAAGTGAAATGCATGCTCAATTGGGTTGAGAGCAGGTGACTGACTTGGCCATTCAAGAATATTCCACTTCTTTGCTTTAATAAACTCCTGGGTTGCTTTGGCTTTGTTTTGGGTCATTGTCCATCTGTAATATGAAACGACGACCAATCAGTTTGGCTGGATCTGAGCACACAGTATGTCTCTGAATACATCAGAATTCATTCGGCTGCTTCTGTCCTGTGTCACATCATCAATAAACACTAGTGACCCAGTGCCACTGGCAGCCATGCATGCCCAAGCAATCACACTGCCTCCGCCATGTTTTACAGATGATGTGGTATGCTTTGGATCATGAGCTGTACCACGCCTACGCCATACTTTTCTCTTTCCATCATTCTGGTAGAGGTTGATCTTGGTTTCATCTGTCCAAAGAATGTTCTTCCAGAACTGTGCTGGCTTTTTCAGATGTTTTTTTTTTTAGCAAAGTCCAGTCTAGCCTTTTTCTTCTTGATGCTTATGAGTGGCTTGCACCGTGCAGTGAACCCTCTGTATTTACTTTTCATGCAGTCTTCTCTTTTTGGTAGATTTGGATATTGATACGCCTACCTCCTGGAGAGTGTTGTTCACTTGGTTGGCTGTTGTGAAGGGGTCTCTCTTCACCATGGAGATTATTCTGCGATCATCCACCACTGTTGTCTTCCGTGGGCGCCCAGGTCTTTTTGCATTGATGAGTTCACCAGTGCTTTCTTTCTTTCTCAGGATGTACCAAACTGTAGATTTTGCCACTCCTAATATTGTAGCAATTTCTCGGATGGGTTTTTTCTGTTTTTGCAGCTTAAGGATGGCTTGTTTCACCTGCATGGAGAGCTCCTTTGACCGCATGTTTACTTCACAGCAAAACCTTCCAAATGCAAGCACCACACCTCAAATCAACTCCAGACCTTTTATCTGCTTAATTGAGAATGACATAACGAAGGGATTGCCCACACCTGTCCATGAAATAGCCTTGGAGTCAATTGTCCAATTACTTTTGGTCCCTTTAAAAACAGGGTGGCACATGTTAAGGAGCTGAAACTCCTAAGCCCTTCATCCAATTTTAATGTGGATACCCTCAAATGAAAGCTGAAAGTCTGAACTTCAACTGCATCTGAATTGTTTTGTTTAAAATTCATTGTGGTAATGTCTAGAACCAAAATTAGAAAAATGTTGTCTCTGTCCAAATATATATGGACCTAACTGTAGTTCTGCTAACTTTGTCAGTATGTGCACTAGATTCACTTGTAAAATGTCCAGCATTCCACTAATCTGTATCTCAGGATATCTGTATCTCCGGAGTATCCAACCATTGTTCCAACAGCCAATAATCTCATTATGTGTGTGTAGATGTAGACACAGTGGAGCCGTCACCACAGGGGGTCTTACATGCAGTCTCAGATGAAGGCTTCAAGAATATTCTTCATTGTTTTAGCGAACAGTGAATGTTTAAGTGGGAGGGTGTGATCACTTCTGACCTGGGAGGGGACTGATACCAGTGGAAGAAAGGAGAGACATGTTTTAGAAATAGTTGGGTGGAAGGATTGAAGGAAGAGGATGGAGACCGTGGACTTGGAAGGATGGGTGGATAAACATGTTACCATTATGGATTATGTCAGTTGGATTTAAACTTTCTTTAAAGGACTGTTGCTACTGGATAGAGGATCATGGACTGTGGCTACAGACTATACTGGCTGGAGATACGAAATCTGTGGGCCAACCAAAAGTTGAGAGACAGTGAGTATGGCCTTGTACAAAGCCAGTGGAACTTCTGAACCCAGATTGGGAACTTAAGGACTGAGAGAACTGGATTTTGGCCATTTACCTGGAATTGCTTTATTACCATGGCTGTGATCAATAAAATATTGTTGCATCGTTAACCTGCCTAGGTGATTACTTACAACCCACAACCTCAGATCTTTACAATGGTCTAATAGGCTTTACGTAGCTTGGTGATTCGGGGGTCGTCATGATGACCTCGGGTGACCATATCAACGATGAGGTGCCGATCTGAAAAGAGAGGGAGCCCCCTCCCTCTCCCAGCCTCCTAAATGTTGCGATCGCTTTCGATTTTCGATCGCAGCATTTAGTGAGTTAAACAGCTAGGTGTGGTGCTGACACCATCCCTGGCTGTCACTGCAGGAGCTCTTGCTGTGATCCTGCAGGAGGTGCTGATATCTCAGCACCTCCTGCGCGATCATGCTGTGATTGGTCAGTCAGATTAACTGACCGATCACACTCCCCTGACTGCGGGGAACGATGGCATGCGTCCTTGCACCTCTTCCTGTGCCGCTCAGCTCTACAGCTGTCAGCACTGGTCACTGTATGTTTACACGCAGTGACAGTTTAAATGCATGATGGACATAGCACGTCATGATGCGGGTACTGACACCCGCTCATGACTTGCTATGTCAGTCATTGGTCGTTAAGGTGTCAATTGGATGAACTGGAATTTGATCCATTTCCGTGATTCCATCATGACTGACTTTTTCTAAGGTTTTGCTTTTTGTTTTACTCTTGATGCAACACAGTATTTCTTATTCTTAAATAATAATAATAAAAAAAATAGCCTTGCAGCTATATCTGGTGTAGTTAATTGAAAACTTTGGAGATTGGGCGTGTGGAAAGGATCTTCTAAAGCTACATTCCCAACGATGAGTATTTGGTGAGTTTTTGATGTTGCAGATTTTCCACACCATTTCTGCACCTATTTACTAAATTAGGTTACTTATGGTTTTTACATTGCGTTTTTGAGTGTGTTTTTTTTTTTTTTACATGCATTTCGATCATGTTCTTGACACTGAGGTTTTTCTCTTTTTGACGTACTTCAGGTCAGTTTGAGCTTTTTATTTTTTGTTAAAGACAGAGTGGGAGATTTTTGAGATTTCTTTAATTCCCATCCACTTTGCTGTACCTATAAGGGTACGTGTCCACGAACAGGAAGAGCAACGTTTTGGACGCAGCGCATTTGCGCTGCATCTAGAATGCTGCATTCTATGTCACAAGCACAGTGGAGGGGATTTATAGAAATCCCATACCCACTGTGCTTCTATTTAACACTGCGTAAACTCACCCTCGGTGCTGATTTACGAGCCGCAGCATGTCGTCTCTGCTAAGGATTTTAACCAATTGAATGTCATTACATGCGGTGGATCCGCATGTACACACAAACAAGTGCAGCACTTAAAATGCAGTATTTGACGCAGCGAAAATATGCTGCTTTCAATGTGCTACTATTCCTGGTCGTGGGGACACAGCCTAAGATGCTGCATTTTTTACACAGCATCAAAAACTCTTGCAGATTTTCTGCACCATTTCTGCCCCTATTACGTAACATAGGTTACTTGCATTTTTTCGAAAATACGCAGCATAAAAAAGTTACCAAAAACTCATCGTGGGAACGTAGCCTAAAGGCTTTCACTCATCAGCGTAAATAAAATCGCTCCAATGTTGTTCCTGAAAAGTAGGATGAGTGTTATGCGAGTACAATGCGATTTTTATCAAGTAGCATCCGTATAATATGCATATGCGATCCGTTTTTAACATCCGCTTTTATATACAGTAATGCTGTCATTTAAAGCTATTAAAGCAATCATATATAAGAGATTAAATATCTACAGGACATCTATCTTATTTTATGTCACAAGCCCCCTACATATTATCTAGCACCCTTTATTGCCTTTCACTTTTAGCCTTTTTAAACCTATTAAATATATATTTTTTTTAAAATGGCGTGGGATCCCCCTTATTTTTATTAACCTGCTGAAAGCTGGTCTTAATAGTCCGCAGAGGGGGCAATAAACATGGATCTTCCCAAGCTATTAAGATCAGCTCACAGTTGTCTGCATATCTTTTACTAATTATTAAAAAGTGGGGAACCAAAAAAAATGCAGTGGGGTCCCTCCTATCTTTAAATAACCAGCGAGGGCTAAACACACAGCTGCGGGCTTATATTAATAAGCTGGGAAGGGGCCATGGATATTGTCCACCTCCCAGACTAATAACACCAGCCCTCAGCCACCCCACAAATGGCGCATCCATTAGATGCACCAATTCAGACGCTTAGCCCCAGCTCTTCCTGCTTCCCCTGGTGTATTGGCAATCGGGTTAATGGTTTTGGGGTTGATGTCAGCTTTGTAAGGTCAGCTAAAATCAAGCCCAGGGGTTAGTAATGGAGACATGTCTATAAGACACCCCCATTACTAACCCCGTATGTTTAAAGCAAAAAACACACAGTGAAAAGTCCTTTATTTGTACAGAGAACCCCTTGACCCTCTTTTACCCATTTATTACCTTTAACAAATCAAATATTCCAAAGGGGTCCACTGTAAATCCACCCCACGACGATCTCCAACTCTGCTACATCCGGATGGTGTGTTGAGCGATGACCCACTCAGCACACCAGCCGGAACACACTGAGAGTAGCATGTGAATCTGGCTGTTGCAACTAGTGCTGAGGTTATAGCAGTTCATAACTGATGAACTGTGCTAACCTTATTGATGTCACTGCTCTGCACCCTTATATGTATATATTAAGTTACCCGCAACCCGTCTCTGTATAGTTATCTGTACTCAGAAACATGGATGTGTGAGACCAGCCTATGATGAAGCAATTTTTGCACTCCAGTGACACAACAAAGCAGCATTTCGGGCCTTTACCAAACCTAGTAGTTGTGAAATGTGACCCAATGTCACCAGAGAAGCATCCTTATCCCTTCTAAGGCCATGGCCCTGCTATCAGTATTCGGTCAGTATTTTTTCTCAGGAGTGGGAGCCAAAACCAGGAGTGGATGATAAATGCAGAATTGGTGCCCTTGTTTCTATTATACCTTTTCTCTGATTGTTCCTCACCTCGTTTTGGCTCCCACTCCTGAGAAAAAATACTGACCAAATATGGATAGTGGGGCGGTGGCCTAACAGGATTAAACCTTTGTTTCTCCTTCCCCCATAATAGCACCACAGAGAGAGGGGATCCGCCCTTTAAGGACAGGAAACCTACAGCTAAAAAAAGGCGATACCTTTCTCCCGCATCAGTTGGTTTCCTGTCTTTGATGGGGAGCCTGCAGTAACTGAAGAAAAGAAGACACACCTAAAGAAAGAAGATCGCAATAGGATACGTCAGGATCCAGGCCTGGTCAGTCCGATTCAGGCAGCGGAGGTTCTCTGCCTCGGCTGATGCGGTGCCCTAAAGCGCCACCGCTGGGGTCAGTGGGTCCTTGTGGGGAGGTGCAGCAGCAACAGGGGACTCTGCCTCAGCAAGAGTGGTGATGTTGTAGTGTGGCACCGCTCTCGACACGCCGTCTTGTGGATCACTGGACTTCCTGGATCCACTGCGCAGGTGAGGAAACGCGCCGGGCGCGCCCTGATGGTGTAAACCACACCACCAATGGCCAGGCTGGACATACAATGGCGCATGTGTAGTAGTGCTCTGGCGCTCTCCACACAAGGAGGGGCACATGACCAAATCTGTCAGAGGCAGATCCGGAGGAAGTGGGGTGGGGGGCTGTCAGGGATTTTAAAAAGCACCAAAAATGTGGAGGAGTGCTTCATTCAGCGGTCTGGCGGCCCCTTTCAGCAATGACCGACCAGGAGCATTCGGACGCGCAGACTCCACAGCAGCAGCAGCCACAACAAGAGCAGCAGAAGCAGCAGGTGAACCCTTCCCATCATTACAGTCGTGTTGTAAGTGGACGCTCTGCCAGGTCTTCCAGGCACAGCAGGGATTCCAGAGTGGCGTCAACCTCCAGAGGAAATCCATCTACGGACATGGTTCCTCCTCCGAACCCGGGAAAGAAAAGCGTGTGCAAGACCAAGCATAGAACCTGTGCGCTTTGCACGGAAACGCTTCCCACTACATGGGAAAAAAGGCACTGCAGCTCTTGCACAGAGCAAACAATTTGTGAGGAAACCCCAAAGTTCGCATCTGAGCTTAGGTCCATAATAAAAACAGATGTAGAAAATAAAAAAATATATATATCCCCTGAATCCGGGTCTAGTAGTCCAGAGGAGGGTGAGGGGGATTCAGGATCATCCAATTCATCTTCATCGTCATCATCTGGTGATAAAGGTGGAAGAAGCCGTTTTCTGTTGGAAGAAAAAAAAAAAGCTGTTAGGTCCACTATGGGACTGATAGACCCTCGTCCAAAAAGATCCGTTCAGGACATAATGTTTAGAGGGCTGGAAGAGAAAAAACGGAGATCATTTCCTCTTAATGAAAAAATCCAAGCTCTGGTTAAGAGGGAATGGAAAAGACTGGAAAGGAAGGGTCTACTGTCTCCAAAGAGAAAATATCCCTTCGATGACCCAGTATTTTCCTTTTGGGAGAAAGCACCAAAACTAGACGTAGCCATAGCCAAAGCTTCCAAGCAATTTTTTTTCCCATTTGAGGACATGGTGGTGTTGAAGGACCCCATGTATAAGAAGGCTGACACTTTCTTGAAAGGGTCCTGTGAAGCCGCTGGAGGGGGACTAAAGCCTGCTGTAGTGGCTACCTGTACCGCCGGGTTACTAATGGTTTGGCTAGACCAGATGGAAACTCAGATTAAAGAGAAAACTTACAGAGGAAAAATATTGGATACCATTCTTTTAATGAAAGGGACTACTGCCTTTTTGGCTGACGCATCTGCCGACTCAGTCAGGTTTGCAGCCAGATCGGCAGTTTTTTCTAATGCAGCTCGGCGAGCTCTCTGGCTTAAGTGCTGGCCAGGGGATCTCCAGACAAAATACAGACTATGTTCCATCCCCTATGAGGGCGAATTCTTATTCGGCCCAACGCTAGATGAGATACTGGACAAAGCCGGTAATAACAAGAAGCGTTTCCCCATCCTTCCCACTACCTCCTATAAGAAGTCCTTTCGTAGTAGAAGATTTTTTCGTAGAAAACTCCCTAGGGATTACGATAAGTGGAAAGATAGGAGAAAGAAGAACAAGGGGTTTATTTTCAGCGGGCCCGCAAACGATAACCGAAAGCCTTCCCAATGAGGGTTTTCCCCAGGTGAGGGGGAAGGTTGTCCCTTTTTCTCCCAGCCTGGGAAAAAATCTCCAACAGTGTTTGGATATTAGACCTAATAAAAATGGGTCTGAAACTAGTTTCATTCAATTTCCAACCTAACCTTCATAGTGACTCCCCGACAATCCTCAAACAAAGAGCAATTAGTCTTGGAACAGGAGGTTCTAGGTTTAGTAATAAAGGCAGTCCTACAGAAGGTCCCTCCCCAGGAAAGAGGCAAAGGATTTTACTCCCCTCTGTTTCTGAGGAGGAAACCAGATGGATCATTCAGGACTATTATAAATCTAAAGAAACTGAACAAATATTTGAAGATTCAGTCTTTCAAGATGGAAACAATAAAAACATCAGTAAAAATGTTGTTTCCTGACTGTTTTATGACCGTTCTGGACCTAAAGGATGCATATTATCATGTGCCCATTCACAAGGACTACCAAAAATTCCTCAGAGTAGCAGTGTCAATAGGGGGAATAATCAAACACTACCAATACACCGCTCTACCGTTTGGTTTAGCCGTAGCTCCACAGGTATTCACCAAGATAATTGCAAATGTGACATGCAGAAGTAGTGCTGTTGCAGAGTGTGACATGCAGAAGTAGTGCTATTGCTTTAAAAGCATTCAGCAGCTATTAGAAGTAACACAAGCACAAGAGACAGGCAGTGTTGTGCTCCAGAAGCATCCAGCAACTAGAGGGGTTAACACAGTCACAGGAGAAGGTAAGTGTTTTAGCAGAGCCCCAGGGAGATTATGGGGAAGTTGTTTACTGTCTGTCTGGAGCCGGAGAGAAAGGTGGTGTGTGTGTTCTGTATCTCACAGAAGCGCTCTTGCAAGTGAAAAGGATTCAAATCAGGAGTGAAGCTAAGTACAGGTCAGGTAGAGTTCCTGAACTAGTAGTGCAGACTATTGTCAGACAAAAAGATAAGGACTGGAAGAAATGGTGTCACAGGGATCATCTCCCTCTGCAAACCCTCCCCCTCCTCCATCTCACTGTGCTGTAAAGAATGCTGTGTTCATTAATGTGCCTTTGCATTAGTACTGTGCTGTCCTGTACTACTGGAAAGACTGTTAACTGTTGTGCTACTAAGGAAACTGTACTGTTTGTCACTGGAGCCTGTTGCTCATAAGACTCAACTTTCACTGGCTCTGCGGCTTCTTATTAAATGCTTCTGTTCTACTGTTTGAGGACTCTTGTCAAGTGTGCCTGGTCAGCAAGTGAAACAACCTACGTGTCTGTGCCTGAGGGTCAATACCCCTGTGTGCCTGAGAGAAGCTGCAGCACATGGTCTGTGGTCGCCCTAAGTAACGATTCCCCCAGAATTCCAAAGAAGTCATGTAACATGTCTCGCCCCTATCTGAACCTAGCGGCGTGCGTGTAACACAAAGGCAATGGTACATCTGAGGGAGCAAGATATCCTGATTGTCCCATATCTAGACAATTTCCTGATAATAGTCAGTTCCTCCCAACATTGCAAGAACCAGCTGGGGAAGGTTATGGATTCCTTGACTGAATTAGGTTGGCTTTTAAATCTAAAAAAGTCAAAAACCGAACCAAATCAGGTGCAGGAGTTTCAACGTATCATACTCGATTCAAAAAAACAAGAGTGCCGCCTTCGGGGGGAAAAAGTGCAGAAGATTATGGCTCAGGTATCTCAGACGGTGGACCATCCCTCTATGACTGCGGAAGGCTATGTCTCTCCTAGGCTCCATGACAGCCTGTATTCCAGCGATTCAATGGGCCCAGATGCACACCAGGGATCTGCAGTGGGAGATCTTAGGAGCCTAAATTTCTCTAGGAAGGCATTTAGAAGGTCAGATAACTTTGTTGCCAAAAACTGTCCTTTCTCTAAGATGGTGGATGAGAGTAGACAAGTTAACCAAAGGTATTTCGTGGGTGAACACAGTCACTCAGATACTGACCACGGACGCAAGCCCCAAGGGTTGGGGGGCACATTTAAAGGAAAAAATAGCACAAGGGGTCTGGACAGAGGACCTAAGGTCGGTATCCTCAAATATGAAGGAGCTGCTAGCGGTAAAATTTGCCCTTATAGAATTCTTAGACACTCTTCAGAGTCATCACGTAAGCGTATTCTCGGACAACTGAGTTGCAGTGGCATACTTGAATTACCAGGTGGGAACTCGGTCCCGTGCTTTGATGGAGGTGGCAGACCTCATTTTCCAGATAGCCTTGAACAATTTGGGGTCTCTATCAGCACTACACATATAAGGGTCAGGAAATCGCAGAGCAGACTTCCTAAGCCGGATCCCAGCTAAGACAGGGCGAGTGGGAACTGAAACAGACCATATTCAAACCAAATTGCAGAAATGTGGGGATGTCCTACCATAGACCTGTTTTCCAACAATCAGAACAAAAAGTAGACACATTCTGCTCAATAAATCCCAAAGGGAACCCTATTGTGCTAGATGCCTTCATTATCCTATGAAACCATACCCTAGCCTATACTTTTCCTCCGATTGCCTTGATTCCTTCCGGCAGTTCTGAGAAAGATCAGGGAAGACAGGGCAAAAGTAATCCTAATCGCCCCGTTCTGGCCAACGAGGATGTGGTTTTCTTGGCTGAGGGTGATGTCCATCTCCGACCCCTGGGTATTCCCGGAAATTCCAGACCTTCTTTCCCAGTTACACTTACACATGACAGCCTGGAATTTGAGAGGGCTCTTCTGAGGGATAAAGCGTTTTCCCCGAATTTAATCTCCACATTACTACAAAGCAGGAAACTCATCACCACCAAACTTTATAGGAAAACTTGGAGAAGGTTCCTTTCCTCTTCAGGTTCCAGTGTAGAGGAAGGGGTTCCATTGACAGCCATACTAGAATTCCTGCAGAGGGGGGTCTAGCTACAAGCTCCGACGGTCCAAATCGCAGTATTAGGGGCACTATACAATTGCAACTTGGCCGGGAATCGATGGATATCTAGATTCATCAAAGCTTTGGCTAGATCTTGACCCATCCCTAGTCAGAGCTCGCCTCCTTGGGATTTAAACTTGGTCCTTATGGCTTTAACTAAACCTCCTTTTGAACCCTTAAGGGATAAATCTTTTAGAGATATATCAACTAAGACATCATTTTTGGTAGCACTCACATCAGTGCGTAGGGTAGGCAACATCCAGGCCCTGTCTGTAGGGCCCCCCTTTACACAAGTCTTGGAACATAGTCATTCTTAAACCTGACCCATCCTGCTTGCCAAGAGTAGCATTACGATTCCACAGATCCCAGGAGGTCACCCTTTCTTCCTTTTGCCCAATCCCAAAAACAGGGGGGAAAGAGATCTGCATACATTAGATGCCAGGGGATGCCTAATCCAGTACCTAGCTGCCACACAAGTGTAGGAAGGATAGGGCTCGCTTTGTGTGCTTCCAGGGACCTCGGAAGGGGCTAAAAGCTTCCAAAGGCACGTTGGCAAGATGGATAAGAGACGCCAACTCTCTGGCATACTCATCAAGTTGGGAAGCCGCTCTGGAGAGATTAAAAGCTCACTCGACAAGGGCAGTGGCAACCTCCTGGGCGAAAAAAGCCAGTGTTTCAATAGAACAGATATGGAGAGCTGCGACATAGTCATCCCCCTCTACCTTCTTTAAGCATTATCAGCTGGACCTAGCCTCTTCTTCAGACCTCACTTTTGGGAGAAGGGTTCTGGAAGCGGTGGTCCCTCTCTAATGATACATTTCTTTGCAATTCTCTCCGTGGTGCTGTCATGGGGGAAGGAGAAAGACGTAGTTACTTACCGGTAACGGGATTTCTCAGAGCCCATGACAGCACCCGTATATTCCCTCCAGTCACGCATGGGTGTGCACACATATTCATTATTTTGTTATTCATGTGTAGTCACAGGGTGTTCCTGATAAACGTTATAATGATGATATATTTTGTAGTAATAACCTGGAGGTCCTCTCGTGCTCTGTAAACAACTGAGGCGGGAGAGAGGTACCGCCTTTTTTATCTCTAGGTTTCCTGTCCTTGAAGGGCGGATGCCCTCTCTCCATGGTGCTGTCATGGGCTCTGAGAAATAAGTAACTACGTTGTTTTGAATGATAAGTTAAATGGCAAGGTAAATGGAACTGAGAATAACCCATTTCAGAATGTCATTATAGAAGCATTAGTTCTAAGCTATAAGAATTATTACTTATACCTAATTAATCCACATGGCCTTAACTTTACCTTGCCTATACTCCCCTACTCGAATTGTTTAGAAAACCTCTATAAAATTCAATTCTAGCAAACAATATTAAAAACAAAATGCAGTTTTGTGTGATTTAGAGGGGGGTAATAAAATGGTCAATAACCTGATGGCTTGTAGGTACTACTTTATCACCAGAAACACCAAGTCAGCAAAGCAAGACTTTAAAACCACCAAATTACGACCAATTGTTTCAGTCCATTTAATATCATGCGTTTACCCTAGTCTCTGTGAGGAGGTTAAGCGGTTTTCATTGGGAGACATCATTATTTGGAAGAAATGCATGAGGTATTTATTAAAAAGGAACAGTTGCTTGAGCTTTGATTTTACACTTTTGAAATCTGATCTGGGTCCAATCACAAAAGGGTGTATTGTCTCTCTTTATGTCACTGCATCTGGACACGATTACTCTGCTCGCAGGGAACTGGCATCTCGTGATCTATGAGGTGTCAGGTCTCCGAATTTACTAACATAACTTCAGAAATCCTTAGAAAAGTACTATAGACACTGGATAAAGCAAGGATTTGATTGGTAGAATATAAAAGAATGTACGTGCCCACAAGTCTGAATAAGGCCTGAGAGCTATGAGCAATGCGTTGCCATTGTTGGCTACCACTGTGTGTCTGAATGGTGAAATTAATAAAAGCATATTTTCCAGACTGCTTATTTTTTGTGGTATGCTTCTGACATAACAAACAGGGTGTGTGTTAAAAGCGAGGTTCTGGAGGTTTTTAATGTGTGCTGCTTCCACCGGCTACTATTCGCTGTCACATGGAGGCACCTGCAAGCAATCATCACATTCTGCTCAGGCAGTTGAAGGCCAATTGTAAAATTGATCCAAATTCATTTTACCATTGGAGAAACTTTTCATGTAACCAATCTGTAAGAGAACTTGTATACAAAGAAGTTTTGATTGTAGGATTAACAGAAATAATCAAAATATTAAAGGGGTTCACCAGTCCAGTCGCTGCCGGTTTCTGAGCTGGGACAGGAGGGTATACTGTATATGAGTTATACATACTCCCTGCCAGAACCTGACTAGTGGCCGCGGCCTAGATTCATACACATGTAATAAGCGAGGCCGCGCCCCGTCTAGTGGGCATGGCCATCCAGTGGGCACGGCCTTGCTCAATACAAGTATATGGAATGAAGCTGCGCCCACTGGTCCAGTTCTGGCCTGGAGTATGTATAACACATATGTACCCTCCAGTCCTGACTCTGAAACTGGCAAATCCCGGGGGAAGGGGGAACGCAAGTCTGCAGTCACACAGAGTGACTGCAGACTGATCATTTTGGATTGGACAACCCCTTTAAGCTTCAGCAATGGAATGTAAGCACTATTCACCATAACAGTTCACTAATTAGCAATATCCCCTAATGCATCCATATAATATCGCTCTAATAGCCAGTCCATTCATAGTTTCAGTAGATCCTAATATTTCCTCACATGTAACTGTATGAAGGTAACAAAGGTATTTTTAATGCTACAAATTTCTTAATGGGCTGTAGAAAATGGGAAAGAAACAGGAATTGTGCAATTGCTTAGGTTTTGTTTTACTACTTATTACTTTTTTTTACTTTGTTCTGCTACGTACAATATTTTGATCACCATCAGTCCATTGTGTGGGAGGTGAGATGAACAAAACTTGGGACATATTTATTTATTTTCATGGTGTTGACCATGCAGAGTAATTGACATCTGCAATAATGCCTCGTCAGCAGAGCAGCCCGGAAGAGGAAGAGCCGCTCTGTTGACAAGACGTGAACTGAAGCAGGGGAATCACCGGCTGAGCCAGCAGACATTGTGCCGGTGCAGAACAGGCAGATGGACAGCAATTACCTGCCTGTTTGTTCTAAGTCCCATACAAAAAAATAATAAAAGTACCAGATAATCCTTCCCACCATGGCCAATTTCCATTTTTGCATTTTTGTTTTTTCTTCCCCTTATTTTTGTGTCCACTGGGGACGTATGATGGCTTTCTTTTTTTCTGGATAAGTTGTACTTTTGAATGACTCCATTGATTTTCCCCCCATAGTGTACTGGAAAACGGGAACAAAATTCTAAGTGAAGTGAAATTGCACAAAAATGCGCAATTCTGACATTTGTTTTTTGGAAATGTATTTTTACGGTGTATAGTGTAGAAATAATGACCTGGCAATATTATTGTCATCAGTGCTATTATGGCAGTACCAAACTTGTCCATTTTCTGTTAATTATTTTAATAGTCAAAAAAAATTCTGAAATTTGTAAAAAATAATATAATATATATATATATATATATATATATATATATATATATAATTTTTTTTTTAAATTGTGTCGCCATCTTCCGAGATGCATAACATTTTCATTTTTTGGTCGATGGAGCCTGTGAGGGCTTATTTTTTGCGGGGTAAGATGTTTTTATTGATAACATTTTGAGATAGATACATTTGATTGCCTCTTAGAGCATTTTTTGTGGCATTGCGGAGACTAAAACAATTGAAATTTTGTTATTTAAATAATTTTTTTGTTTAAGCTGATTACTGATCTAGTTAAATATTTTTATATTTTGATAGAGAGCAATACCACACATGTGTATTTTTTTAATCATGGTCTCCTTTAAGCCCAGGTGCAGGCCAGGTTTCAAACTTCTATAGTGCAATTAAAATGCTTCCAGAAGGCTGAACAATCATAATGCTGCTACAACTGGCAATAGAGATTTAACACTGGACATATTGGAGAGTATGTGCTGGGTTCTTGAGCAACAAAACAATAAAAATTGTACCCACTTGATAACAGGCACAGAGACCTTCAACAGCCCCCCGGCTGTCATAGGAACCCATTAGCGCCCCGCAGTGGTGTCACAGGGGTGCCCATGGGTGCATAGAATGACGCGTCCCCATGCCGTGCTGTTAATGTCGCTGTCAGAGTTTAACAGGTTAACAGCTGTGGGGGGAGCTCCTCTCCACTTGCGGCTGGTAGGCCACAGGCACACGTTCAGTATTTTGTCAGTATTTTACCTCCGTATTTGTGTAAGCCAAACCCAGGAGCGGGTGATAAATACAGAAGTGGTGACGTGTTTCTATTAGGCCACGTTCACACATTCAGTATTTGGTCAGTATTTTACCTCAGTATTTAAAACCAAAACCAGGAGAAGAACAATCAGAGGTAAAGTATAATAGAAACACCTCACCACTTCTGTATTTATCACCCACTCCTGGTTCTGGCTTACAAATACTGAGGTAAAACACTCACCAAATACTCAATGTGTGTACATGGTCTTAGAGGCAGGTCCTGGCTGTGTGTGATGGGTAGATACCACACATGGTGTTGTTAAGCATCCAGCAACTAGAGGGGTTAACAGGGTGCAGCTAGGGGGGAGTGGCCAGGCCTGCCTCAGAGAGACTGGGTAGTGTCAGTTCTGAGCTGGAGAGGTTTGATTGCAGAGAAAAGCGCTTTAATCAATTCTATTTTGTACAGGCTTGGCGTCCAGGGGACGCCAAGCAATCCCCGCCTATGTGCTTATTATTCCCCGCCTATGTGCTTAATTATCATATCCCCCCCCTCCCCTGCATGTCACAGGGTCCTGTGACGTGTACTGTGCTCCCTGACTTCCCGGGCATGCGCTCACATAGAGCGTGCTTTGCTTCACTTCCCGGCGCCTGCGCAGTAGAACCCTGCAGCGCAGTGCATGGAGAGACAGGGCCGGGATGAAGCAAAGCGCGCTCTATGTGAGCGCATGCCCGGGAAGTCAGGGAGCACAGTACACGTCACAGGACCCTCTGAAGTGCAGGGGAGGGGGGGATATGATAATTAAGCATAGAGGCGGGGATCTGGGGGAATAATAAGCACATAGGCGGGGATTGCTTGGTGTCCCCTGGACACCAAGCCTGTACAAAATAGAATTGATTAAGGTGCTTTTCTCTGCAATCAAACCTCTGCTATGGGCCATACAGGTAAGTATAGATTTACTTTGCTATACCCTGTATGGCCATAGTAGAGGTCTGATACCTCCAAAGTGGTGACAAATTCCCTTTAAAGGATGCAGACCTCTTCACCAGGTTGATGAGGGTTCTGGGACTCTCTCACTGAAACTGCCGCTTGGTTGCTAGTGGTATCTACAGGAGAAAGTAGTGGAGAAAGAAGTTAACTGTTGTTTAGAAGAAGCAAGGATTGAACACCACGTCTGAGGACTGGACTCATCCTTCTGTTCTAACCCCCCCTTCCTCGTACCTCACTGCACTAGAAGGTAAAGTGTGTGACATTGTGGAGCGGGGACTGCTGGTGGGAGCTTTGCTGTTGTGGGAGCTTTGCTGTTGTGGGAGCATAGAGGTGTGCTGCTAAAGAGACTTGATCTGTGCCTTACTGTGCTACTAAGAAAGACTGTTTATTAATGTGCTTTTAAGAAGAAACTGTTTCTTACTGACGCCTGTTGCTCAAGAGACTTAAAGTGCACTGGGCGTGCGGCTTCATTAAATGCTACTGTTCAACTGTTCATGAGGACTCTTATCAAATGTGTCTGGTCAGCAAGTGAATCCATCTACGTGTCTGTGCCTGAGGGTTGATACCCCCGTATGATTGAGAGAAGCTGCAGTATATGGTCGCCCTGACTAACGGTTCCCCCAAGATTCCAAAGAATTCATGAAACCTAGCTCGCCCCTATCTAAACCTAGCGGCGTGTGCGAGTAACAAAAACAAACTAAGTTTATTATAAGTGCAGAATAAAAGTTTTTTGTATAATAAAACCATATTAAAACGCTGCTTCAAATCTACACAAAAAATGCATCAAATAAGGGGGAGAGTAGATTAAAAAAATGCAATAACTATTAAAGATTGTTATTGCGAAGTATGTAGCAGAATACATTCATAACACAAAAAAAACATTATTTACACTATGTGTGAACACTACCTTACAGACATAAAATGGCAAGATGTCATGTAGTGAAGCTTACATAAAAATGAGAAAGCTATGGCTGCTACTACTATGAATAAATGAACAAAAAATAAATCCATAGGTCTCAACCGTCCTGTCCTGGATACAGAAGGACAGTCCTGGATTTGGGTCTACGCCCTGCAGTTCCGGGTGTCCGCTGAATGTCCTTCACTTCCACCATGCCTACTCTGCAATCTCCTCCTGCAAGGATAGAAGGAAATGGTAAATGGATGTGGCTAGGTGCTGGGCAGAATACCACTTCCTTGCTAATAATACAAATTACCTCACAGCGCATTACATCAATACACATCTCCAAGGGGAAACATGGGCAACACTTCCACCTTCTTACAATGGCATGAGCATGCATGGCTTCCAATGGCACTGGGTCACTAGTGTTTTTTGATGACGTGACTGAAGACAGAAGCAGCCGGATGGTTTCTGAAGTGTACAGGCTATGCTTTCTGTTCAGATTCAACAGATGGACAATGACCCAAAACATAAAGCAAAAGCAGCCCATGAGATTTTTAAGGCAAAGAAGTGGAATATTCTGCAATGGCTGAGTCAATCACCAGATCTCCACCCCCATCGAGCATGCATTTTACATGCTTAAGACAAAACTCAAGGCACAAAGACCCACAAACAAGCAACAACTGAAGTCAGCAGCAGTAAGGCTGCGTGCCCATGAAGCATTTTCCAAGCGTTTATGCTGCGGAATTTACGCAGCGGAAACGCTTGGTAATCCGTCCCCCATGGTCCCCAATGACAAGCTGCAATGTCAATGCCCATGCTGCGGATTTTTCTGCAGCATTTATGCTGCGCTCAAAAATCCGCAGCATGTCCATTAATTTTGCAGACACGCAGCGTAATCGCCGCCATTGACTTGCATTGGACCGCGTTGACTCGCCCCCTGGGCCGTGGGGTACCCGGAACCGGGCCTTCTGGTGTACGGTGCTGATGGGGGTAGTAGTGGCAACCCGATCCCGTGGCTCAGGGTGGTCAGACCAAATTGTGGCAGTCTATTTATCAATGTTTTGAATGTCCGACTACGCCACCTGTGGATTGCGGTCAGGGATAACCGCCGCTGCGAGGCAGACCGCTGAGGCTGGTGTTGGTGTGCAGCACAGGGATATGATAACTCCCCACGGGAAGAGTGTAGCCTCAGGGCAGTGTATGTGGATGCTGAGGGTGATGGTGCAGGCGCAGCAAAGATCACACTGAGTCCAATGGTGCAGTCCAGGGTTTTTACTCACAGTTGTTATCCAAGTCACTTCTGTCAGCAATGACTGCCCAAGCCGTGCTGCGTCCACCAGGTGAGGAGCTCGATCAACCCCCAGGCAATTCAGGAGTATGGCACAGGACCCCCTTCTGTCCTTTCTCTGGCCTCTCATGCCCCACCAGTGACCAAACCTCTGTCCAGCTACCGCGGACCGTGTCGGGCAAGCGTTGGCCTCCGCTTCCCGCTATCCTATATGGCGCCTTCCTAGCAGGTTTGGCGGGGAGTCACACCAATAAATGATCACGACCTCCGGTTCTTGGCAGAGGGATAATTTACCTCCACCAACTTGTGAATCCGGTAACCTTCCACAGCCTGACCCTTCACCCGATATAGCGCAGGTTTGCAACGGTTGCTGTCCGTTCTGCTCTCTTAGGGTCCCTTCTGCCTTCTTGTCTCTGGAGCCTTTCTACTCCTCTGTCTCTTCTCCTTCCTTCTCCTTCTCCTCTTCTCTTCTCTGGCCCCGGCCTTCTCTCTAGGCCTGCCTCGTGGAGCTGAGCTCAGGCTGAGCCTCGGCTCCCTGTCAGCTCTCTCTCCCTTCTGAACCCCCTGACTGGACTGGACTCGACTCCCTCCTAAGATGGCTCCCACCTTTTATCTGCTTCTCTGTGTCTGAGCTCAGGTGACCTGCACCCAATGAGCTCCTTACTATGCTCCAGAAACCGTCCCCTTCTGCTCCTACATCACTGGGTTCTCTCCCCCCTCCCCACTCCAGCCAGGGACATGGTCAGTTGTGCCTGCATAAATGGGAGCACCGTCGAGATGTCCCCCGGAAATGGGGTGAGTGTGTGTATGCAGCTAACTGAGCCCTGGTCCACACTCCATCCTTACCTGGGAGTGGAATATCACACCTCTGGTTGAGGTGCAATACCCCTGTGGCAACCGAGCCCTCGGGGCGCCACAGCGTGACATCCGCATCACTACATGTGCACACGCTGGTATCACACGGTTCAATGTGCGGATGGTACCCAGGTCTGGAGGAGAGGAGACTCTCATCCAGACCTGGGTACCATAGAAACTGTAAAAAAAAGAATTTAAAATAAAAAATAAAGATTATACTTACCTTCCGATGTCCTCCCGGTGTTTTCTCCCCTTCGTCTGGTCTGCTGTATGGGTCGCGGTGTTGTGAAGGACCTGCCATGACGTCCCTGAGTCATGTGACCTGTCACATGACTCAATGACGTCACCGCAGGTCCTTCACACCACCGCGAGCAGTGCAAGAGACCGGACGCGGCGGAGAAAACACCGGGAGGACATCGGAAGGTAAGTATAATCTTTATTTTTTATTTTTTACCATTCTTATTCTTTTTTTTTAAACTAACTTGGTCACGCTACTATAAATCCATGCCGGTTGCATGGATTTATATACTGTGACCAAGTTGTCAAGCACTTTTCCAAGTGATGCTAAAATCACTTGGAAAAGTGCTTGATAACCCGCATGCAGAAATGCATGCAAAGACGCTTTACAAACGCTTCTACCTGGCGGGAAAAACGCATGAAAAAACCGCATGTGTTTTTCCTGCCAGGGAGAAGCGGAAAAAATATGCAGCATTTCTGCATCGTGGACACATAGCCTAAAGGCATAACAAAGCATCACAAAGGAGGAAACCTAGTGTTTGGTGACGTCCATGGCTTCCAGACTTCATGCAGTCATTGCTTGAAAAGGACTCTCTACAAAGTATTAAAAATAAACATTTTATTTAAGGTAAAGTTAATTTGTCCAATTATGTTTGAGCCCCTGAAATAAGGAGGCTTTGTAGAAAAATGAAAACCTACAGAGAAAAAAAGTATAACGCCTGAGGGTAAAATAAAATAACTGTTATTAAATTACAAAAAAAGACATAAAAAACAAATATAAAAGTGGAGACTATTCACAGAGATACTATGTCCATCTGGTGTCCCAGTATATAATAAGGACTAATGTCATGTAAATGCCAAGATCAAATACATGTGCATTTAAAATTATACAAAAAAATAGCGAAATCAATGGCTGATGGCAGCAGTAATAATTTAAAAAAATAAATGTATATAGTTTAAGGCCACTCTCAAGCATTGTACTTCTTTTCTCTGTAGCTTTTTGTTTACATCTGAAATGCCTTTTATTTATTTGGGCTTTATATAGGAACTTGTAGAAAAATAATTGCAATTCCTAAATGTTTCATGGGATATTTTTGTTCAACCCCTTTAATTAAACCTGAAAGTGTACACTTCAATTGCATCTAAGTTGTTTCATTTTAACGAAAAAATAGTGGCATGTAGAGCCCAAATCACAAAGATTCAGTCACTGTCCAAATATTTCTGGACATAACTGTATTTGCAATCGCCGCATTTATAAAAGTCTAATGTATCAAAAAATGCTGTAACAAGAAAAAAAATTTGAAAAGCCCAAATTGCATTTGTTCAGGAACCACAACGCCAAAAAAAAAAAAAAAGGTAATATGAATTGATCAAAACGTTTTATCTACACCCTTGATAGTATCAGCTCAGGGCGCAAAAAAAACATGTCCTCACCCAGTTCCATTGATTGAAAAATGAAAATGTTACAGGTCTCAGAACATGGCGACACAAGTGATTTTTTTTTTTTTTTTTTTAATGAATTTCCAAGTTTTTTATGACCACTTAAATTTAAAAATATATATCTATAAGTTCTGTATTGCTGTAATAATACTGACTGGAGAATCATATTGTCAGATAATTTTTACTGCACAATGAACAATGTAAAAACAAAACCCAAAAAACAACGTTAGAGTAGCGGTTGTTTTTTTTATTTTGCGTAATTTTACCAAACTTGTAATTTTGTTTTAGTTTTCCAGTACATTGAATGGTAAAATAAATGGTCGCATTCAACACAACTACAATTTGTCCCTCCAAAAAAAACCAAGATCATAGAATAAAAAAGTTAAGGGTGTTAGAAAAAGGAGAAAACCCAAAAACTTAAAATCGCCCTGTCGGGAAGACGTTAGTGGTAATTTTACCTAAAATACAAGTTGCGGTAAATTGTAAAAACTTTTTAAAATTTTTAGGCACTGATTGGTGACTGTAACTTTCATAATTTTGTAGGTTTAATGCTTCTTTAATACATGACTTCTAAAGCTTTTTCTACCGTGATTCACCAGGCTGAAGATGGCAATGCCTGAGGCCCACAATTGGTTGTAGTAAAGGTCAACATATTTCACAATTATAAACTTACTTAAAAGCATCTCCTGAACCCGGCAGTAAAGGAAGGCCTGCGCAGCACGCAGTGTGATCACTTCTGCCTAAACTGCCTACTCAGCTGCACCTCAACCAATGGTTGGAGCCTCATAGTTTGAGGAACACTGCTTAATAAGTAGAACTAGTTTCTTACATATGGAGGATAATAAATACAAACCTAAATAAAATCTAATTACATTTAATATCACCATTACAGTGAGCCTACAGTACTATAAAGGACACCGAAAAAAAACCATGTAGTCTAAGTGGCCTCCAGATGGAGACTGAACCCATGACCTCTTTGCATAAAAACCATCTATGATACCAATTATACCATCTGTTGGTCATAAAACCTTGTACATTATCTTTCTTTGGCTCTTTTGCTACACAAGAAGCTGAGGGTGATACGCAGGACTGTTTTGCTTTATATGTGCTCTTTAATGCAGAACATATTTCCACAGCAAAAGAACAAAGGACAATAGCATTAAAGTTCAATTTACATTCTTAGTCGGCACAAAATAAATTGAAAATAGAAAACAGTTGTCAGCAAAAAAAAGAGAAAAACAAGGATACAGAATAATAACTCGAAATGGGAGTTTTCCTGAGGAATTGGAAAAAGGAAATTTATAAATAGCAATTATTAGAGAACCATAAAATTACTAAAAAGGCATTCTCCTGTAGCTAAGAAAAACATGGAATACTCTGCCGAGACCTGGCAACGTACAAGAATTCGGTTCTGTAAAGCAGTGCGTGATGAAGGCCAAGGCGTTAGCACATGGGTTATTGATGTTTTCCAGCAGATATGCCATTTATCCTATAATAGGTGTTATAATTGTATCATTTGTAGCTTAGAGTATAGCTCAGCGTGCAGTGGATTCTCATCACTGGAGTTTAATACGACCAGGAACCCCTTATTACTCTTGTATTATACTGTATATGTTTTCATCGGCCTAAAGGGAAACTCTACCTACAATATATAATTCTTTCGCTTACCTTTGACACATTAACCACTTTATTTTGGGCATATTTTAGAATTTTAAGAGGTTGTTTCTGAGTCCTTTTTTTATTATTGAAAAATGCTAATACTACCAAAAATGTCCTAGATATATATATTTTTAACCCCTAACCATTCTTGTAATTTGCTTTATTTTAAAATACCCTATTGTTCTTCCTATACACCTAATCCATTTATATGCTTTTTAATTATTTACTTATTATGACTTTTTTTTTACTTTTCTTCCTATGACGTTACATTTGATAGCCCTGCTCTCACTTTTCTTCTCTATCATTCTGCCTGGAACAGAGCATTATCAGGGGGCAGCAGTCACATCTGTAAGAGTCCACAATCTCAAAAAGGCTGACTTAGACAGACTTGACACAAGCAGGGTCAGAGCCATCAGTAACAGAATCGTAAGATAAGAGGATGGTCAAAATTCACATCAAGGTCAGAAAGCAGGAGGAATCAGAAAACCAGCAGAAGCAAAGACTAGATAGAGCACAAGTCAGGTAGCAAAACTATAATTTACTGGCAGTAGAAGTCAGAGAACCAGGCATTTAACTAGCAGACAGCCCCGCCCAATGCTCTCAGATAGGAGTAATCACAAAATTAGACAATTAACAACATAGCTCCCTGATCTAGAGGCACCAAAAGTCCCAGGAATTAATCAGGACCACTGCTGTTATGCATCACATGCAACAAAGACAAGGAGCCACCTAGCGACCGATGAAGGAACAAAAGTAACAGGAACCGGCACAGATGTTACAGCAGTTCTGCAGGAATTTACCAAAGCTTCATTTATCACCGTACTTTGATAACATACAGAACATTTTTAATTTGTCACCTCCAGCCCACAGCTTTTTATGAAACTGTACACCATTGTAGTCAGTGCTAGAAGCAGGGCGAGGGAAGTACCAGCAGTGCTGCCCCCAAAGCTTCTTTCACTGCCCTGAAATGAATCCTCATAAGAAGGCAGCACTGGTGTCACTCACACCTTCTATCACCACCCCCTAATGGCGTCCTGTTTCACAGAAACAAGCTGCAAGCCAGAGGTGATAGAAGAAGTGTGCCAGCATTGCGGTCACCTATCCTGCAGCTTCCATCAATGATATTGATTCTGGATGTCATTAGAGAAGCGTGCCCAGATGACATCCGGTTCCAGGCGGGAGTGATAGAAGTGAGTGCAGAGCCATCCTCCTAAAGACGTCGACCACGACCAGGTGCTCCCAGGAAGATTTCAGACAAAGGAGTGAAAAGAATTATAAGTAATGAATAGAGATGAGCGTTGTTCTACTCGAACTGTTCGCCAATCTCAAATTCGAGCTGTTTTGGGCGGTGTTCGAGCCGTTCGGCGAACACGAACGATTTGAGAAAAATTCGGCTGTTCGAGGTTATGTTCGATAACTGTTCGTGCACCAAAATCATAACTGGATTTTTTCTCAGTAATGATGAAAATTAATGTTAATACGCAGTTTGAGTGTACAGCGGGGTGGGGGGAGGGGCAGGGGATGGATCTCTGCAGGAATAATGAAGATCTCCATTTTTTTTTCTCTTTCCCGCATTTGCAGTGGGGAGGTGCAGTCTGTCAGCCTATCAGCAGCGCACACACGGAGCGAACTGTTGTTTTTCACACAAGCAAGGGCATGTGTCATTGGCAGTGTATGTCACATGTCCTTGCCCTATAAGACCAAGCCATTTTCCCCGTCGCCACCATTTTCTCACTGCTGCAGCTGCGTGTTAGACGGCACCGCTGTTGCTGTGTGCACTATACCTTGTTAATTTCAAGCCAATTTTCGCACAAATCTACAGATAGCTTGGGAGTAGGGAATAGTTGTGATTGCAGTCCTTTTAAGGACTAGGTTACAGCATTTCCTACGACTTTTATCAGGCAGGTCTGTGCTCTTAAATAGATAGATTGTGGGAGTAAAGACTAATTGTAATTGCAGTCCTTTTCAGGACTAGGTTACATCAGTTCCTATCAGTTTTTGCCAGGCAGGTCTGTGCCAGTGCTGTGCAAGTTTTTTTCACAGCATTTGGCTGAATCTAGCAAAGCTAATCCTTTTTGGCCAATTGCAGAGTGTGTTAGTCAGTGGAGTAGCCTATCTGTGTTGCAAGATATACCACCTGTGTATAGAATACCAATTTTTTTACTGCACCTAGTGAAGTAAAATCTTTTGGGCATAGCATCATTCTATTAGTCCATCTATACTGACCTCCATCAGGTTGCAAATTGAATATAATTTTTTTCTGCATCTAGCTCTGAAAAAATATTTGGGCTTCTAGCAGTGTGTGTGACTTGTTCTATTAGTCCATCTATACTGACCTCCATCAGGTTGCAAACTGAATATAATTTTTTTCTGCATCTAGCTCTGAAAAAATATTTGGCCTTCTAGCAGTGTGTGGGACTTTCTCTATTAGTCCATCTATACTGACCTCCATCAGGTTGCAAATTAAAAATAATTTTTATCTGCATCTAGCTCTGAAAAAATATTTGGCCTTCTAGCAGTGTGTGGGACTTTCTCTATTAGTCCATCTATACTGACCTCCATCAGGTTGCAAATTGAAAATAATTTTTATCTGCATCTACCTCTGAAAAAATATTTGGGCTTCTAGCTGTGTGTGGGACTTGTTCTATTAGTCCATCTATACTGACCTCCATCAGGTTGCAAACTGAATATAATTTTTTTCTGCATCTAGCTCTGAAAAAATATTTGGCCTTCTAGTAGTGTGTGGGACTTTCTCTATTAGTCCATCTATACTGACCTCCATCAGGTTGCAAATTAAAAATAATTTTTATCTGCATCTAGCTCTGAAAAAATATTTGGCCTTCTAGCAGTGTGTGGGACTTTCTCTATTAGTCCATCTATACTGACCTCCATCAGGTTGCAAATTAAAAATAATTTTTATCTGCATCTACCTCTGAAAAAATATTTGGGCTTCTAGCTGTGTGTGGGACTTGTTCTATTAGTCCATCTATACTGACCTCCATCAGGTTGCAAACTGAATATAATTTTTTTCTGCATCTAGCTCTGAAAAAATATTTGGCCTTCTAGTAGTGTGTGGGACTTTCTCTATTAGTCCATCTATACTGACCTCCATCAGGTTGCAAATTAAAAATAATTTTTATCTGCATCTAGCTCTGAAAAAATATTTGGCCTTCTAGCAGTGTGTGGGACTTTCTCTATTAGTCCATCTATACTGACCTCCATCAGGTTGCAAATTAAAAATAATTTTTATCTGCATCTAGCTCTGAAAAAATATTTGGCCTTCTAGCAGTGTGTGGGACTTTCTCTATTAGTCCATCTATACTGACCTCCATCAGGTTGCAAATTAAAAATAATTTTTATCTGCATCTAGCTCTGAAAAAATATTTGGCCTTCTAGCAGTGTGTGGGACTTTCTCTATTAGTCCATCTATACTGACCTCCATCAGGTTGCAAATTAAAAATAATTTTTATCTGCATCTAGCTCTGAAAAAATATTTGGCCTTCTAGCAGTGTGTGGGACTTTCTCTATTAGTCCATCTATACTGACCTCCATCAGGTTGCAAATTAAAAATAATTTTTATCTGCATCTACCTCTGAAAAAATATTTGGGCTTCTAGCTGTGTGTGGGACTTGTTCTATTAGTCCATCTATACTGACCTCCATCAGGTTGCAAACTGAATATAATTTTTTTCTGCATCTAGCTCTGAAAAAATATTTGGCCTTCTAGTAGTGTGTGGGACTTTCTCTATTAGTCCATCTATACTGACCTCCATCAGGTTGCAAATTAAAAATAATTTTTATCTGCATCTACCTCTGAAAAAATATTTGGGCTTCTAGCTGTGTGTGGGACTTTTTCTATTAGTCCATCTATACTGACCTCCATCAGGTTGCAAACTGAATATAATTTTTTTCTGCATCTATCTCTGAAAAAATATTTGGCCTTCTAGCAGTGTGTGGGACTTTCTCTATTAGTCCATCTATACTGACCTCCATCAGGTTGCAAATCGAATATAATTTTTTTCTCCATCTAACCCAGCCAATAGTTTTGGCCTAATACCACAGTTTGGCCACTCAGCTCTGCTCGGTTCCCATCCATTGTTTTTTTGTGCAAACAACTCCAGAGTTGTGAATTAGTTAACCACCAAAATGAGTGGAAAAAGGCCTGCTGCTGGTGGAAAGGGGAATAGGCGTGTTGGGAAGGGGAAAAAATGTTGTGTCCGTGGGGTAGGTGTTAAAGCAACAGTAACATCTGCAGAAGAAAGACCATCTTCCAGCCAAACTAAAATGTCTACTTCTTTTAGCGGACAATGTGATAAGATCCCTTTCTTACGGCCACGCCAATCGCTACAAATTCCAGATGAGGCACAAAAACAGCAGGTGCTTCAACGGATATCAAGTGCTCCTTTAAGTGGGCTCTCCTCCACATCAACTTCAACATCACAAATACTCCAGTCCTCAAAGGTGTCACCCCAATCGCACTTGCTTCCTCACAGCTCCCAAATCTCCAGCTGCCCGTCTGAGTATGAGGTAGAACAGATGGTTGAGTCTGCAGAGCTGTTTACTCATACTATAGCCTGGGAATCAGAGGTCGACTCCAGCGCTTCTGTGAATCCAGACGAGGAAATGATCTGCACTGATGCCCAGAATCTTTATGAGTCGGATCCAGGACCAGACGCAGAAGGTTCTGACCATAATGTAGACCCTCATTCCCAAACTGTAACTCCTGTTGGTGGAGACAATGAGGAAGACGATGATGAGACTCAAATACCTGATTGGAGCGACAACTTTAGTTTTTTGTCAGGGCAGGAACAGGTTGGCTCTGAGGACGACGGGTGTGATAATGCACAGGGTGATGATGATGAGGTTGGAGATCCCACTTACTGTCAACCCACAGTCAGCCAAGAGATGAGGTCAGCAGAGGAGATGGAAGAAGATGCTAGTGACGACGAGGTCAGGTTGCGCCTTCCTGGACAGAGACGTAGTACTGGAAGCACGTCAACAACTGCATCCTCAAACACAACTCTGCCTCTCACCACAAGTCGTGGTGGCTCTTCAGGTCGCATGGGTGCTAAGCCTTGCATAGCCTGGGCATTTTTTCAGATCGATAAAGATGACCCAACTCGTGTTATCTGTAACATTTGTCAGCAAAACCTAAGTAGAGGCCAAAAAATACATAGTTTGAGTACTTCATGCATGAACTGGCACATGGACATGAAGCATAAGTTGCAGTGGGAAGCTCAGTGTGCTACAATGCGGCCTAGCCGGCCGGGCCAACCACCGTCTGCCATATCTTGTGCATCCGCGGCCTCTTCATCCTCTGTGACTGGGGGGACAGCAGTCACACCTGTTTTGGGGCGCAGACCTGCCACCTCTTTACCCGCAACAGCCAGCGTGATTGGCAGGTCATCATTTTCTTTGGAGGTGGTAACACCAGCTGGTGTTGAGCGCTGTCCGACATCGATAGCACCACCTTTGGATCAAGGCAACCTAACATGTCCGCCTGCATCTTCCTCACAGACCGGCAGTTTGCCGGGGACACCCTTATCAACCCCGTCTAAGCACAATAGCCAGCCCTCGGTCCCTCAGATGTGGACAAGTAAAAGACCATTTCCTCCTAGCCATGAGAAAGCTAAGAGGTTGAATTTCACCATCTGCAAGCTCTTGGCTACAGAAATGCTGCCTTTCCGCCTGGTGGACACAGAGGATTTTCGAGACCTTATGTCCGTCGCAGTGCCCCAGTACCAGATGCCCAGTCGGCACTACTTCTCAAAGAAAGGTGTGCCTGCGCTCCACCAGCATGTCGCACACAACATCACCGCTTCTTTGAGAAACTCTGTGTGTGACAGGGTGCATTTCACCACAGACACTTGGACGAGTAGGCATGGACAGGGGCGTTACATGTCGCTGACTGGGCACTGGGTAACTATGGTGACAGCAGGACAAGGGGCTGCTGTCCAAGTCTTGCCGTCCCCACGAGTTGTGCGTCAATCCTCTTTATGTCAAAGTTCCTCCACTGCTTCTGCCTCCTCAACCTCCTCTCGGTCTTCCACCTGCACCCAAAGCCTGTCTGGTCATGCCACAAGCTTTCTAACTGCGCAGAAGGGATCCTGCACACCTCCTTACTATGCTGGCAGTAGGGCTCAACGTCATCAGGCGGTTTTTACTTTGAAATGTCTGGGAAATGTGAGTCACACAGCTGAGGAGTTGTGGTCAGCTCTGGAGAACCAATTTCATGAATGGTTGTCTCCACTGGACCTGAAACCAGGGAAGGCCGTGTGCGACAATGCTGCAAACCTGGGTGCGGCCCTTCGCCGGGGCAATGTCACACACGTGCCTTGTATGGCTCACGTGTTGAACCTGGTTGTCCAGCAATTTTTAGCCCACTATCCCAGACTAGATGGCCTTCTGCAGAGGGCACGGTCGCTGTGTGCTCACTTCCGCCGTTCGCATCCCGCAGCTCAGCGACTTACATCTCTACAGAAGTCGTTGGGCCTGCCACTTCACCGGCTAAAATGCGATGTGCCTACCCGGTGGAATTCAACTCTGCACATGTTACAGCGACTGTGGCAGCACCGACAAGCCCTGGTGCAATACGTTCTGACGTATAGCCTGGGCCAACGAGATCCAGAGGTGGGGCAAATCACGCTGGAGGAGTGGTCTCAGATCAGGGACCTATGCACCCTTCTGCACAGTTTTGAAATGGCGACGAAGATGTTTAGTGCTGACGATGCCATTATCAGCATGACTATTCCGGTGATTTACATGCTGGAGCACATGTTAAACAGAATTCGGAGTCAGGTGGTGGCACAAGAGGAGGTGGAGGAAGTAGAGGAGGAGGAGTTGTATGCGGAAGGGCTAACATCTGCAAGGTCCAGACGGTCGGCAGCACCAAGGCGGCAGGCATGTGAGGGTGGGGGAGATGGTTTTACCAGGGTGCATGGTAGCAGCCAAACTAGTGAGGAAGGTGCAGGAGCCCAGGAAGAAGTGGAGGACAAACTGATGGAAGACTCATCAGATGAGGGAGACCTTGATCACATTTCTGTTGTGCGAGGTTGGGGGGAGAGGACAGAGGAAGGAAGCATGATTGTTACCTCGCCACCAACACAACAGGGACTTGGTGCTCCTGGATGCGCAACACACATGAGTGCCTTCTTGCTGCACTACCTGCAACATGACCCTCGAATTGTGAGAATTAGAAATAATCCTGACTACTGGGTTGCCACACTGTTAGATCCCCGGTACAAAAGTAAATTTGCCGAAATTATTCCTGCCATAGAAAGGGATGCACGCATGCAGGAGTATCAGCAGAGACTGTTGCAGAATCTTACATGTGCTTTTCCACAAAACACCAGTGGTGCACGTAGTGAATCTCACAGTTCCAACTTGCCAACCGTGGGACCGTTAAGTGTTCAGCACTCAAACCGTAACAGAACCACAGTATCTGCTGGTAACATCAATTTTGCGGAATCATTTCACCACTTTTTTAGCCCATCCTTTGCAAGGCCACAGGAGACAAGAAGTCTGACACATAGTCAACGCCTAGAGACGATGGTACAGGAGTATCTCCAAGTAAACATTGAAGCCATGACTGTGTCACTGGACCCTTGCTCTTTTTGGGCTTCCAATCTGGATAAATGGCCGGAGCTAGCCACTTACGCCTTGGAGATCTTGTCATGCCCCGCAGCCAGCGTTCTGTCTGAACGTGTGTTCAGCGCTGCTGGTGGTGTGCTGACAGATAAGCGCACGCGGCTCTCCACTGATAATGTAGACAGACTCACGTTCATAAAGATGAACAAATCATGGATCCGAAACGACTTTTCTACCCCTGTGTCATCCTGGGGAGAGTAAAAGCTTGATGATTGGTTAAAATCACCCTACCAACCGTTTTAAGCTTTCAAATTACTAATCATGTTTATCTGTATCTTGGCTGGAAAATAATTTGGGCTTTGTAGCAGTGTGCAGCACTGATCCTATTAGGCCATCTATACTAAGCTCCACCAGATTTAAAATTAATAATAATTTTTAGCTGCATCTAGCCCGGAAAATAATTTTGGGGCTCCGAGATGCGCAAGACACATAAGTGCCTTCTTGCTGCACTACCTGCAACATGACCCTCATATTGTCAGAATTCAAAGTAATCATGACTACTGGGTTGCCACACTCTTAGATCCCCCAAACTTTTCGATCAACCTTTTCATTTTAATAAAGACCAAAAAATGGTCATTTTTGAAATTATAAGCATTAGCAGGTTATTAGAAACTGAAATCAAACAGTTTTCAACTCAAAACTTTATTCTAGGTGATGTTACATTTTCACATAGGACCCCTTGTTCGAAAGGAGCTTCTGAACTCTCTCGTCCATTGAATTTGTCAGGTTTTGGATGGTTTCTGCTTCAATTGTTTTGCATGAGGACAGAATACCCTCCCAGAGGTGTTGCTTAGATGTGAACTGCCTCCCGCCATCATAGACACTCCTTTTGATGATGCTCCAGAGGTTCTGAATGGGGTAGAGGTCAGGGGAGCATGGGGGTCACACCATAAGTTTGTCCCCTTTTATGCCCATATCAGCCAGAGATGCAGATGTTTTATGTGCAGCATGAGATGGTGCATTATCATGCAAAAAAATGATCTTGCTGTGAAATACACGGTTCTTCTTCTTGAACCATGGCAGGAAGTGCTGTTTGAGAAAATCCACATACATTATGGAGTTCATCTTTAGCGCCTTCAGGGATCCTAAAGGGGCCGACAATCTCTCTCCATGATTCCAGCCCAAAACATTACTCCACCTCCTCCTTGTTGGCGCTGTAGCCGTGTTTGCGTGGGGTGTCCATCAACCAGCCATCCTCCACTCCATCCATCTGGACCATCGAGCGCTGCACGGCACTCATCCGTGAACAAAACAGTTTTGAAATCAGTCTTCATGTAATGTTTAGCCCACTGGAGCCGTTTCTGCTTGTGTGAAGTGGATAGAGGAGGTCGACAGGATGGCGTATGCACAGCTGCAAACCTCTGAAGGACCCTGCATCTTGTTGTTCGGGGGACGTTGGAGGCACCAGCAGCTTCAAAAACTTGTCTGCTGCTATGACAAGGCTTTTTTGCCACTGCTCTTTTAACCTGACGTAATTGCCTGTAGGAAAGAGTCCTCAATTTGCCCTTATCAGCACGCACACGTGTGTACTGTGAATCAGCTACATACTTCTTGATTGCCAAGACACTTCATCCTGATCATCGCACAATGTTGATTGTAGTCATGCCTTGACCTAAACACTCCACAATTTGTTGCTTCTCAGCAGCCGACACATCCTTTTTCTTTCCCATTTTGGCAGAAAATGTAGGCTGCTTAATAATGTGAGACAGCCTTCTTAAGTAGTCTTGCCTTTCATTGGACACACCTGCCAAACTAATTAGCACAGGTGTCTGCAATTGCTTACAGTGATATAAAGAGCCCTGACACACATCACCATCAATGAGTTTAACTGACAAACAAACAAATTCTTCCCTTATCACTCCTAAACACTTTTTGCATAATAATTTGGAACACAGTGTACATGTGCTTTTCCACAAAACACCAGTGGTTCACGTAGTGAATCTTACAGTTCTAACTTGCCAACCGTGGTCTGTATGGAGTTGTTCAATAAAGGGCCCAAAATTAAGATAACATAGATGGGAGAGGTCTCTATGAATAGGAATTCCTAAGTATTTGATACCCTGTGAGGGCCAGGCAAAGGGAAAGTTGGACTGGATGGAATCCTATATGGATTTGGGGAGGGAGACATCGAGGGCCTCAGACTTCGCTGCATTGATTTTAAAATTTGACCATGTAACAAAGTGATCTATTTCAGCCATAACAGCATGGATGGATATATGTGATTGAGTGATATATACTAGGACATCATCAGCAAATAGAGAGCACTTGTACTCGGTGCCTCCCACCTCAATCCACCTAATATTGGGGTTATGGCGAATTGATGAGAGCAGGTGCTCCGTCACTAGGATGTATAAGAGAGGGGACAGAGGACATCCCTGCCTTGTCCCATTGGTGATTGTGAAAGGTGATGAAAATGTTCTGATGCACCCCCTGGGCCTTGGGACACCCGGAGCCGGACCCTTTTTGGTGGATGCTGGTGGTTGTAGTCTTCGTGGCGGCGACCCTGTTCCGTGGCTCAGGGTGGTCAAACCAGTGGCGGAACTATTTATGTGGTTTTGATGTTTAAATGTCCGACTACGCCACCCGTGGATTGCGGTCAGAGTGAACCACCGCTGCAGGGCAGACCGCTGAGGCTGGTGTTGTGGGTGCAGCAGAGCGTAGCATAACTTCCCACGGGAGGAGTATAGCCTCAGGGCAGTGTATGCGGAGGATGGGGGTGATGGTGCAGGGCAGCAGCAGTAACGACACGGAGTCAGTGATGCAGTCCAGGGCCTTTACTCACAGTTCTTATTATCCAGACCACGTCTGCAGGTAACAGCTGCCCACGTCGTACTGTGCTCACCAGGTGAGGGGCTCAGACAACTCCCAGATAACTTTGGAGCGCTTCACAGGACCCCCTTTGTGTGTCCTTTGTCTGGCCTTTCTTACCAACCCTTCTGTCCGGCTGCCTCGGGCCTCCTCTTGGTAAACTTGGCGCCAGTTTCCCTGACCCTATGTGGTGCCTTCCTAGCGGGTGTAGCGAGGGGCTGCGCCACATAAAATGTCAGAGCCTCCGGTTTCTAGCTGAGGGTCGTTTCCTGCCTCCACTAGTTTCGGGGACCGGTCTCCCCCTTTGGCCTGACCCCTCCACGCAGGTGGATTCGGGCGTGCGGTGGCGACTCGCCCGTCCGCACCCCTGGGATCCCTTCATTCCTCGTTCCTGGAGCCTTCTCCGCTCCTCTTCCTTCCTTCTCCCTCTTCCAGGCCTGGGCCTCTGTTACTAGGCCCGCCTCCGGAGCAGAGCTCTTGCAGAGCCCCTGCTCCCTGCCACTTCTGCTCAGACTTCTCTGCACTGAACTAAGATGGTGCCCACCTTTTATACTCCCTTCTCAATGCACCCAGGAACTGCTTCCTCCCTGCTCCTGCACTACAGGGTTCCCCTTCCTCAGTGTTCCCTCCCCCCACTCCAGCCAGGGACTGTCGTGCCCATCTCAGAGGCATATTGGTCGCCCTGCCCCACGGCAATGTGGTGTAATGCATGCAGGTGTCGGGTCCTGATCCACACTCCATCCTTACCTGAGAGTGAGATATCACACCTCTGGGTGAGGTGCAATACCTCTGTAGCAACCGAGCTTTCAGGGTGCTACAGTTCCATTTATCTTCAGCCTAGGTCACGTATTGTGATACAGGGCCGTGATTTTGGCTATAAAAGGGTCCCCTAGACCCCTACCCCAAGCTTTTTAAGAGAATCATATATGGCGTGCCAGGAGACTCTATGGAATGCTTTCTCAGCATCCAACGAGAGTATCTAATTACAAATTTTTAACTGCATCTAGCCCAGGAAATACTTTGTGCCTAGTAGCAGTGTCTGCTAGTCAGCGGATTATCCCTGTTGTTAAGCAAGCTACACCACCTGTAGTTTGGACACTTAATTTTTTCAAAGGAAATGCTTCGGGACCACGGGATACTCAGTGAAGAGCATCAGGAGGCACCCCAAGGCATAGGGGCTGGGACTGGCAGTAGGATGCCTTGCGGTGGACAGCCGAGCTCGATCCTTATAAAAGCTTTTTAACTGCAGCAGCTTTAGTGGACGCTACTGGAGCTGGAATTACGCGGCTGCTGGCATGAGACTTGCCCTCCAATAGATCCTTGTAAATGGATTTAAAGTGTATTCATTCAAATTAGAGAGACAATTTAAATTAAAAAGCTTAGAGCTGCCTCCACCACAGGGGGGCTCGCTCGACCCACCAGCGGACAGGCACCAGTATTGGGAGAGGGGGGCTGGCCGTCAGGGTTCACCGCGGCTCTGGCACAAACCCGGCGACACGGAGGTGGCACGGGCAGGAGCGGACTGAACGTGTCGGCTTCTCACTTTTTGGATTTTAGAAGGGCATGACATGCCTATATTTGTGTCTCCCCCTCCTTTTACTCCTCCACCTCTTTTCTTTTCGCATGACTATATGTACTTGTCACTTTTCCATGTGTTAGTTGTGTCTTCTGAGCAGTTTGTCAGCTTTTGGACACCTTTGAAGGTGTTTTCTATGTGTTTCTATGTGTTTTTTTTTGCCTGCCATTGGTTTTAACGGTGTTCGAAGGTGTTCGACGAACAGTTCGACGAACAGTTCGGCGAACACACGGGTGTTCGACGAACCGAACCGAACTCGAACACTACGGGGGTGGCTCAACACTAGTAATGAACTCAACCTCCATGGCCTGTATGCATGCTCATCATGCAAGACTTCATTGCTGAAAAAAAAGCATATTCAAGCGTGTTTAAAGTTTGCTCAACAACATTTAGAGAAGCCTGTGAAATACTGGGAGAATATAGTCTGGTCAGATGAGACCAAAATTGAGCTATTTTGATGCCAAAATACACACCATGTTTGGAGGCTAAAAGGCACTGCATATAACCCTAAAAACACCATACCAACAGTAATGTTTGGAGGTGTAAACAGCATATTGTGGGGCTGTTTTTCAGCATAAAGGCACTGGCAAACTTCATATAATTGAAGGAAGGGCAAATGGACAAATGTACCAAGATATTCTTGATAAAAATCTGCTCACATCTACCAGGAATCCTGAATCCAATAGAAAATTTATGGAAGGAACTAAAGCTCAGAGTTCATTTTTTTTTACATCATAGACTTTTGGTCTTTGACTATAATTTACTGATTAGTAAGGTTCCTATCAACCTCACCATCTGTTATCTCTAGAACTGACAAAATAGGTTTAGCACTCAGTGTTATTCTATATGATGGTGCCGTAACCTCACTTCTTCATAAATTTAAATCCATTTTAGTTTTAGAATTCACATTGAATTCTGAATGTCACCTCACCATATGTATAAAGGTTTCTTCCATCTGTTTGGTAATACAATACCACCCTACCCAATCCTAAGATACACAGAAATATACACAATGTGTGTAGGCCAGAATGCCTGCTGTGCCTTTCTCTTTCTCTGGAAAGTCTGGATGAAGAAAGTGCTGCTATCTGCCTGCACTTTCTATTCCATTCTGAAATCAATTAAAATCAACATTCTTAAAATGATTGCAATTTCCTTGTAATCATAGGTAACATGTCAGTTATTTCTGAGGTCTGGAAAAAGAGACAGCAAAAAGGGATTTAATGAGAGGTCAATAGAAGTAAATAGGCAAATTTTCTCCAGAACATAGTGAAGTCACTTTTTCTAGCTTTCATTTGTTTTGGCATTAAGTAGAGGACATGATCTACTTGCATCTGTTACTGATCTCAGAAGTAGGTTTGTTCAAGCATGGAAATTGAATATAAAATAATGAAGAAATCGTTATCAGCTACCTGACTTCATGACAGAGTGATCATATCCCATGGGACTAAAGCTGATTTGTCTCCACTCCACTCCTGACATATCTCTTTTAGTAAATACTAGTTCCTCAGTTATTCTTTTAAAAAATGTATGAATAAAGTGATAACTCAGTGTTACCTTTTCCTTGTCAACAGGGTGTGTTCCTAAGGAGTTTGACCCTGGCAGCAGTGATTGGACAGCATAAGAATATGTAGAGACACACGCCCAAATAGTAACACACAATTGTCAATTCATTAATTTCTAGGAGGACTAACAGAGGAATGACTTCAAGCAGAGTTCTAAGAAAAGATGAACCAGAATTGATATTTTGTGGGGAATACAAGGTTTTACTAAAATTCATTAGAAGAGCCGACAGACTATCTTTAAAGGGAACTTGTCATGTTCTCAAATGCTGTTAACCTACAAATAGGATTAATGTGCACATTAATAGCGCTACTGTTACGCACCTGTCCTGGATCCGTGCTTTGCTTCCCTCATGAAGGTCCACTAAATTCTGTGGTGCTCCACGTCGGGCTTTGAAGATGACCCGGCGTGCTCTCATGGAATCTGCCTGGGCCTGTATAAGTCTCACCAAGACACACACCTGGGTCTTAGTATTAAGACTTCAGTACTGTTCTGCTGCCTGTCTGTGGTCTTCTGGATGTCTCCTGCCTGCCTGCATTTTCCAGCATCCCAGCTGTCTGTCCGCGGTCTCCTGGATGTCTCCTGCACGTCTCCAGCCTGCCTGCGGTTTTCAGCATTCCAGCTACCTGTCCATGGTCTCTCGGACGTCTCCTGCCTGCCTATGGTTTCCAGTATCCCAACTGCCTGTCTATGGTCTCCAGGATGTCTCCAGGCTGCCTTAAGTTTCCAGCATCCCAGCTGCCTATCTGTAGTCTCTTGGATGTCTCCTGCCTGCGGTTTCCAACATCTCAGCTGCCTGTACATGGTCTCCTGTACTTCTCCTTCCTGCCTTTGGTTTACATTATCCCAGCTGCCTATTCATGGTCTCCTGGATGTCTTTTGCCTGCCTAAGGTTTCCAGAATACTAACTGCCTGTCCTTGGTCTCCAGGACATCTCCTGTATGCTTCTGGCTTCCAGTAATTCTGCTACCTGTCTGTTGTCTCCCGGATTTCTCTAGCCTGCCTATGGCTTCCAGCAACTCTGCTACCTGTTTCCTGCGTGTAACACCCCACTGCCGCACCGATACCCGTGGCCCGTGTGCCCACCCGGACCTTGGGCTTAGATAATCCACCTCACCTAGTGAGCCTAACAGTTGCAATGCTGTCTAGTCGCTTTACTGAAAGTGTGAAATGTACTTTATTCATCCCAGAAACTCCTGCTCATCCAATCCCTGTTGTGTGCTCAAACAGTAGTATACAACAACATATGGGGTTTTGCCATATCTGCTACAAATTGTATAACAAACTGTGGTGTCCATTTTCTCCTATGACCCCATGTGTAAATTAAAATGTTGAGGCTAAAGTAACATTTTAGGGGAAAAACCTTACATTTTTGCATCTTCACTGGCTAATCTTACAAAATTATGTTATGTTAACAGGTTAAAAACGCTCACTACATCCTTAGATGAATTTCTTGTGGTATTTAATTTTACAAATGGGGTCACTTGTAAAGGTTTCTGCTTTTTTGGCACCTTAGGAACTGTGTAAATGCAACATGACATCCAAATTTACATTCCAAAAATCAAATAGCATTCTTTGATTTCTAAACCCTGCCATGTGCCCAAACATTCATTTCTGACCACACGTGGGGTATCACTGCATTCTTGCGAAATTTTGTGACATAATATGAGGTCCTTTTTCCCCTGTTACTCCTTGTGAAATTTTAAAATTTGGGACTAAAACAACATTTTACTGGAAAAAAAGTAATTTCTCATTTTCACATTCAAATGTTATACAGTTCTTTGAAGTACCTGAGGGTCCAAAATGTTGAACACACTCCTAGATACATTTCTTCAGGGGTCTAATTTCTAAAATGGAATCACTTGTGGAGATTTATGCTTTCCTGACATTTTAGGAGCTATACAGATGCAACATGACATTCCAACCAAATTTGCGCTTCAAAAATTAACAGCGCTCTTTACTTTCTGAGACCTCCCATGTGCACAAACTTTAGCTTTTGACTATGTATGGGGTATCACCATGTTCAGGAGAAATTACGTACGGTAACAAATTATGTTGCCATTTTCTCCTGTTGCCACTTATGAAAATTAAAAATTAAGGACTAAAACAACATTTCACTGGAAAAAAACAAACAAACAGAATTTTTCATTTTCATGACCAATTGTTATAAAGTTCTGTGAAAAACCTAAAGTCAAAATTGGCTCCAGTTGAACATAATTCTTTTGTTATCTTTTTTCCCAATTGTAGATTTTTTATTTTATGTTTTGTGAAAGATTATGAGGCAGCAATCTTGACTAATCTTATGTCGATGAGTCCATACTTTAGCGAATAGAAATCAGAAATGAAAATAGTATTATGTTACAATTTTGCATCTATTTAACAGTCTTTACATTGAAAAAAAGTAATTAATATCAAAGTACACATGTCCAGCTGATTCCAAACTTATGGAGTTTAGTTTATATCGAAGACATGAACTCATAGCTAGGCAGAATTTAGCTAACCACTTGTTTCACTTTTTTCTGATTCATGATACACTTATGAATTAAAATATAAACTAAAAGCACCACCTTTAAAGGGGTTGTCCACTATTTAGACAACCCCTTCTCATTCCCCATGTTTGGCCCCTTTAAAATAAAAGCACTTAAACTCACCTCCGGTGCTGGTGCCATTTCAGCGGTGATGGCACTCGCGTTCCTGGGGCTCACAAGAGGTTGTTATGACACGTGAGCCCTGCACCCAATCTGCTATAACGTCACTGTCTATGCCTTTGGACAAATCAAACATCAAGAGAAAGTGAAAGCAGTCGCAGCCGCCCGAATGTGAGGACAGTGAAACCAATTCTGATTAGGCACAGGACTCGTGTGAGGTAACAACCTCACGTGAGCCCCAGGAACGTGAGTGCCGACAACGCTGGAATGGCATCGGCACCGAAGGTGAGTATAGGTGTTTTTAACAGGGCTAAACATGAGGAATGAGAAGGGGTTGTCCTAATAGTGGACAACCACTTTAATCTCTTTCATACATTACTCCAGCAATCTGTGTATAAGCCCCCCGCTCTCCCGCAGATATTATACAATTATTATATAATTTTCCCATACCATTTGCTAATGATGTTCATCACAAGGTAGGTTTCATACATAAGGCCTAAAGTATGTGTTCCTTTCCTTGCTAGTTTAAATAGGACCTTTCATCAGTTTGAGCATGTTAAACTGGTCACATCGTGGAATAGTTGCTGCGAGTTGAATAAAACATAATTTTATTTTTTAAATTCCTTATCTCTATTGTGGAGATATTAGTTTTTAAATTTTAGGTTATAATTTATGATAAGTCCAACGCGGCGTTAGACTCTTCTGTGGGAGGTTCTACTTCTTACACTGAATGATGTTGACCAATCATAAGTGAGGCATCATGCAGGGGAAAAAAGAACACGCCCCCATAAGATCAGAGCAACATGCCTTCTACTGTGAGACATGTCATACCATAATCTTGCTCTCAGCCCTAATCTCTGCAGCTACTATGTAGTACAGAGCTAAGCTGTGTGTGGGGAGAGGTGGAATACATCTCACAGCAGTCAGTCTTACCCACACAGTGACTGCCCTGAGATGAAACCTGAAGGTGTAATCACACTCAGGTGTGCTGTATTACCCCTTCTCCCATGCTGACTGCTATGAGATGAAAGCTGAAGATGTAATCACACTCAGCTCTTCTCATCCCCCACACTGACTGCTATTATATGAAAAGCTAAAGGTATATTCACACTCAGCTCCGCCCCTCCCCCACACTGACTACCATGAGATGAAAGCTGGAGGTGTTTGTAATCACACTTTGCTCTGTTTGCTCTTCTGTACTCTACAATAGCTGAAGATATCAGGCTGAGAGTTTAGTGCTGAGCTGTTTATCTGACCTTCCACATGTTCTTCTGACCTTCTAGTAAACTCCTCTTGGACATATTAACTTGAAAATTTAGGTTATAATTTATATCTCCGAAACAGACATGAGAAATGAATAATTAAAACTATGTTTTGTTTTCTCTGCAAAAAACTGGTGGAATGTCCTCTTTTCGCTGTGTAGGAAATAGGCACTAATCAACACATTTACCTGAATGGCCTGTTTAATATACAAGTACTTCTCACTAAATTAGAATATCATCAAAAAGTAAATTTATTTCAGTTCTTCAATACAAAAAGTGAAACTCATATATTATATAGAGTCATTACAGAGTGATCTATTCTAAGTGTTTATCTCTGATAAATGTTGATGATTATAGGTTACAGCCAATGAAAACACAAAAGTCATTATCTCAGTATATTAGAGTACTTTATAACAACTTGAAACATTTTTTTTTACCCCTTTACCCCCCAGGGTGGTTTGCACGTTAATGACCAGGCCAATTTGTACAATTCTGACCACTGTCACTTTATGAGGTAATTACTCTGCAACACTTCAACGGATACCGCTGATTCTGAGACTGTTTTTTCGTGACATATTGTACTTCATGATAGTGGTAAAATTTCTTCGATATCACTTGTGTTTATTTGTGAAAAATTGGAAATTTGGTGAAAATTTTAAACATTTTACAATTTTTATTCTGTTAAATCAGAGAGATATGTTACACAAATAGTTAATAAATAACATTTCCCACATGTCTACTTTACATCAGCACAATTTTGGAACCAACATTTTTTTTTATTAGTGCGCTATAAGGGTTAAAAGTTGATCAGCGATTTCTAATTTTTCCAACAAAATTTACAAAACCATTTTTTAGGGACCACTTAACATTTGAAGTGAATTTGAGGGGCCTTTATGACAGAAAATACCCAAAAGTGACACCATTCTAAAAACTGCACCCCTCAAGGTGCTCAAAACCACATTCAAGAAGTTTATTAACCCTTCACGTCCTTCACAGGAATTTTTGGAATGGGGAAGAAAAAAATGAACATTTAACTTTTTTCACAAAAATGTTACTTTAGACCCCAATTTTTTATTTTTGGAGGGGTAACAGGAAAAAATGGACCCCCAAATTTGTTGTGCAATTTGACTTTTTGAATGTAAAATTTGCTTGAATAATTAGCGGACACCATGTTGCATTTGGAGAGCCCCTGATGTGCCTAAACAGTGGAAACCCCCCACAAGTGACACCATTTTGGAAACTAGACACCTCAGGGAACTTATCTAGATGTATGGTGAGCAACTTGAACCCCCAGGTGCTTCACAGAAGTTTATAACATGGAGCATTGAAAATAAAATTTTCACATTTTTCCCACAAAAATGTTTTTCAGCCCCCAGTTTTGCATTTTCATAAGGGTAACAGGAGAAATTGCACCATGCAACTTGTGCAATCTCTCCTGAGTAAGCCGATACCCCATTTGTGGGGTAAAGCCACTGCTTGGGCATTTGGCAGGGTTCGGAAGGAAAGGAGCGCCATTTGACTTTTTGAATGTAAAATTTACTTGAATAATTAGCGGATGTGCCTGTGATGTCCCTAAACAGTGGAAAACCCCGACAATTGACACCATTTTGGAAACTAGACCCCTGAAGGAACTTATCTAGATGTGTGGTGAGCACACTTAACCCCCAGGTGCTTCACAGAAGTTTAGAACATGAAGCCGTCAAAATAAAAAAAATCTAACTTTTTCCACAAAAATGGTCTTTTAGCCCCAAATGTTTTAGTTTCAGAAAGGTAAGAGGAGAAAATGGAACCTAAAAACTGTTGTGCAATTTCTACTGAGAACGTCAATACCCATATGTGGGGAAAATACACTGTTTGGGCGCACGTCAGGGTTCAGAAGGGAAGAAGCACTGTGTGACTTTTTGAACGCAAAATTGACTGGAGTCAAGAAAGGACGCCATGTCACATTTCGGGAGCACCTTATGTGCCTAAATAGTGGAAACCCCCCACAATTGACTCCATTTTGGAAACTTGACCCCTCAAGGATTTTATCAAGGGGAATAGTGTACATTTTGAACCTAGAGGTACGACAGAATTTGATAACATTAGGTCATCATATTGAATAAGTTGTCATTAGTCTTGAGCGCAAGTGCTCGCTACTTGAGTTTTCATCGGATACTCGGGTATGCACCATGTATCACGGGTGCTCGAGTGACATGCTCGAGTCCCTGCCTTGGATGTTTCACGGTTGTTAGACACCCAAAAAAAAACATGCAGGGATCGCTTGTGCATGGCAGGCGATTCCAGCAACTTTTTTTTGGCTGCGAAGCATATGGGGCAGAGACTCGAGCATGTCACTCAAACACCCGCGATACTCAGTGCATACCCGAGCACCCGATGCAAACTCATTTTTTTTTCTTTACTTTTGAAGAAATCCCAACCCGTTTTCAGTGGTAACATTTTTATTTACATTTGTCTTTTTGATTGCGTGTTACTCCATTTTTTGTTTGGCGGTATGATGATAAAGCATTGTTTTTTGCTTCGTTTTTTATTTTTATTTTTTACCGTGTTCACTAAATGGGTTAACTAGTGGGACAGTTTTATAGGTCAGGTCGTTCCGGACGCGGCGATACCAAATATGCGTACTTTTATTGGTTTATTTTTTTTTTTCATAATAAATAAATATTATGGGTTCAATATATTTTTATTTTTGGGGGATTATTTTTTTCATTTTTTTTAAATATTTTTACAATTTTTTTTAATTTTTTTTCACATTTCTACTTTTTTTTTTTTTTTTTTACTCTTACACTTTCACCTTTTGCAGCCTGATCGGCTGCATGGCATTGAGAGCAGCAGCTCTCTTTGTCATGTAGCCTGTCACAGGGGAGAGATTACTTTAGTCATGCACTGTGCATGACCAAAGTAACGTCCTGCCTCCTGGTGACTCGGAGGTTGTCATGACAACATCGGGTCGTCATGACAACATCCGGAAGCCACCGCAGACATCGCTGGATGCCGGCAGGAGAGGTGAGTATAGCAATCACCTCCCCCCTTGCCACCGTAATGCTGCGATGGACTTCAATCGCAGCATTGCGGGGGTTAATGTGCAAGGAGCGATGCGGGACAATCAGATGACACCCGGCGGCGATCGCCCCACACCTCTTGTGTGCAGGCACGATCGCAGCGCGCGTAATAGTACGTAGCTGGCCCTATAGGCCCAGGGCGCCGCTACGTACTATTACTGACAAGGTCGTAAAGGGGTTAAAATCCAAAATGTTGGTCTACTGAGATGTATGTTCAGTAAATGAACTCAATACTTGGCTCCTTTTGCATCAATTACTGCATCAATGCGGCGTGGCATGGAGGTAATCAGCCTGTGGCACAGCTAAGGTGTTATGGAAGCCCAGGTTGCATTGATAGCAGCCTTCAGCTCGTCTGCATTGTTGGGTCTGGTGTCTCTCATCTTCCTCTTGACAATACCGAGGTCTGGCGAGTTTGCTGG
The DNA here is from genome assembly GCF_046119375.1 of Phyllobates terribilis. Taxonomy (NCBI): domain Eukaryota; kingdom Metazoa; phylum Chordata; class Amphibia; order Anura; family Dendrobatidae; genus Phyllobates; species Phyllobates terribilis. Next base: position 231,430,205 of record NW_027362761.1, on the reverse strand, counting down.
CCAATCAAGCTCAGTGATTCTGCTGTTTGTTTTTAAACCAGGTATTGGTACTTTTGGCAGTGTGGACAGGTGCCAAGTCCTGCTGGAGAATGAAATTTCCATCTCCAAAAAGCTTGTCAGCAGAGGGAAGCATGAAGTTCTCTAAAATTTCCTGGTAGACTATGTGCCCACGATGCAGAAATGCTCCGGATTTTTTCCTGAGCGTTTCTGCATCTCCTTGGCAGAAAAAATGCATGCGGATTGTACACGCGTTTTTCCTGCCAGGGACAAGGAGAAGTGAAGCGTTCTTCACATGCATTTCCGCATGCGGGTTGTCAAGCTCTTTCCAAGTGATTTTAGCATCACTTGGAAAGTGCTTGACAACTTGGTCACACTATATAAATCCACGCAACCGGCATAGATTTATATAGTGTGACCGAAAGAATGGTAAAAAATAAAAAATAAATATTATATTTACCTTCTGATGGCCCCCAGTGTCTTTATCCGATGCATCCTGGCTTGCCGGCAGCTCGCGGTAGACTAAAGGACCTGCCGACGTCAGCGGTCGCGTGACCCGTCACATGACTAAATGACGTCATGGCAGGTCCTTGAGTCCACCGCGAGCTGCCGGCAAGCCGAGACAAGGACACCGGGGGCCATCAGAAGGTGAGTATAATGTATATTTTTTATTTTATTCTTTTTTTTACAGGTACTATGGTACCTGGGTCCAGAGGAGAGTCTCCTCTTCTCCAAACCCGGGTACCATCCGTACATTGAAACGCATGGATTCCGCATGTACAGATGCAGTGATGCGGATTCCATGCATTCCAATGCAAGTCAATGGCGGCGAAAACGCCGCGCTTCCGCAAAATAATTGGTAGTGCTGCGTATTTTTCCGCAATGATAATCCGCAGCAGAAATTTCCGCAGCATGTGCACGGCACATGCGGATTATCATTGGGGAACATGGCAGACCTTCTACCAAGCGTACTTTAAGCGTTTCTGCAGCGGAATTGCCACTGCGAAAATGCTTAAAAAACGCAAAGTGGGCACACCGCCTTAGACGGCTGCGCTGACTTTGGTCTTGATAAAAAACAGTGGACCTACACCAGCAGATGACATGGCTCCCCAAACCATCACTGATTGTAGAAACTTCACACTAGACCTCAAGCAGCTTGGATTGTGTGTCTCTCCACTCTTCCTCCAGACTCTGGGACCTTGATTTCCAAATGAAATGCAAAATTTACTTTCATCTGAAAACAACACCTTGGACCACTGAGCAACAGTCCAGGTCTTTTTCTCCTTGGCCCAGGTAAGACTCTTCTGGTGTTGTCTATTGGTCATGAGTTGCTTGACACAAGGAATGCGACACTTGTAGCCCATGTCCTGGATACATCTGTGTGTGGTGGCTCTTGAAGCAATGACTCCAGCAGCAGTCCACTCCTTGTGCATCTCCCCCAAATTTTTGAATGGCCTTTTCTTAACAATCCTTTCAAGGCTGCGGTTATCCCAGTTGCTTGTGCACCTTTTTCTACCACACTTTTTCCTTCCACTCAACTTTCCATTAATATGCTTGGATAAAGCACTCTGTGAACAGCCAGCTTCTTTAGCAATGGCCTTTTGTGGCTTACCCTTCTTGTGGAGTGTGTCAATGACTGGTTTCTGGACATCTGTCAAGTCAGCAGTCTTCTCCATGATTGTGGAGTCTACTGAAACAGACTAAAGGACCTTTTTAAATGCATCAGAAGCCTTTGCAGGTGTTTTTTGTTAATTATTCTAATTTACTGAGATAATGACTTTTGTGTTTTCATTGGCTGTAAGCTATAATCATCAACATTAACAGAAATAAACGCTTGAAATAAATTACTCTGTTTGTAATGACTCTATGGTATATAATATATGAGTTTCACTTTTTGTATTGAAGAAGTTAAATAAATCAACTTTTTGATGATATTCTAATTTAGTAAGAAGCACTTGTATGTGTTTCACTGTATACCTGCTGGAAGCTTCAAATGAAACATGTCACGGTTTCATCACTCACTGTGTGCTAGGGACGATGTGAGTGACAGCACAGCCACCCTATAGGATCTCGAGTGTGCTGGACTGTCAGTATGGTGGGTGACAGCCCAATCGTCCAATCCGAGATTGGGGTGTGCTGGGCTGTCAGTATTTTGATTGACAGTCCTGCTGCTCAATGTGGCCCAGGCTGCAGGCCTTCCTCCAGGTGTTTCCTGCTCTTGATAATTCACATGTTATTTATCTGACTAGCTATGAGCAGACCATTGTCACTTGTAGCTTTGGTCAGTGAGGTGTGTGCTTAGTGCTCTGTGTCTGATTTACTGACCTTTGATTTGTCTTGACTATTTGTGTGGATTATCCCTTTTGCTCTTGATGCTCTCTGACCTCAGGTACCTGACCCCAGACTTTGCCTCTGACTATCTGTTTTTCTTATCCCTTTATCTTGACGTACCCTCCTGACATTTCACCCTGGACTGTGACTTGACCAAGCCTTTGTCTTGCCCCTCTGTACTATGAGCCCTCCTGGTATCTGACCACGGACTTCGACTTGTCCATGAGTAGTGACTCAGCGTCACAAAATATTATGGTATTGAATTATATGCCTTCGCTACAAAATGGTTTAAATCTCTTACACAATTTGACACCACAAGGCAATACATTTGCCATGAGCGTTACAATAGTTGAGATATGTACACATTGATAAACAAGCGTCTACCAGCTTCCTATAACATCGATAAGGACTTGTTGGGAGCAATTTATTGGGCTTTTAGAGAGCATTCAGTTTACTCAAGATACAATTTTTCTGAAATGCTGTAAAATGAAGATAACCAGAACAGTTTTGTCAATTTCCAAAGAATGTGGAGATCATTTATGTCCCAGAAGTAAATATTCAAAGCATTAATGTTCCTTCTTTTACCTCGTAGGAAAGAGATGAGAGCACAGATTCATGACCACAAATTCTAGAGATAGATTTTATGTATCAAATACTTAAAATGATCACTTAACACCTATTGCTTAAGAAAATTGTACATTCTTGTGGTTCTCTTAAAGCAGACTATGCTTCCCTTGTGTGTGGGGAATTAAAGGGAAAGTGGCATCCAAAACATTTTTTTCCAACAATTTAAAAAATTTAAAGCATTAATGTTTTATTTTTTTTAAATATTATCATTTGTTTTTAATGAAGTAAAATATGAAAAATAATTTAAAAAGGTTTGGCATTTCCACTTTTAAACACTAGGGGGAGCAGCTGCTGAAAATAGCTATGAAAACCTAGTGTACAGTCATGGCCAAAAGTATTGAGAATGAGACAAATAGTAATTTTTCCAAAGTTTACTGCTTCATTTTTTGTAATGGCAATTTGCATATACTCCTGAATGTCAAAGAGTGATCAGCTTAACAGCAATTACTGTACTTGCAAAGTCAATATTTGCCTAGAAAATGAACTTTAACCCCCAAAACACATTTCAACATCATTGCAGTTCTGCCTTAAAAGGAGCAGCTAACATCGTTTTAGTGATTGATCCATTAACACAGGTGTGGGTGTTGATGAGGACAGGGCTGGCGATCAATCAGTCATGATTAAGTAAGAATGACATCACTGGACACTTTAAAAGGAGGCTGGTTCTTGGTATCATTGTTTCTCTTCAGTTAACCATGGTTATCTCTAAAGAAACACGTGCAGCCATCATTGCACTGCACAAAAATTGCCTAACAGGGAAGAGTATCGCAGCTACAAAGAGTGCACCTCAGTCAACAATCTATCGCATCATCAAGAACTTCAAGGAGAGAGCTTCCATTGTTGTCAAAAAGGCTCCAGGGTGCGCAAGAAAGACCAGCAAGCGCCAGGACCGTATCTTAAAACTGTTTCAGCTGCGGGATCGGACTACCAGCAGTGCCGAGCTTGCTCAGGAATGGCAGCAGGCTGGTGTGAGTGGTTCTGCACGCACTGTGAGGCGGAGACTCTTTGAGCAAGGGCTGGTTTCAAGGAGGGCAGCAAAGAAGCCACTTCTCTCCAGAAAAAACATCAGGGACCGACTGATATTCTGCAAAAGGTACAGGGAGTGGACTGCTGAGGACTTGGGCAAAGTCATTTTCTCTGATGAATCCCCTTTTCGATTGTTTGAGACATCTGGAAAACAGCTTATTCGGAGAAGAAGAGGTGAGCGCTACCACCAGTCTTGTCTCATGCCAACTGTAAAGCATCCTGAAACCATTCATGTGTGGGGTTGCTTCTCAGCCAAGGGAATCGGCTCACTCACAGTTTTGCCTAAAAACACAGCCATGAATAAAGAATGGTACCAGAATGTCCTCCAAGAGCAACTTCTCCCAACCGTCCAAGAGCAGTTTGGCGCCCAACAATGCCTTTTCCAGCATGATGGAGCACCTTGCCATAAAACAAAGGTGATAACTAAATGGCTCATGGAACAAAACAGAGATTTTGGGTCCATGGCCTGGAAACTCCCCAGATCTTAATCCCATTGAGAACTTGTGGTCAATCATCAAGAGACGGGTGGACAAACAAAAACCCACAAATTCTGGCAAAATGCAAGCATTGATTATGCAAGAATGGACTGCTATCAGTCAGGATTTGGTCCAAAAGTTGATTGAGAGCATGCCAGGGAGAATTACAGAGGTCTTGAAGAAGAAGGGGCAACACTGAAAATATTGACTTGCTGCATTAACTCATTCTAACTGTCAATATAACACTAATAAAAACCAGAGGCCAGCAGATCATGTGAAAATATAATTTTGGTGTCATTCTCAAAACTTTTGGCCATGACTGTACAATTAGCTCATATTACGACTGCAGTAAATGTGGGCGGGGTCTGCTCACATATGTGTGACATCACTCCTCTCCTGACCTTCTGGGTGTTTGTAAAAAGATGAGTCCAAGAAAACAACAAACGTTTCGGTCAACATGACCTTCATCAGTGTAATCCAACAGCTGTGGGTAATCAAGTGTAGAAGGGGGGAGGAAGGATCCTGTGTCACTATTGGAGAGGGTCCTAGGGACCTGTGACTCCCAATATGTAGAGATGTGGTGAGGGAACGGTGTCCACCGCTGGTTCGATTGCTTCGGGTCATTGTCCATTTGGAAGACCCATTTCTGCCCAAGCTTTAACTTCCTGGCTGATATCTTGAGATGTTGCTTCAGTATTGCCCTATAATCTTCTTTTCTCATGATGCCATCTATTTTGTGAAGTTCACCAGTCCCTCCTGTGGCAAAACAACTCCACAACATGATGCTGCCATCCTCGTGTTTTACAGTTGGGATAGTGTTTTTAGGCTTCCAAGCTTCTCCCTTTTTCCTCCAAACGTAACGATGGTCATTATGCCCAAAACGTTCAATTTTAGTTTCATCAGACCACAGAACAAGTCTCCAAAAATTAAGGTCTTTGTTCCTGTTTGCATTTCCAAAAATTAATCTGGCTTTTTTATGTTACTTTTGAAGTAATGTTTTCTTCCTGGCAGAGTGGCCTTTCAGCCCATGTTGATACAGTACTCGTTTCACTGTGGATATTGACACAATCTTACCAGCTTCCGCCATCAACTTCACAAGGTCTTTTGTTTTTGTCCTTGAGTTGATATACACATGTCGGACCAAAGCACGTTCATCTCTGGGACACAAAACCCGTTTCTTTCCTGAGCGGTATGATGGCTGGACATTCCCATCTTGTTTGTTCTTGTGTATAATTTTTTGCACAGATGAGCGCGGCACCTTCAGGTATCTTGAAATTGTACCCAAGGATGAGCCAGACTTGTGCAAGTCTACAATTCTCTTACTGACATCTTGGCTGATTTCTTTAGACTTTACCATGATGCTACACAAAGAAGCAGTGTGTTTCAAGTGTGCACAGGTGTGTCTCTAATTAACTCAGATGTTGCCAAAAAAACAATCAGAAGCTTCCAAACACATGACATCATCATATGGGCAGTCCAGAATTGTTTAAAGGCATAGTAATCTTAGTGTATGTAAACTTTTGACTTTGCAGTAAGTAATAAAAATGCCTTAAAACATTCTCTCTCCCTCTAATTATTCTGGCATTTTGCTAATATTAAAAATGATGGTAATCCTAAATTACCTAAAACGGGAAAGGTTTATTCTGATTTCATGTCAGATATTGGGAAAAACATGCATATGTGTCTTTTTATATAGTGTATTTAAACTTCTGGTTTCAACTGTATATATGGCCCTATCCAGGGAAGTTATATATATGGCCCCCATCCTGGGTGGATAAACATATGGCCCCCATCCTGGGTAGTTACAGTGAGGCAAATAAGTATTTGATCCCTTACTGTTTTTGTAAGTTAGCCCATTGACAAAGACATGAGCAGTCTATAATTTTAAGGGTAGGTTAATTTTAATATTGAGAGATAGAATATCCCCAAAAAAAATCAAGAAAATCACATGGTATAAATTAGATTTTTTTTTTTTTTGCATTGTGCAGTGAGAAATAAGTATTTCATCCCCTACAAACCATTATGAGTTCTGGCTCCTACAGACCAGTTACACACTCCTAATCAACTCATTACTTGCATTAAAGACAGCTGTCTTACATAGTCACCTGCATAATAGACTCCTGTCCACAGACTCAATTACTCAGTCAGACTCTAACTTCTACAACATGGGCAAGACCAAAGAGCTTTCTAAGGATGTCAGGGACAAGATCATAGACCTACACAAAGCTGGAATGGGCTACAAAAAAAAGTAAGACGCTGGGTGAGAAGGAGACAACTGTTGGTGCAATAGTAAGAAAATGGAAGAAATACAAAATGACTGTCAATCGACATCGATCTGGGGCACCATGCAAAATATCACCTCGTGGGGTATCCTTGATCATGAGATGAGCCTAAAACTACACGGGGGAACTTGTTAATGATCTCAAGGCAGCTGGGACCACAGTCATCAAGAAAACCATTGGTAACAGATTATGCCTTAAAAGTTTAAAATCCTGCAGTGCCCGCAAGGTCCCCCTGCTCAAGAAGGCACATGTGCAGGCCCGTCTGAAGCTTGCCAATGAACACCTGGATGATTCAGTGAGTTATTGGGAGAATGTGATGTGGTCAGATGAGACAAAAATTGAGCTCTTTGGCATTAACTCAACTGGCAGTGTTTGGAGGAAGAAGAAGGATGAGTACAACCCTAAGAACATCGTCCCAACCGTGAAGCATGGTGGCGAAAACATTATCATTTGGGGTGCTTTTCTGCAAAGGGAACATGACGACTGCACCGTACTGAAGGGAAGATGGATGAGGTCATGTATCGCGAGATTTTGGCCAACAACCTCTTTCCCTCAGTAAGAACATTGAAGATGGGTCATGGCTGGGTCTTCCAGCAAGACAATGACCCAAAACATACAGCCAAGGAAACAAAGGAGTGGCTGAAAAAGGAGCACAGTAAGGTCATGGAGTGATCTCATAAAAAAACTTATGGAGGGAGTTGAAGCTCCAAGTTGCCATGCGACGGCGTCAAAATCTTAATGATTTAGAGATGATCTGCAAAGAGGAGTGAACCAAAATTCCTCCCGACGTGCGCTAACCTCATCATCAACTACAAAAAATGTCTGACTGCTGTGCTTGCCAACAAAGGTTTTGCCACCAAGTATTAAGTGTTGATTGCCAGAGGGATCAAATACTGATTTCTCACTGCAAAATGCAAAAAAAAAAAAAAATCTAATTTATACATTGTGATTTTCTTGATTTTTTGGGGGGATATTCTATCTCTCAATGTTAAAATTAACCTACCCTTAAAATTATAGACTGTTCATGTCTTTGTCAGTGGGCAAACTTACAAAAATAGCAAGGGATCAAATACTTATTTCCCCCACTGTATATATATAGCCGTATCCTGGGTATGTATACATATGGCCCCCATCCTGGATAGTTATATATATGGCCCCCATCCTGGGTAGTTATAGATATGACCCCCATTCTGGGTAGGTATATTGTTACACGCACGTCGCTAGATTCAGATAGGGCGTGATGGGTTTAATGAATTCTTTGGAATCCTGGGGGAACCGTTACTCAGGTCAACCATAGGCTGCAGCTCCTCTCAGGCACACGATAGATTCAATTGCTGACCAGACACATCTGACAAGAGTCTTTTTCAACAGTTTAACAGTGGAATTTAATCTGAAGCACGGCCAGTGCAATTCAGGGATATTACAGCAACAATCTTCATTACACTACAGTCTGAGTTTCTTGAGCAACCGGCTCCAGTAACAATACAGTAGTTTCTTCACAAGGCACAGTATTACAGTCTCTTCAGTAGCATAATTCAGCATAGATTAGGTCTCTTAGCAGCACACTTCTATGCATACACAACCCCAGGCTTTTCCTTCACAAGGACACAATAGTGCACAGCATTCTTTATCCTGCATGGAGATGGAGGGGGAGGGTTTGGTGAGGGAGAGATCCCTGTGACACAATTCCTTCCAGTCCTTATCTTCCTGCCTGATAATACTCTGCACTGTTAGTTCAGGGAGTTTATCTGACCTGTGTTTAGTTTCTCTCCTGATCTGAATCCTGTTCAGTTACCTTCTGTCAGATCCAGATAACATACCACCTTTCTCTTCGGCTTCAGCCAGACTACAATAACAAGTTCCCCACAACAATCCCCCTGGGGCTCTGCTAAAACACTCCCTGTCTCCTGTGACTGTGTTAACCCCTCTAGTTGCTGGATGCTTCTGAAGCACTACACTTCCTGTCTCCTGTGCTTGTGTTATTTGTAGCAGTTGCTGGATGCTTTGGAAGCAACAACACTACTTCTGCATGTCACACTGTTCCCTCCTTTTTGAATGTCGTCCTCGACATTCATCTTAATTGGTCAATCTGACCAATTCTGAGACAGTGGTGAAAGCTTAGTAACTATATATATAAATTTGTCATTGTCAAATTGGTATAACATTTATAAACATTGATAACAACCTACTCTTATGACCTTTTTCTTGTAGGACTCCTGTAAGAAATAAACAATTAACACAAGTAAAACAATCAGCATCTCTTCCGCTGGAACTTTTTGTACGTCTTCAACCACCTCTCTCTCTCACTAGGCTAAAACAAGTCTTTCCACCAGGTAACATTGTCCATACTGTCTTTCAGTGGTGAATACCACTCAAGTGTGCTTACCTGGTCCGCAGGCAGAGATACCTGTTTCAAAACGACAGGCCATGGCACTGGGCTTGGTTCACCAAGTGTCTCGTACGTCAGCATCACGGGCCTCCTCACTTTTCAAGTCGGCATCCTCCAGGTGGGTTGTTCCTCAGATACCACGGGTTCTTCGGTTACAGGAGTTTCTTCTGCCGCACTCATTTCTCGTACTTCCTCAGATGATCTTGGAACTGCCTCTGTAAGTTCCTGTACTTCTCTTGAATCGTCCGTTTCCACCTGGTCTGGTAATTTTGCTGCTCCTAAGTGTCAATAGGTCTCTTCAGTGACCAGTGTTTGATCATCAGATCTGAATTGGACTTCATCTGTACTCCTTGGTACAAATTCTGGAGCCTCGGGACTTAGTTTACTCTTTTGAGGATGGTACGTCTTTCTCCCTGCCAGTCCTATAAATACAACAGTGTGTTCTTCCTCATCAGAACTTTCAAGGTCACTATCCACCTCCAGAGCTTCAGTCTGTGGTAGTCCATTAGTCGATCTCGGATGATGTCGGTCTACTTCTGGGAAGTCTTGTTGTGGTGGGAGATAATAACAGGGTAGTAATAAATTCGGATGAACTATTCTGGTTTTCCTGTCTCCAGTTTCCAATCAGATTTCATACACTGGACTGTCATCGGCTTTCCTCTTTATGACTACATACACCTTGTCTTCCCAGTATGAACAAAGTTTTCCTGGACCACCTTTCTCACATACGTTCTTGACTAGCCCCTGTCTTCCCGGTGCCAATTCTGCTCCATAACATTTTCGATCATAGTACTCCTTACTCTTGCTCTGTCTTTGCGTAACAACTTTGGACGCTATGTTGTATGCCTCTGCCATCCGTTCCTTCCATTTCCGAACATACTCCAGATACGTTCTGTGAGTCTCTGACACAGGAGTATCGAACATGATGTTGAAAGGCAGTCTTGGCGATCATCCATACAATAGGAAGAAGGGTGAGTAACCCGTTGCATCGCTCTTGTACAGTTATAGGCATGTACCACTTTTGACAGAGAACTCTTCCAGTATTTCTTCTCATCAGCTGTTAAAGTGTGCAACATAGACAATAATGTCCGGTTAAAACGTTCCACTTGTCCATTACCCTCTGGGTGATAGGGCATTGTATGGGATCTCTGAATTCTACAGTTCTTTCCTAGCCTTGCAAAGAGCTGGTTCTCAAATTCTCTCCTTGGTCGTGGTGTAACCTTGTAGGGAACCCAAACCTCAAAGCAAAATCATTGAATATCTTCTCTGCCGCTGTTCGACCTGCTTTATTGGTGGTGGCATATGCTTGAGCAAATCGAGTAAAATGGTCCATCACCACCAATATGTATTCGTAACCACCTTTGCACATCTCAAGATGTAGAATGTCTATTGAGACCATCTCAAACAGATACGTAGTTTAGATGTTGCCTATAGGTGCCCGGGTTGATGTGTTGGTACGTTTATCTTTCAGACACCCACACTCCCTGGTCACGTACCTCTCAATATCCCTCTGCATGTATGGCCAGAAGAAACGATCACGGATCAAGTGGGTTGTCCTTTCCACTCTCAGGTGTCCCATGTTTTCATGAAGTTCTTTGAAGACCAACCTACGGAATACTCTGGGTAGTACCAACTGCCGGTTTTGTCCTCCTTTACGATACAGGATACCGTCTTCACTTAGGTAGAGCTTCATCCATTCTTTAAATAAAACAGATTCTGCTGGTGACTCATTATCTCTCTCCCGTTTACTTGGAAACCGATTTTGGTCCACATAAAGTAGTATTCTACCAATTATCTGATCTTCCCGTTGTGCTCTATGGAATTTTCCTTTTGGTAGCTGTTGAATGGACAGGGGGTGATCTTGTTCTCTCGCTTTTATGGTGGTTTCCACCGTCAACGGACACCACAATGGTGTGTCTTCCTCTTGATAAGCTTGCACTGCTTAGGTAGTGCTCCCAATTGCTTCCAGACTGACTTCCTCTGAGCATTCTTGCATGAACTCCTCAGTATCTAGTGGCATTCTCGACAATCCGTCAGCATCCGCATTGCATTTTCCTGGCTTGTACTTGATGCTGAAATCTGACACGTTGCATTCAGTTTGGCTGTAGTGAGGACATAAGGGGTGTTGACAGTGTACACCTCAAACTCTTTGCTGTAGTAGAGATAATCTCTAAATCGTTCACAGATAGCCCATTTCAATGCCAGGAACTCCAATTTTCCGGCTGGAATGTAGATGGTAATTCTTCTCGGCGTGTGACAACTTTCTAGAACCATAACCGATGACTCTCAATTTTCCATCTTGATTCTGATACAGGGCAGCTCCCAGTCCAACTTGAGAAGCGTCACAATGAAGAACAAATGGTAAGTTGAAATCAAGATATTCCGAGATGGGTGGTTTTACCAGGTAGTCTACTAGTTCTTCCATTACGTCCTGGTGGTCTGCTGTCCAGAGAATGGGCTGTTGGGACGAAACGGCGTTGTTTCTTCTAAGCCCAGTCCTACCCGCGTTCTTCTTTTTCTCCGTTTTACCTCATGCGCCGTTCTGGGGTTTGGTGAGATTTGGATTTGCTTCTGGAGCCTTCTCCGTGTCGCAGTTACCAGTCGCCCCGCACTGGCAACCTCCTGTCTTTTAACCCAAATGACCATGACCATTGGCATTCTTTGGCATAATGTCCTTCCTCACCACATCTTACACAGTGGACACACACCATACTCTGATTTGATGAACGCCACGCTTCACAAGCTGGGTATCTTCTGTTTTGGTACAGGTTCTGGCCTGGAATGAATCAACTTTTTCACCTCAATCAACTCGGCTTGCGGTTCTCCTATTACTTCCTCCCAGTCAGCGCTGGCGGTCCTCTCTTTTGAGGCTACCTCTTGGAGTTGGCACTAGAGGGTTTCCATGATGATCTTCGGACTGGCCACCGGGGGTCTTCAACTTCAGCTGACTCATTTTGGTGATTTTAGGAGCAGAGCCTTTCTTTAACTTCTGTTCGCTCTCTGACTCCAAACTAGCTGCCTCATTCATTTTTTTCAATTAGGAATTCGTCCAGAATGCCAGGATCTTCTAGGTACTGTTTCAGCTGCAACTTGATGTCTTTGCTGATTAACCCCATTCCCAATGACCTCAAGAACTTCCTCTGGACTAGTCCAGCATCAAACTTCTCCTCCGCTTCTACATCTCTGGATGCAGACAACAGTCTATCCTTCAGTTCAATTGCTCTGAACAAGAAACTTTGGAGTGATTCATTATTTTTCTGTGAGAGGTTAATGAGTCGGTGGAACAATTCTGAAGTACTCTCTTCTTTATAGTGCCCTTTTAAAAATCATCTTCAGCTGTTGCAAAGTCAATTGACTCTTCATTTCTAGCATACTATGGAGGTTTAGTCCTTAGCTGATCGCTTTCATCATCCCCTCAACGATCTCATCTGGCTGGTAGCCTTTCTGTAAGCCTGCATCGATCTGGTGCAACAAGTTCATATGACAGTTTCTCTTTCTGTTCACACTCTCCAATCTGTTCCAGGATCTTGAATTCTTTCCGTATGGTGATTTGTTGTGTTAAAGAGGACTGTAATACTGATTTATCTAATCCGAGCAGGTTAAAGGTTCTGTCTGAGTCTGTCACCCGTTCAGAGGTTTTGGTCGATTCCAGCAGGGCTGTTGTTAGGGCTTTTGGTAATTGGTGCTGCTCCTCCATCCTCCAACTTCAACCTTGTTAGAAACTGTGTTAGCTCCTGGAGGAACGTCTCCATGACGTCTTCAGCTTCTTTCTCCCCAAGCTCATCCATTTTTGCATTAATGGCAGCTAACAGTTGCCTGCGGTTGTGTGCTTTAGAAATTTGTTCTTCTGACATCTTTATATGTTCTGCTACTGTTCTCAATTCTACACAGGTTAACTGAAGAAGCATCTCACTAATTCTGTCCATTTGTATTTCCACATCCATTGCTGTCAGTGAGTTTTTTTAGGGCTGGTCCCTTTTAACTAATGTAGCAGAGTTGAATTGAGGTGCTGTGCTGCTATGTTTTTCCAGACACTTTTCCTCTTCTCCCTCTACACGCTAATTCCTGCTCAGGATTCCATGTATGGGCCACCAATGTTACACACACGCCGCTAGATTCAGATAGAGCGAAATGGGTTTCATGAATTATTTGGAATCCTGGGGGAACCGTTACTCAGGGCAACCATAGGCTGCAGCTCCTCTCAGGCACACGATAGAGTCGATTGCTGACCAGACACATCTGACAAGAGTCTTTTTCAACTGTTTGACAGTGGAATTTAATCTGAAGCACGGACAGTGCAATTCAGGGATATTACAGCAACAATCTTCATTACAGTATAGTAACAATACAGTAGTTTCTTCACAAGGCACAATATTAGTCTCTTCAGTAGCATAATTCGGCATAGATTAGGTCTCTTAGCAGCACACTTCTATGCATACACAACCACAGGCTTTTCCTTCACAAGGACACAATAGTACACAGCGTTCTTTATCCTGCATGGAGATGGAGGGGGGGGGGGTTTGATGAGGGAGATGATCCCTGTGACACAATTCCTTCCAGTCCTTATTTTCCTGCACTATAATACTCTGTACTGTTAGTTCAGGGAGTTTATCTGACCTGTGTTTAGTTTCTCTCCTGATGTGAATCCTGTTCAGTTACCTTCTGTCAGATCCAGATAACACACCACCTTTCTCTTCGGCTTCAGCCAAACTACAATAACAAGTTCCCCACAATCCCCCTGGGGTTCTGCAAAAACACTCCCTGTCTCCTGTGACTGTGTTAACCCCTCTAGTTGTTAGATGCTTCTGAAGCACAACACTTTCTGTCTCCTGTGCTTGTGTTATTTGTAACAGTTGCTGGATGCTTTGGAAGCAACAGCACTACTTCTGCATGTCACAATATATATGGCCTCCATCCTGGGTAGTTATATATATGGCCCCCATCCTGAGTAGATATACAGTACAGACCAAAAGTTTGGACACACCTTCTCATTTAAAGATTTTTCTGTATTTTCATGACTATGAAAATTGTACATTCACACTGAAGGCATCAAAACTATGAATTAACACATGTGGAATGATATACTTAACAAAAAAGTGTGAAACAACTGAAAATATGTCTTATATTCTAGGTTCTTCAAAGTAGCCACCTTTTGCTTTGATGACTGCTTTACACACTCTTGGCATTCTCTTGATGAGCTTCAAGAGGTAGTCACTTGAAGTTCCCAGAGACGCTTAGCACTTGTTGGCCCTTTTGCCTTCACTCTGCAGTCCAGCTCACCCCAAACCATCTCGATTGGGTTCAGGTCTGGTGTCTGTGGAGGCCAGGTCATCTGGCGTAGCACCCCATCACACCCCTTCTTGGTCAAATAGCCCTTACACAGCCTGGAGGTGTGTTTGGGGTCATTGTCCTGTTGAAAAATAAATGATGGTCCAAATAAAAGCAAACTGGATGGAATAGCATGCCGCTGCAAGATGCTGTGGTAGCCATGCTGGTTCAGTATGCCTTCAATTTTGAATAAATCCCCAACAGTGTCACTAGCAAAGCACCCCCACACTATCACACCTCCTCCTCCATGCTTCACGGTGGGAACCAGGCATGTAGAGTCCATTCGTTCACCTTTTCTGCGTCGCACAAAGACACGTGGTTGGAACCAAAGATCTCAAATTTGGACTCATCAGACAAAAGCACAGATTTCCACTGGTCTAATGTCCATTCCTTGTGTTCTTTAGCCCAAACAAGTCTCTTCTGCTTGTTGCCTGTCCTTAGCAGTGGTTTCCTAGCAACTATTTTACCATGAAGGCCTGCTGCACAAAGTCTCCTCTTAACAGTTGTTGTAGAGATGTGTCTGATGCTAGAACTCTGTGTGGCATTGACCTGGTCTCTAATCTGAGCTGCTGTTAACCTGCGATTTCTGAGGCTGGTGACTCGGATAAACTTATCCTCAGAAGCAGAGGTGACTCTTGGTCTTCCTTTCCAGGGGCAGTCCTCATGTGAGCCAGTTTCTTTGTAGCGCGTGATGGTTTTTGCAACTGCACTTGGTGACACTTTCAAAGTTTTCCCAATTTTTCGCACTGACTGACCTTCATTTCTTAAAGTAATGATGGCCACTCGTTTTTCTTTACTTAGCTGCTTTTTTCTTGCCATAATACAAATTCTAACAGACTATTCAGTAGGACTATCAGCTGTGTATCCACCTGACTTCTGCACAACACAACTGATGGTCCCAACCCCATTTATAAGGCAAGAAATCCCACTTATTAAACCTGACAGGGCACACCTGTGAAGTGAAAACCATTTCCGGTGACTACCTCTTGAAGCTCATCAAGAGAATGCCAAGAGTGTGCAAAGCAGTCATCAAAGCAAAAGGTGGCTACATTGAAGAACCTAGAATATAAGACATATTTTCAGTTGTTTCACACTTTTTTTAAGTATATAATTCCACATGTGTTAATTCATAGTTTTGATGCCTTCAGTGTGAACGTACAATTTTCATAGTCATGAAAATACAGAAAAATCTTTAAATGAGAAGGTGTGTCCAAAATTTTGATCTGTACTGTATATGTGGCCCCCATCCTGGGTAGTTATATATATGTCCCCATCCTAGGTAAGTATATGGCCCCATCCTGGGTTGTTATATGCCCCCATATATTCAATGCATAGAAAAAAATAAAATAAACACTTCTACTCACATTCCACGCTCCCACGCAGCGCTGTCTGTGTGCTCTGAAGATGTCGGTGGTGAGCAGTGATAACAGCTGAGAGGCTGAGATCACCTCACGCCGCCGCAGCTGCTCACCCAGACCCCTGCTCCCAGGCACTTCCTCCCCGGCAGCTCCTGTCATCGCATGCACTGTTTGTGTGTGCGGTGACAGGGGAAATGTGCAGCTCACAGCTTACGCTGTGGGCTCCACAAAGATGGCTGCAATCTCCTTCCACGGCTGCTAACTGAACAGCCCAGGGGGCATTTAATTAATTTTGATAGATTGAACTTTTACAGATGCGGAGATACCACATATGTATATTTTTGTTATTTCTTTATTTTTAATGGGGGAAAAAGACGATTCAAATTTTTAAATTTTTTTCTCAACATTTTTTTACTGCATTTTGTAGTTCTGTTAGGGGATGTTAATCTGACATCAGCCGATCGCTTGTACTATTGCTGTATATAGCAAAAATCCCGGTCTCCTCTGTATGCCATTCATGGGCTGGCCTTCATAGGAGCACTGTCATGACAGGTAAGGGGGTCTTCAGCAGACCAGCGATTGTGTTGTAAGTGTGGGGCGATGAGTGGTTAGAACATTCTCTGACAGCATTATTTAGCATGTTAACAGCCTCAAGTGCTGCTCTGCTCCACTTGTGGCTGTTAGTCAGATGATGTCTGAATAGCACAGTCATCATCTGATATGGAAATAAGGGGATCCAACATATGATGTACCAGTACTGATGTGTGAACAGTGTGTGTGTTACACTTGTTTGATATGTGAGTATGTGTGCTGCGTGTGTTTGATACCTGAGTGGTGTATGTACTGCATGTGTCTGATATGTGAGGGATGTGTGTGCTGCATATGTCTGCTGTGTGAGCGGTATGTGCTGTATGATATGATATCTGAGTGGTGTATGTACTGCATTTACTGCATGTGTCTGATATGTGAGCGGTGTGTGCTCCATTGGTCTGATATTTGATTGGTGTGGGTGCTGCATGTGTCTGATATGTGAAGGCTGTGTTTACTGCATGTGTCTGATATGTGAGTGGTGTGTGTGCTGCCTGTGTCTGATATGTGAGCGGTGTGTTTGCTGCATGTGTCTGATATGTGAGCGGTGTGGGTGCTCCATGTGTCTGATATGTGAGCGGTGAGTGTGTTGCGTGTGTTTGATATCTGAGTAGTGTATGTACTGCATTTACTGCATGTGTCTGATATGTGAGCGCTGTGTGCTCCATTGGTCTGATATTTGATTGGTGTGTGTGCTGCATGTGTCTGATATGTGAGTTATGTGCATACCACTAAATAGAATAGAACCTGAACAGCAGCAACTAGCGAGTAATGAGCAATTCTAAAAGAGTATATATGATAATCTTGTTATTTAGGTACTGGTTGAGTACCAATGACATATTAGTATGACACAAAGCAGTTTAAGTTTTATTGTGCCCCTCATTCAGTGTTGCATGTGTAATGCCAGTGATGCACTACTCTGCTATAGATCACACACATGTGGTCTGCTAGTATTATCACTTCACTAAGGCAGGAAGAAGAGTAAAAGAGAATGTAGTTGGTGACGCCAGGGTGCACTGTGTTAACTTCTGTTTCCTGGTGTGATGGTATGTTGTGCACCCGATAATCCATAAAAACAGATAGACGGATAGGCTATTGATAGACTTTACTTCTTGCAAACAACTACAGATAAATCCAGCTAGATGATTCAGCAGAGTTTCAATTCCAATGCAGCAAGCACAGTTATTTTCAGTACAGCAATGCAGGTACATAAATAATGCAGCAATTCCTGAGTACTATCTTCTGCTTATATGCACAGTCTATCACACAGCTGATTGCAGCTGAAGCTGTGGTGTTTCATGTACAGGAGCTCTGTCTGAGTTTCCTACCTGCTCCTTCTGCTTCCAGGCAAAACCAGACACCACACCATGTCTCCTCCTCTCTCCTTCTCTCTCTGAGCACACACTGCACTATGCTCAGGACCTTGGCATGTGGTCTAACCATGTGACCTTATTGCCATATATGGAAAGCAGGGCTAAATCATTAACTCTTGGTAATCTGTTATTGTGTTCTGCTAAGTACATCACTCTCTGCATATAAAAACCATTCTGTATACTAGATTCTCATGTACATTATCTGCAAAGGGAAATATAAACATTGTGCAAACATAATGAGGTAGCTGCTGGCTCTGCTACATCTTAAAGGTACATACAACTTTGGGGCATTACACATGTACGTTGTATCCAGTTTTTTCATGGATAGGACAAGTACCCATTATAACCTATGCTGCTGTGCACATGTCGGTGTTTTTTCATTTATCCAGTATCACGGATGAAAAGTGCCAATACAAGTCTATGGGTCCATGAAAAACACGTACAGCACACGGATGCCATCTATGTGTCATCCGTGTGCTGTTCATATTTAACATTGCAAAGGATAGGAGAAGCTTTGTAATTTATGTATTTATTTATGCATCCGTGATAAACACTGGTGACTCACTGATGGTAGACACACTGATCCAGAACACTGATGACACACTGATCCAGAACACTGATGACACACTGATCCAGAACACTGATGACACACTGATCCAAACCACTGATGACACACTGATCCAAAATACTGATGACACACTGGTGGTAAAAACGGACCATACACTGATGACACATTGATCCAAAACACTGTTGACAAACTGATGGTAAAAATGGACCATACAGTGATGATACACTGATCCCAAACACTGATGACACATTGATGGTAAAAACGGACCATACACTGATGATACACTGATCCAAAACACTGATGACATATTGATGGTAAAAACGGACCATACACTGATCACACACTGATCCAAAACACTGATGACACATTGATGGTAAAAACGGACCATACACTGATCACACACTGATCCAAAACACTGATGACATCGGTACCATGTCAAAGATGACAATGCGACCCTCAGAATAAAAAAGGTGGTGGACCCCTGCTACAGACATAGGAGCTAAGATGCAGTCGCTATAAATCTTATTGCTATACAGTGGGAATACCAGAATGTATTGTATGGAAACAAAAAAAGAGTATGCAAATATGCAACCAGATTATTTGGTTTTTGAAACACAATTTTATCATCCATACTTTCAGTTTCTTATTGACTTCTTCAGAGTTTGAGATGCTTCAGTAAATTATTATATGTACTTAGTGAATGTTTAATTGGCTTTGGTTTTCGTGCCATTTGCTGACCCATGCTAGTGATTTTGACCCTAAAATTTCCTTCTAGTTTCCCAGAAGACTTGTCATCTTTTCTGGAATGATCAGCATAGGTCAAAACTTGTGTGTAGGCAGCATGATATCCTGGACATGTGTAACACATTACTTCTGAATGTAACTGCAATTTTATACTTTTATTTTTCTTTCCCGGTAAATGAACTTGACAGTGAAAAGTTCTCATTCTTTTGTTTATTCTTCTTGTTCCTCGTCATCTCATGCTTTCATCTCTATGTACACATGTCATGCAATAGTCAGCTGTGCTATGCTATATAATGGCATGTGAAAAAGTGTTTGCTCCCTTCCTGATTTCTTATTCTTTTGCATGTTTGTCACACTTAAAGGGAATCTGTTACCCCATGGCACTTATCTGACCTGTAATATGGGCATACAGGTGATAGAAATGTAAATCTATTGTGACATGCAGAAGTAGTGCTGTTGCAGAGTGTGATATGCAGAAGTAGTGCTTTTGCTTTAAAAGCATTCAGCAACTATTAGAAGTAACACAAGCACAGGAGACAGGAAGTGTTGTGCTCCAGAAGCATCCAGCAACTAGAGGGGTTAACACAGTCACAGGAGAAAGGGAATGTTTTAGCAGAGCCCCAGTGGGATTGTGGGGAAGTTGTTTACTGTCTGGCTGGAGTCGAAGACAAAGGTGGCTTATGATCTGTATCTCACAGAAGGCAAGGGAACAGAATTCAGGTCAGGAGTAAAGCTAAACAAAGGTCAGTTAGACTCCCTGAGCTAACAGTGTCGAATATTGTCTGCCAGGATGATAAGGACTGGAAGGAATCCTGTCATAGGGATCATCTCCTTCATCAAACCTCCCCCCTCCATCTCCATGCAGGATAAAGAATGCTGTGTACAACTGAGTCCTTGTGAAGGAAAATACTGTGGTTGTCTTTGCATTAAAACTGTGCTGTACTGTGCTACAGGATAATAGATTGTGTACTGCTGTGCTGCAAAGGAGATTGTACTGTTATTACTGGAGCCTGTTGCTCAAAGAGACATTTACATTGCACTGGCGGTGCCTCATTAAATGTTACTGTTCTACCATTTATGAGGACTCTTGTCAAATGTGTCTGGTCAGCAATTGAATCTGTCCTGTGCCTGAGAGAAGCTGCAGCCTATGGTCGCCCGGAATAACGGTTCCCCCAGGATTCCAACAAATTCATGTAACTGGTCTCGCCCCTATCTGAACTTAGGAGGTGTGCGTGTAATACTATACTTACCAGTAAGTATGCCTCATATTAGAGATCTTGTTGCTGTGAAATGTCTTTTTATTCAATCAAGTTTCTGATGCTTGCAGGTCCGGGGCCCTGAAGAAATCCCCGCCTCCTGTGTGAATTATAATGTTTCCCCCCTCCCCTGCATGTCACAGTGCCCTGTGATGTGCAGTTGCAGCAGCCAAATCCAGGTATTGTGACATGTAGGGGAGGGGGGAAACATTATAATTCACACAGGAGGTGGGGATATCTTCAGGGCCTGCAAGCATCAGAAACTTGATTGAATAAAAAGACATTTCACAGCAACAAGACCTCTAATATCAGGCATACAGGTAAGTATAGACTTACATTTCTATCACCTATATGCCCATATTACTGGTCAGATAAGTGCCAGGGGGTGACAGATTCCCTTTAAAGGTTTCATATCACAAAACAAATTTAAATATTAGATGCACATTTAGCGTCTCCCACTCCCACACTACCTCTTCACCCCGCCCCCTCTCTCTTGGAGTCCCTAAAGGCTCTGTCCTACGACCCCTACTCTTCTCAATCTATACTCTTGGCCTGGGACAGCTCATAAAATCCCATGGCTTCCAGTACCATCTGTACACTGACGACACCCAGATATACCTCTCTGGCCCAGATGTCACCTCTCTGCTGTCCAGAATCTCAGCATGTCTAGCAGCCATATCCTCCTTCTTCTCCTCCCGCTACCTCAAGTTCAATGTGGACAAAACTGAACTCATTATCTTTCCCCCATCTTGCATATCTTTCCCACCTGATCTTTCTATCACAATAAATGACATTACTCTTTCCCCTGTACCGACAATCCGCTGCCTCGGAGTAACACTTGACTCTGCCCTGTCCTTCAAACCCCACATCCAAGCTCTCGCCACCTCCAGCTCAAAAATATTTCCAGAATCCGTCCTTTCCTCAACCCTCAATCTACTAAACTGCTTGTGCATGCCCTCATCATCTCCCGCCTCGACTATTGCAACATCCTCCTCTGTGGCCTACCTGCTAACACTCTCACACCCCTCCAGTCCATCCTCAACTCTGCTGCACAACCTGTTCAACTCTCGCCTTGCTACTCCTCTGCTACCCCTCTTTGCAAATCCCTTCATTGGCTCCCATTCCCCCAGCGTATCCAGTTCAAACTACTAACACTGACCTACAAAGCCATCCATAACCTCTCTCCTCCGTACATCTCTGAACTAATCTCCCGATATATTCCCTCACGTAACCTCCGGTCCTCCCAAGACCTCCTTCTCTTCTCCACACTTATTCGTTCCTCACGCAATCGCCTCCAAGATTTTTCCCGAATATCCCCCGTCCTATGGAATTCTGTGCCTCAACACGTCCGATTATCCACCACACCTGGATCCTTCAGACGGAACCTGAAAACCCATCTCTTAAAACAAGCTTACAGCCTGCCATGACCTTGCTTGCTGCTACCTCAATCAACAACATCGGAGCTACTGCAACCCCTCAACCTACTGTCTCCGCCCCATTCCTGTAGAATGTAAGCCCGCAAGGGCAGGGTCCTCTTCCCTCCGTACCAGTCTATCATTGTTAGTTTGTTTACTATAAGTGATATCTGTATTTGGTATGTAACCCCTCCTTATGTACAGCGCCATGGAATCAATGGCGCTATATAAATTAATAATAATAGACAAAGATAACACAAGTAAAAACAAATGCAGTTTTTAAATGATGGTCTTTATTATTAAGGGAAAAAGAAATCCAAACCTACAGGGCCCTGTGTGAAAAAGTGATTGTTCCCTAAACCTAATAACTAGTTGGGCCACCCTTAGCAGCAACAACTGCAATCAATCATTTGCAATAACTGGCAATCAGTCTTTTACAATGTGCTGGAAGAATTTTGGCCCACTCATCTCTGCAAAATTGTCATAATTCAGCCACATTGTAGGGTTTCTGAGCATGAACCACCTTTTTAAGGTCATGCCACAGCATCTCAATGAGATGAAGGTCAGGGCTTTGACTAGGCCACTCCAAAGTCTTAATTTTGTTTTTCTTAAGCCATCCAGAGGTGGACTTGCTGGTGTGTTTTGTATTATTGTCCTGCTGCATAACCCAAGTGCGCTTCAATGTGAGGTCATGAACATATGGTCAGACATTCTCCTTCAGGATTTTTTAGTAGACAGCAGAATTCATGGTTCCATTTACCATAGCAAGTCTTCCAGGTCCTGAAGCAGCAAAACAGCCCCAGACCATCACACTACCACCTCCATATTTTACTGTTGGTATGATGTTCATTTTCTGAAATGCTGTGTTACTTCTAAGCCAGATGTAATGGGACATACACCTTCCAAAATGTTCAACTTTTGTCTCGTTAGTCCACAGAGTATTCTCCCAAAAGTCTTGGCGATCATTAAGATGTTTTCTGGCAAAACTGAGATGAGCCTTTATGTTCTTTTTACTCAGCAGTGGTTTTCGTCTTGGAACTCTGCCATGCATGCCATTTTTGCACAGTCTCTTTCTTATGGTGCTGTCAAGAACACTGATCTTAACTGAGGCAAGTGAGGCCTGAAAAGCTGGCGGCTCATGGGAGGACTGAAGTCAATATTTTCTTGTAGTAGCCACAGTAAGGCAGCCTAACACCTTTCTATCGCTATATACCTGCGGATTAACCCTATGTCTGCAGGTTAATAGCATTATCCGACATGCCATGTTCTCTTTAAGGTAAATGGAGAACGAAAAAAAAACATGGATTTTTTTTCTCACAGCAAAGTAAAAACCCTCAAACATCAAAGTGTGTTTTTTTGGGTCCTTTGATAATAACGTTATTTCAACTCATACCTAAAGTCATAGCCAGCTACAGTCTCTTCTTAGTATGGTGCTGTATTAATATTATTCACAGTGATAGTATACAATGTAACTGCTCACATCCAAACTTTGTCAGGGTAAGTAAAAGTAAACTAAAGAATGATGGAACACATTTTGCTATCAGGGCAATCCAGTGCAGTCAACTGTACTATACTTTGTTGCCAGTGAGGTAACAGGCAACAAAGCAGCCCTATCTGTCTAATAATATGTAGGAGGGTGGCGGATTGAGAAGATGCAGAGTCAAGAAGGGGTTTATTAAATTGGAGTTTTATGTTAAATGTGTGTTATTGATAAAAATGTTTTGCTGTGTTTTATCCCTATGGCCGTTATTGTATGACGGTTCTCCTGTAGGCTCTGATGCGGGAGGTCTGTGCAGAGGGGAACCATACAATAGACAGAGATATAGTGTACATGACGCGCGCCCTGGGCCGTGGGGTACTCGGTAGCCGGGCCGGTCGGTGCTGAGGATGTCACAGTGGCAGTGACCCCGTCCGTGACCCAGGGCGGTCAATAAAAGGGGAAGGTAGAAGGGGAATAAAGTTTTTATATATATTGTTCGTGACGCCACCTGTGGTATGCGGCTATATGGAGCCGCCGCTGCGGTGCAGATCCTCTGGAGCTGATGGTGATGCAGCGGAGTTGGTTCAGCTCTCCACAGGCAGAGCTAAGCTCAAGGGCGGTGCAGTGATGATTTAATGAGGTAGATGTTGCTGTGCAGTGTAGTGCTGGTGATGGCACAGATAATAATTCTAGGACACAGTGGGGTGCAGTCTTCAGATTTACTCACAGTTGTCAGACTCCAGGTTCCCAGCGCCAGGGTAACCTCCCATGCCGTCCTGTGTTTACCAAGGCAGGGGTTCAGCAATCTACCAGGTGTTTCAGTAATACATAACGGGACCCTATTCTGTGTGCCTTCCTCGGTCGTCTTCCTGCGCTGGCTCTCACCCTCCTGCCCTGCGCCTCGCAACCAGTGTCCCAAGCCGGCAACCTCGGATTTTGGCGGGCAACGTGTAGTCCCCTGAATCCTATGCGGCTACCTTTTTAGCGATTTAGTTGTGGTTGTGAGCAGCTGCACCCTGAAAGTACAGTAGCCTCCGATTTCTAGCTGAGCCTTGTAGTTCTCCACTAGTTAGGAGCCGGTCCCCTTTGCGGCCTGATCCCTCCACATTCTGGTAGATTCGGGCGCACGGGTGGCTTCCGCACTCGCCGTGCCCCTGGGATCCTCTCACTTCTGGAGCCTTCCCTCTACTCCCGTCCTCTTCCAGCCTGTCCTCCTGGGCCTCTCAGTTTAAGCCCGCGCTTCTCTCCTCTCCTCTGAGCAGAGCTCCTACAGAGCTCCTGCTCCCACTCCTTCTCCTCAGACTGAACTCACTCTCCCAAGATGGTTCCCCTTTTTATACTCCTACTCAAGTGCTCCCCTGTGCTGCTTCCTCCACCCACACCCACTACATAGTTCCCCCCATTTCCAACCAGGGACAGGGCTCAGCATAAGCCAGTGCATCTTGCCCCGCCTGTTGGTCTGGAATGGTGTAGTGTTGGATGCAGGTGGGTGGGTCCCGGGCAGTACTCCCTCCTTACCTGAGAGTGGGATACCACATCTCTGGGTGAGATGCAGTACCTCTGCGGCGACTGAACCCGCAGGGGCGCCACATACACTACACTGCTTAGACATTAGATAGTTAATATCAGGGGTTGCATCATTAGCTGGGAGTGGTTAGAACAGTTTTTATAGAAAACAATTTCCGGGTTGCAGACAGTTAGAGGGAGAGTCAAACAGAATTAGGCAGTGAGACTGCCAGGGGGTAGTCTGTGGCAAGACCACCCCTTTTCTGGGTCCACGACCCCAACAGCACAGGACCAGTGCAGGTCCTGCTCCAAACCAGAGAGTGGAGTGTAGAAGGAAGACTGAACGGATAGGGAGACAGATTCCAACAGCAGGTACAGCGGTGAAGAAAGTGTTTTAATAGTGCAAGTTGTCAGAACAGAATGAAGATACGTTTGATACTTGATCTGGATGCCGGAACAGTCCTGGGCTTACAGTCCGCCAGAGGTGCTCAGAAGGAGGTCTCTATATCTCTCATTGGGAGATTCTCAGCTGGTTCTCAGCTGGGTCGCAGAAGAAGTGGAAGCTGTTGGGTCTCAGGACGAGACAAGGACGAACACTGGAGAGGCATATAACAAAGGGTACTTCACTAACAAAAGACTATTTCTTAATCGGTATGCGGCAGCCATGTGTAGAAGAATTGCACAGTAAAAGTGAGTCTGCTAATCCGGATCTAAGATCCATTGTCTTGTTTGAAGTCGTTTCCTGTCCCATGGACGATGTAACAGTGAGTACCGAAAATCCTTCATCACACTGCACACTCCACTCTCAGTCCTTTATAGAAGAGGGGACACAAGGCGAAGAGAACTCAGTTCCAGCTCACAGCGTGTCAGTAGCGGCTGTGTGCCTCCCCACTTCAAGTGGCGCTGCGAGCAGGGTCAGGCCCTGGAAAGTGAAGGAAAGAAAGTAAATGAAGAAAATAAAGAAAGCGGGGAAACCAAGGAAAAAGAAAGAAGCAAGTACCTCAAAGGCAAAGAAAATGGTGAATAGCAATAAAAAAGAAGAATTCAGGCGCCACTGAGCAAATGCTACGATTGGCAGAGATCTGGGGCTGACAGCTTAGCTAAGTAACTGGATAATCATTTTGAACAGAGAACACCTGAAGTAACTCAGCACCTCCCAGTCTCAGATTGGACGGCTGAGATGTCTATAAAAATACTGACAGCTCAGGATGCCCCTGCTCTAGATTGGATGACTGAGCTGTCACTCACTGCATTCCAAGACACACTGAGCAAAGGAATCATGACAAAAACTATTTTCAGTGTCAAGAGGAACAAGACATTTTGGAAATGGTGATATGTTCCCCACAAAGCCCAACATCTATGCAGAGTTCCTTCAAAAACTGTGTGCACATGTACCTAGAAGAACTGATGCTTTTAGATTTGGAAGACAAAGGGTGGTCACACCAAATATGGATTTGATTTAGATTTCTCTTTTGTTCATTCACTTTGAATTTTGTTAATTGATAAAAATAAACTATTGAGAATTTTATTTTTGAAAGCATTCTTACTTTGCAGCATTTTTCCACACCTGCCTAGAACTTTGCCTAGTACTGTATGAGAACAGGTTTTTTTTTTTAAATAAACCTGCAGTTTAATTGAAAAGTGTGTTCTTTGTTGTTCAATAGTCAGATAGTGATGGAGCCTTTCTTGTACACTTTTTTAACATCCGAGACTGGATATTTGACTCAGCGCTCAGCTGAAACAATAAAACTTAGGCCAAGAGTAAACACAGCGTTTTTAGTGCTGTGGATCTCAAGTGTGGGGTAAATTGCACAATGTTGTAAGATGTTAGGAAAGGAGAAAAGAGCAGTTAAAGCAATGTTACTGTCTAGAGACACACATGTCAGACATATTGTAAATCAGCTATGCTGCCTTTAAAATCAAGTTACTGTGTTTCTTGGCCGCAACAGGATGTTCAAAACACATCTGACTTTTAATCTTACATGATGAAAACATTTTGGATAGAATCTTAAAATGGAAATATACATCTTACTTTAACATAGAAAGGAACGCATATGTTACATTCCTGGCATGCTCCAATATTTAGAAAGCAAGTTGTGTGCATTTATATAAGCCACATGAAAAATCAAAATCATAATGAATGACATTTCCAACTTAAAGAAGCACTCCTCCCATCACAATTTTTATCTTTTTAATATATTGCAGTCATCATATTATATAGCACTCTCTACTTACAATTGCTCATTTTGCCTTTCTACCCAGTTAATTCTTCTGTTTTCCATTAGGTCTATGACATTACGTGATTAAAAACTGACTAGCTGAATCCTTCTAAGCTCCATGTAGAAACAGGCAGTCTCGACCCGTTTTGAACTAATACATGATCCATGAGTAAGGACTATGTATTAGTTCAAAGCGCTTAGGAAAAGCTCCTGTTATCCGGCTGGATTCTTCCTATTTTTCACTTGATTGCTACCACCTTGCAGGAGTGGTTTTGTCCGAGCCTAGGATTGCTGGCAACTTCATTATGGTTGAGCTGAATCCCAATTTGTTCTTATGTTTCTGTCTCTCCTGTCCCTCTCAATATATCACCTTGTGCTATTTCTAATTTGTGCTTACAAAATAAATCCCTTAACATGAAAATCCCCTCTATGTATATTCGGAAGGGGGTATTAATGTATATATATATCTTGATAAAGATAATTGTCCTTTTCCGATTTATGATGCTTGAACGCAAGTGACAATTCCTCTTGTACTTAATTCATAAAATGAGTAAAAAGAAAGGAAAGTATTGAGGCATAGTCAACAATAATTACAACTGTTTTTTTTCTATTACTCCTTTGCAATCATTGTTTTTATTTTTTTCCGAAGCAATTTTGCAACCAGCCTTAAAGGGATTATCCAGGCCAGGATGGTATAATATAAAAAAAAATAATATATGCTCACCTGCACCTCCTCTCTTAGTACTGCCCTGGTCTATTGTGCTTTTTCTTCCAATGTGAATAGGAAACTGCTGCAAATCCCTGGCTGTGGCTGTGTAATAGCCATTCATTTTTACTCAGATGTCAAACTGTCCATAATTTAATATAACTCCAGTATACTTAAATAATTCTTCAACAGGTTTCCACTAGTGATTAGCGAGTAAGTTCCGTTACTCGTGCGAGTACTTAGTATCTTCATCGTACTCGTTGATATGTTTGAATCACTCCCGTGTGCATGATTTGCGACTGTTTGACAGCTTTAATACATGTGAGGAATGTGTAAGAAATAGACATTCCTCACATGTAATAAAACTGTCAAACAGTCGCAAATCATGCACACGGGAGCGATTCAAACATATCACCGAGTACACTGAAGATACTCGGTACTCGCACGAGTATACTCGCCGAAAGGGTTAACCGAACATATTCGCTCATGACTAGTTCCCACCACTGTCTTATATAATGTGTAATAATCTTTTTTCCTATCTGCTCAGATAGAATATGTAACTTACTATTTCAGATCTGTAAGTGTGTGAAGGCATGAGAGCTGAACTGTTTCTGATCAGTAAAACATTAACATATCTTCCATGTATCCTCTGGTAAA
This sequence comes from Phyllobates terribilis, assembly GCF_046119375.1. NCBI lineage: Eukaryota > Metazoa > Chordata > Amphibia > Anura > Dendrobatidae > Phyllobates > Phyllobates terribilis. Next base: position 231,401,879 of record NW_027362761.1, on the reverse strand, counting down.
ACATCTTCGACACTTGTGTTGAATAGTTGGACAGTTTATTTAAGTATGTCAGGCAGTCTGGGATTCAGTTACCTCCATTAAAATGAGGGATGATTTGTTAACACATTGCTGAGTTTAAACAAATATGACTAATTGTCTATAAATCTATTTTTTTAAGACTGAAGACTTCTTGCAGGACATGTAAATATTTCACAGGTCAATTCGCAACATACTTTAACAAAAATTTATTCTTTGTCACAAATTTTGGAAACAACAGATTTTGCAAACAGGGAAATCTGAGTTCTACAAAAAAAAAGAGATTCTAAAAAAATTGTCATTTTAATTTGTCAAATGTAGTTCTAATTAATTTTTAACATATTGTATTTTTGACATGTTAACATGATAGTGGTGCTGTTGGTTTCCCCAATATACCTAAGAAGAGGGCAGTTATGCCATGTGGAGATGTTACAGGTTAGCTACAGAGGTTTCACATAAAAAATCCACAGCGATTTACAGTGTAATACATTTGGATGAATTTTCAACACCCAATCAAAACATAGAAGAAAAATGTAATTTCACTATGGATTTTTTTTTTTAAATCAGCTTTACCTTTAAAATTTACTGGCACCTTCCAAACCTTCAAGCAACCTTTAGTTCAGCTTTCCTTTTCTGTAGAAATGAAGTTAATAAGATTCTCAAGGCAATAAAAAGTGTGTCTTGATAGAACAGTGAGTAAAGAAAGAGTAAAGGAAGAGGAATGCAAACTGTATCAATATCATCCTAATCCTATTCACTGTGTGTGTGTGAGACTCCTGCTGTGAGAGGGGAAAGAGAGCAGCAGGAGTGAGAGCTCAGAATAACTAGAGCACACAGAACACCTTTCCAGCTTCACACCAGGAAGAGCTCATCCACTTAGTACATTTATATAGAAAAAAATGTAAATGCCTCATAACCAGGTATGTTTGCAGTCTATTTAGGTAGTGCCATGATCTCAATTTTTGCTTCATTAAGCTATATTTACTTGTTACTTATCATCATTACCGTATTTACTTGGCACCGTTTCAAATTGATTCATCTGTAGTTGTGTTACCTTTATTTTGGGTCATTTGATTACTTCTGTGTCATTTGGGTATTTGGAGTCTCTTCTTCCCAGTTATCATTATTGGGGTAATAATTTCACTATTATACTATTCTTGATATATCTGCTTATTTCTTTTTTAGCATTCCATGTACCATTTCCATTAGAAGTCTGGGTAACCTCATTTTCGTTTTTTCTATGTGTTTCATTTTCTTCATGATTGTATAATAAAATATATATTTGCATGTGCCCATAAAACTTTTCTGTCTTTTTGATTGTGTCTCTCAGGTGGTTTCAAGCCAATTTTTGTGCACTATGTCATGTTGGTGCCGGCCTCTTTGCTTTGGCTGATTAATGTTGTATCGAATTGTGGTCACATAAAGGGGTTTTCCAGCCAAAAATAGTTCTGACTTATTCACTGGAGCAAAAAAGTTGTGTAGGCTGTTTCTGTCAGATCTATAGACATGTGGCTGGTCGGATCGTAGCCCCCAGTTCTAATGATTGGTGGGAAGTTAAGTCCTAGTGGTTGTACAATTCCCAAACCCAATACAAGATGGACAGTCTATTGCACTGTGTGCACAATTATTAGGCAAGTGAGTATTTTGACCATATAATCATTTTTATGCAGATTTTCCCACACCAAGCTGTATAAACTCGAATACTTATTGGATGAAGCGTATCCAGTGATGTTTATCTGTGTAATGAGGGAGGCTGCGGCCTAAGGATATCAACAAGAATATCAACAGGATATGAACACCCTTTAACAAGGTGGGCAGAATTATTAGGTGGCTTGCAGAGGGAAGCAGCAATAAAATATTGAGGCATGAACACAAAACTATCGAAAATTTTCTTGCAAATGAGCAACAAGGTCGCAAAAAAAACTATATCTTCCAGTGCTGTCATATTCCAGAACTGCAATCTTACTGGAGTGCCTAGAAGTACAAGTCGTTCAGTTAAAGGCATAGACAGGGGGTCAGCTCAAGGAGGGCTAAACATCTGAGTGGGCCCCTAACCTTAGCAGCTTTCCATGCTGTTACTGAAAATAAATCTTTATTGAATCAAAATCCATAATAAAAAAGTCCAGTTTTTGATGAAGTAATTCAATTTTCCTTTCTTTTCCATCTGACCCAGACCAACATGACAACTTCTTCCAGCCACGACTCATCTGCAGATTTTACAACAAAGAAACATTTGACTTCTCACATTTCGACGACCATGCCCCCCTATTTTTACCCTGCACAAAGTTCTCATCCTACTGTTACCCGAATGCTGAGCCGCTGTTGCGGTATGTGTCCCTGTTACTGGACCTGCTGAGTGGCACAAAGACAGTGTTCCTTTTAGAGCCCTGCATAATAATGCCCACTACTGTGCCCCTTACAAAGTAAAATGCCTCCTTTGTGCCCTCTAGAGGATAAAACTTCCCCTTAAAAATATTAATGCCCTGTGCAAGTGCTCTAGAAAACAGTGCCCACATTTTGCCCCCTAGAAAGTAATAATGCCCAGTGTGCACCTTTGATGGTCACAATATCCTAAGTGCCCCTATAATAATAATGCTTCTTAAATGCCCACTTAACATTTAATAATTTCCCCTGCGTCCCCCCTTTTAAAGTAATAATGTCCCCTGAGTTCCCCATATAGAGCTTCCCTATACACAGTATGATGGTCTCACAGTTCCACTATACACAGTACGTTGGGCCCACACCTTCACTATACAGAGTATGATGCCCTCACAGGTCCTCTATACTCAGTATGATAGGCATACTGTTTTCCTATACACAGTATGATGCTCCCACAGCTCCCCTATGCATAGTATGATGTCTCCGCTGCTCCCCCAAAACACAGTATAATGATCCTAAGGCCACGGCCCCACTATCAGTATCCAGTCAGTATTTTTTCTCAGGAATTGGAGCCAAAACCAGGTGAGGAACAATCAGAGAAAAGGTATAATAGAAACAGGTCACCACTTCTGTATTTATCACCCACTCCTGGTTTTGGCAGCGACTCCTGAGAAAAAATACTGACCGAATACTGATAGTGGGGCCGTGGCCTAACAGTAGTTCTCACTCAGTATGATAGCCGCACAGAAGCCCCCACACTGTATTATGGTCCCCACAGTAGCCCCTACATTGTATAATGGCCCCCACATTAGCCTCTACAATGTATAATGGCCAACACATTGTATGATGGCCCTCATAGTAGCCCCCACACTGTATAATGGCCCCCACATTGTTTAGTGGCCCTCAAATTAGCCCCTCAAACTATACAATACCCCCCACAGTAGTCCTCGCTCTAAATAATTGCTCCCACACTGTATTAGGGCCAGTATTCCTTACACTATATGATGCACTCACACTGTATAATAGCCCCCATAGTAATTCCCAAATTGTATGAGGGCCTTCAACAGCAGCCCCCACACTGTGTGAGGCCGCAAATTTTATGAGGGCCTCCACAGTAACCCCCACACTGTATGAGGACCCCTCATGCTTTATGATGCCCCACAGTCACACCACAAGTACTATTTAAAATAAAAACATCACATACTCACCTAACCTTGGATCCTGACAAATTCACCAGTAGCCAGCTGCAAGGCGCAGGTGGACTAACGCGTAGATGTGAACAAGGCTTCACAAGCATAGGACGTCAAAGTCTCAGCATGGTGACATCATCACGCCGTCCATGTCTAATGTGCCGTAGGTACTCGTCTTTCATGCCCTGGCACGCTACATGAAGATGGAGGTCCTGGGTGGGTGTGTGGACTTTGTCTTTGGGGGCGCTATACCCTTGCAAACCGCGTGATGCCAGTGACTTCGGCTGGCCAGGACCAGATGTTGAGAGGTTCAATGTGGGAAACTACTAGTCAACAATATACAGTTTTTAACTGAAGAGTAACTTGGTGGGAATTATGTACAATAGATTGCAGGTGCTTAACTTCATGAACGTTTCCTTTACAACATGGAGCATCTTCACACATAGTCTCTCTAGCTCTTCCAGGCTTGCTTGCTTCTGTCCCCAAATTCCTCCGCGTTCGCCACAACCCGGCACAGTACTACAGTCCAGTAAGTAAGATTCCTGTCCTCAACTCATGGTCCTGCGTCATTTTTCCTCTAGGGGAGCTAATTTGCCACTATGGCGGTTAGGTAGCTTTTCTGCTTGCTGACGCCTTGAAACTCTCGTCTGGGGCACTCTCTTCATCTCATGTTCCCTGTTCCGTCCTAGCCTGTTAGCTCACTCACTTCTCACTTTAATAGATGAAATAAACAACTGAGATGGGAAAATTTTCATTTTTCATTTAGTTGTATAATAATTCTGCACACTAATAGTTGCCCAATAATTCTGCACACATAGATCATCTCCTAAGAAAAAAACAAACCTCACATTTACTTTCTTAAATATTCAGCTTTATAACTTTTGGATTGACTGACAGCACTGTAGTTGTTCAATATTAGAAATAATCATTAAAAATAAAATTGTCTAATAATTCTGCACATAGTGTACTACAGAGTACCACTATACACTGTGTGCAGAATTATTAGGCAAATGAGTATTTTGATCACATGATACTTTTTATACATGTTGTCCTACTCCAAGCTGCATAGGCTTGAGAGCCAACTACCAATTAATTAAATCTGGGGATGTGCATCTCTGTAATGAGGAGGGGTGTTGACTAATGACATCAACACCCTATATAAGGTGTGCTTAATTATTAGGCAACTTCCTTTCCTTTGGCAAAATGGGTCAAAAGAGAGATTTGACGGGCTCTGAAAAGTCCAAAATTGTGAGATGTCTTGCAGAGGGATGCAGCAGTCTTGAAATTTCCAAACTTTTGAAGCGTGATCACCGAACAATCAAGCGTTTCATGGCAAATAGCCAACAGGGTTGCAAGAAGCGTGTTGGCCAAAAAAGGCGCAAAAAAACTGCCCATGAATTGAGGAAAATCAAGCGTGAAGCTGCCAAGATGCCATTCGCCACCAGTTTTGCCATATTTCAGAGCTGCAACGTTACTGGAGTATCAAAAAGCACAAGGTGTGCTATACTCAGGGACATGGCCAAGGTAAGGAAGGCAGAAAAACGACCACCTTTGAACAAGAAACAAAAGATGGGCCAAGAAATATCTTAAGACTGATTTTTCAAAGGTTTTATGGACTGACGAAATGCGAGTGACTCTTGATGGGCCAGATGGATGGGCCAGAGGCTGGATCAGTAAAGGGCAGAGAGCTCCACTCCGACTCAGACGCCGGCAAGGTGGAGGTGGGGTATTGGTATGGGCTGGTATCATCAAAGATGAACTTGTGGGACCTTTTCGGGTTGAGGATGGAGTGAAGCTCAACTCCCAGACCTACTGCCATTTTCTGGAAGACTTCTTCAAGTAGTGGTACAGGAAGAAGTAGGTATCGTTAAAGAAAAACATGATTTTCATGCAGGACAATGCTCCATCACATGCATCCAACTACTCCACAGCGTGGCTGGCCAGTAGATGTCTAAAAGAAGAAAAAATAATGACATGGCCCCCTTGTTCACCTGATCTGAACCCCATAGAGAACCTGTGGTCCATCATAAAATGTGAGATCTACAGGGAGGGAAAACAGTACACCTCTCGGAACAGTGTCTGGGAGGCTGTGGTGGCTGCTGCACGCAATGTTGATCGAAAACAGATCAAGCAACTGACAATCTATGGATGGAAGGCTGTTGAGTGTCATCATAAAGAAAGGTGGCTATACTGATCACTATTTTTTTTGGTTTTTGTTTTTGCATGTCAGAAATGTTTATTTCTAAATTTTGTGCACTGATATTGGTTTACCTGGTGAAAATAGACAAGTGAGATGGGATTATATTTGGTTTTTATTAAGTTGCCTAATAATTCTGCACAGTAATAGTTACCTGCACAAACAGATATCCTCTTAAAATAGCCAAATCTAAAAAAAACCCACTCCAACTTCCAAAAATATTAAGCTGGGATATTTATGAGTCTTTTGGGTTGATTGAGAACATAGTTGTTGATCAATAATAAAAATAATCCTCTAAAATACAACTTGCCTAATAATTCTGCACACAGTGTAATGTCATATTGAGAGAATTTTATAGTCATTTTTTTGAGTATTAGAAGAAACAAAAAACTTAAATATTAAAGAAAATTTGTGAATGTGTTTCCATCACTTCATTAGTAAAACTTACAGGGAATATACTGTCACATTGAACATGCATTTTAAGCTACCAGCAGGATATAGAGTTATAGCAGCTGTAGAGCAGGAGAAACTGAGTAGATTGACTGTGACACATAGGTTTGTGGCAAAAGATGTAGGGCTCGTGCACATGACCGTGTTTTCGGTCTGAGTGTGATCCGACAAAATATTGGACCGCACTCGGACCAATGTTAGTCTATGGGGCCGTGAACCTATCCGATTCTTTCCTCGGACCGGGCTGGTGCAAAGAAAAGATTGCAGTGTACCCAAGTTGGATCCAATTATTGGATCGCACTCGGCCATGCAAGTCAATGAATCCATGGAAACCATCGCACTGCACTCGGATAACATCTGAGTGCAGTCCCATTTTCATGGACTGACACAATGGAGAAGATGTAGAATTTTTTTTCCATCTTCTCCTCATCCAAGATAATCGGATCACACTGTGATGACACTCTGATCAAACCCTGATCAGACTGTGATTAAGATAATCGATCTGATTCTCTCGGATGAGAGAATACACTGATGAGCGAAAGGGTAACAATATTTTGAACTTTTGAATTTCAGGCTCCATATCTCACCATCCACTTTTGCTTTGAACATGAGACTACCATCATTTTATAGACAATCATCTTGGCTATCTCATCCATAAATTTAACTTGCAACTATCTTGCATATGATTAGTTATGCAGATTCTTGTGATGTCACTGCATTGTTACCGTTTTGCTCCTAAAAATCTAAATTTAAATTTTTATTAGTATTTTGTAAATCTATTTTTGGCTTTAAACACTGCCTAAATCCTTCTAGGCATGCCCTCGATCAAATTTGAGCAAGTCTCAACTGAAATCTGAACCCAGCTCTCTTCTACACTTTCCCAAAGTTGGTGCATAGTGGTCGACTCACTTGGGTATGTATACAGCTTTTTCTTCAACTCCATCCACAAGTGTTTGATTGGGTTGAGGTCTGGGGACTGTGAAGGGCAGCACCTCTACTTCATTGTCATTGAACCATTTCCTCGCAAATCTCAACGTATGATTTGGGTCGTTGTCCTGCTGGAATACTATATCGTCCTTTTCATACCCTTAGTACTCGAGTATACGAAGTAACTCATCTTGTAGGATACTCACATATAGCTCAGCATTGAGACCATCATTGATCCTGGTCAAGTATCCAACGCCTTTTCCTGTGAAACAACCGTTTATTATCAGGCTTCCTCCACCGAACTTGACAGTTACTTCAAATTCTTGATCTGTTAGCCTCTTTTTCCCATGTTTCTTCGAGACCCATTTGCACTCATCAGAGCCTAGTCTATTGACTTTAATCTCATTGCTGCAAATTACCCATTTCCAATCTTCTACTGTCCACTTTTCGTACTTTTTTGCAAACTCGAGCCAACGCTTCTTATGACGATATTGAAGTCGAGGCTTCTTCTGTTATGTTCTGCTACCAAAGCTAAGGAAAGAGAGGAGATCTGTCCCTACTATAGGACTCAGCTGAATCCCTACGATGTAACAGGGAACCTGATCCTGCGATCAGACCTGCTAAAGTCCTAATCTAGTCTGTACGGAGACCTATAGATTTGGGGAGGGAATCCCTACAAGTACTAAGGACTGGGAGGAATATGGGACACCTCCTAACAGAAATAGTAGCAGACAGACGAACAAACAAAATAGATAGAACCTAGAGGTCCGTAGACCAAGCAAACTAACAGAGTTAGATACAGAGCACAGGCTAGCTAGAAAGTAGATATACAATGAAGTCCAGCAAAGCCAGAAGGGCGGAGCAGGATTAAATAGGCCAACAAGGTCATGTGACCAGCAAAGGAAAAAAAACCTAACAGCAAGGTTCTAACAGTACCCCCCCTTCTAAGAGGATCCTCCGGATCCCCTAGGACCAGGCTTATCAGGAAATCTCCTGTGAAACGCTCTGATAAGTCTGGACGCAGAAACATCATCTGACCTCACCCAAGAGTTATCCTCGGGTCCGAAACCTTTCCAGGCCACAAGATACTGCAAACTACCTCTATACCGTCTAGAGTCAAGGATGCGAGAAATTTCATATTCCCCGTCCTCCACCACCGGAGGAACAGAGGCAGAGGCGTCACCATCCGACACAACAGCTTTTTTTAACAGAGAGACATGAAAGACCGGATTAATTCTCCAGGAGGTAGGAACCTCCAACCTAACAGCAGATTGGTTGACAACCTGAAGCACCTTAAAGGGCCCTACAAACTTGGGACCCAATTTCTTAGAAGGAATCCTCAACCGCAGATTCCTAGAGGACAACCAAACCATTTCACCAACAGCGAACAAAACCTCCTGTCGTTTCCTATCAAAGTAGTCTTTAGATTTTCTGTTGGCCTCCTGAAGATTACCACGCACATCCGTCCAAACTCTTTCCAAATCACCGGAAAAATTCTCCTCCTCAGGCACGGCAGATCCCAACTTGGAGAACGACCCAAACGACGGATGTCTCCCAGAACAACAAAAAAAAGGCGAACAACCAGCAGAAGAAGATGTATGATTGTTCAGAGCAAATTCGGCAAGTGGCAGAAACTCAGACCACCCCTCTTGATTGTCTGCCACAAAACAACGCAAGAACTGCTCAACATCCTGGTTTTTCCTTTCTGTCTGGCCATTAGATTCAGGATGATATCCGGACGAAAACGACAAATGAATTCCCAACCTGTCACAAAAGGCACGCCAAAAACGAGCCACGAACTGAGGACCCCTATCAGAAACAATGTCAGTAGGAACGCCATGAAGTCTGACAATTTCCTTGACAAAGGCCTTAGCGAGAGTTTTAGCGCAGGGCAGTTTGACGAAGGGAACCAAGTGACACATCTTGCTAAAACGGTCCACGACCACCCAGATGACAGTAAAACCCTCAGAGGGGGGAAGGTCAGTTATAAAGTCCATAGCCAAATGTGTCCAAGGAGCACTGGGGACCTCCAAAGGACAAAGCAACCCCGCAGCAGGAGTATGTGAGGACTTAGATCTAGCACATATAGTACATTGGCGCACCCACTTAATGACTTCCTTCTGCCATCCAGGCCACCAAAAACTGCGACCCACCAGTCTCTTGGTCTCAGAGATTCCGGGATGACCTGCCAACCGAGATTCGTGACACTCAACAAACAAATCTCTCCTAAAGGTCCCAGGCACAAACAACCTCCCATGAGGAGTGTTAGATGGGGCATTCTCCTGAGCTTTAAGAATCTCATCTTCCAAAACGGAGTCTAAAGCAGCTATCACAACACCTTCTTGTAAAATGTTTTCCTCTTTCTCAGCACCGACTATGGGAGAAAAACTGCGAGACAAGGCATCCGCCTTAACATTCTTAGTACCAGGGATGTAAGTAACGGAGAAATTAAACCGCGAGAAAAACAGTGCCCACCTAGCCTGACGGGCATTCAGGCGCTTGGCAGCGTCAAGATATATCAGATTTTTATGATCCGTAAGAACCTGAACGGGAAATTCCGCACCTTCCAAGAAGTGGCGCCAGTGTTCAAATGCGAGTTTAATAGCCAATAATTCCCGATTACCAATATCGTAATTCAATTCAGTCTCCGAAAATTTTTTTGAAAAAAATGCACAGGGATGTAATCCATCCCCGTTATCCTGAGACAATACTGCGCCAACCCCCACAGAGGAAGCATCAACCTCAACCAAAAACGGCCTAGTAACATCAGGCTGCATAAGGATGGGAGCAGAGGTGAACCTCTCCTTGAGATACACAAAAGCTTCAATGGCCTCAGAAGACCACTGAACCGCATCAGCACCTTTCCTGGTGAGATCAGTCAGAGGTTTGACAATACTAGAAAAATTTTTTATGAATTTTCTATAGTAATTGGCGAAACCCAAAAACCTCTGTATTGATTTCAAACCAATAGGCCTAGGCCATTCCTGCACAGCCTGAACCTTAACCGGATCCATCTCAAAACCTTTGCTGGAGATAATGTAGCCCAAAAAACTAATTCTCTGTACAGCGAACTCACATTTCTCCAGCTTAGCAAAAAGCGAATTGTCCATTAATAACTGTAATACCTCACGCACGCTCCGCCAATGAGACTCCAGATCTGGCGAATAAATCAAAATGTCATCCAAATACACAACCACATTTTTACCGATCAAAGGTCTAAGGATGTCATTAATCAGATTCTGAAAAAATGCAGGAGCATTAGTAAGACCAAAAGGCATAACCAGATTCTCAAAATGACCCACAGGAGTGTTAAAAGCAGTCTTCCATTCATCACCCTCCTTCATGCGCAACAGATTGTATGCCCCCTTAAGGTCAATTTTAGAGAACCACTTGGCCCCCAATAACTGGTTAAACAAATCAGGAATCAATGGCAGTGGGTAAGGATTGCGTACCGTAATTTTGTTAATCTCACGAAAATCCAGACAAGGACGTAAACCGCCGTCCTTTTTTTTTACAAAAAAAAATCCAACCGCCACAGGAGACTTAGAGGGCCTAATGTGACCGGCGGCCAAACTTGTCTGTATGTATTCCTCCAAAGCCTTCCTCTCAGGAATAGTAAGGTTAAATAAACGACTTTTAGGAAGAGTCGCTCCAGGGACAAATTCAATAGAACAATCATAGTCTCTATGGGGAGGCAAAACCTGCGATTCTTTCTCAGAAAAAACTCTCCAAAAATCCTGAATAGGAACAGGCAATTCTCCCCTATCCAAAGCTGCAATACGCCCGTTACAACACTTGTCATAACATTTATGGCTCCAGGATTTAATTTCACTGGTAGACCAATCCAGTACAGGATTGTGAAATTTTAACCAGGGCAAACCCAATATTACTGGAGAAGGCAAGTTATTCAACACTACCAAATCCAATTTCTCATGGTGAACACCATTAATAGTGAGAGGAAATTCACTGACCTTGAGAGTAATATTCTTCAAAGGGGAACCATCCACAGAAACCACAGCAATGGGGGATGATAAAGGTTCAGGTTTTAAATTGAGTTTTTCCACGAATCCCCCATCAATAACATTCAGTGTAGACCCGCAATCAACAAACACCCGAAATTCCATTAATTTTTCCTGAGCAATCGTGGAAGCAGCTAAAAATATACCCTTGGAATTTAAACAGGCAATACGGGCGTGACTGACCATTTTTTTTTCTTTCTTCATACGAAGCTCACAGCCTTTAATCAAATGACCAGATTTCCCGCAATAGAAACACAAGCCTTCTGAAAAACGACGGTGTTTTTCTTGAGAGCGAGGTGCCACCGATCCAATCTCCATCGGTTCACCACTGTTAGTACACACATTATCATAACCAGAAACTGACATAGCAGAGGATTTGCTCTCATTAACCCTAGCACGCAGTCTTCTGTCCACCCGTATAGCTAATTGCATAGCCTGTTGCAAATCCTCAGGTGTAGGATAAGCAATTAGCAGGTCTTTAACCTTTTCACTGAGCCCAGCAAGAAATAGACTTTTCAGAGCAGAATCGTTCCACCCTGTTTGAGTGGACCAACGACGAAAATGTGTACAATATTTTTCCATATTACCTGATCCTTGTTTTAAACGTCTCAACTCAGTCTCAGCTGATGCCACACGGTCAGGATCATCATATAATAGTCCTAAAGCAGAAAAAAAACTATCCACTGATCTGAAGCATGTATCACTAGGTTGCAAAGAAAAGGCCCACTCCTGAGGCTCTTTGCGCAAAAGTGACATTATGAACCCTACGCGCTGGGATTCATCCCCAGAGGACTTGGGTCTCAAACGAAAATACAATAAGCAAGCATTTTTAAATGAAAAAAATTCTCGATGTTCACCAAAAAATAAATCCGGCAAACATACCTTAGGCTCCAAGAAATATGCTCCAGGACAGTTACTCACGTGCTGACGGAGCTCGGCCACTTCCAGAGAGAGTCCCTGCAGGTGTTTAGCCAAATCCTGAACCGACACCATGATGGAACAAAAAAAAATCTTTCCTTAGAGAATTTACAGGCTGGACTTACTGTTATGTTCTGCTACCAAAGCTAAGGAAAGAGAGGAGATCTGTCCCTACTATAGGACTCAGCTGAATCCCTACGATGTAACAGGGAACCTGATCCTGCGATCAGACCTGCTAAAGTCCTAATCTAGTCTGTACGGAGACCTATAGATTTGGGGAGGGAATCCCTACAAGTACTAAGGACTGGGAGGAATATGGGACACCTCCTAACAGAAATAGTAGCAGACAGACGAACAAACAAAATAGATAGAACCTAGAGGTCCGTAGACCAAGCAAACTAACAGAGTTAGATACAGAGCACAGGCTAGCTAGAAAGTAGATATACAATGAAGTCCAGCAAAGCCAGAAGGGCGGAGCAGGATTAAATAGGCCAACAAGGTCATGTGACCAGCAAAGGAAAAAAAACCTAACAGCAAGGTTCTAACATCTTCACCTTTTACGGGCCACTATTCCAGACTTGTGTAACGTGCAATGCATGGTGCTAACGTGGACGTCTGTGATCTCACTATTATGAAGCATACAAGCCACCTCCACTGTCGTGAATGTAGTGAGCGCCAGAACTGATAGACCTTGTGATGAGTTGACTTATTGACTCTGATATTTTGCCCAAACGTCCACCTCTTGGCTTTTGAATGGGATGGACGGAATTCATTTCATATTCTTCCAGCTGTCATGGCACTCACATGATGCAGTTTGGCAATTCTCTTGGCCTAGAGACCGCTATCGATGAGCTGGAGGATGCCGTTTCTCTTTTCTTGGGAAATTTTCTTCATGGCTGCTCCTCAATTCGAAACAGTGACCTTTCACTTGAGAGTCTACCTAATAGCTCACTGAGATATTAGGGAATGTGACAACATGTTGTATTTTGTAGTATACAGGAAGAAAAAGATTTTTCCACCATCAGGCGCAAAACAGTAACAATGCAGTGACATGACAGTATATTCTATGTGATAGTTTTCCCTTTAATTTTGGACATTTGGTACTTTGATTAATTGCATAGTAATGTCATAATAAAACAACTCTACAATGGCTAGTCATTATAGTATTCAAGACATTAGAAAAGAGTGTATGAGTATTTTACTGCTATAGGTATGCAAGCCACGCTGGCCCGTTTGCCGTGGCAGCAGCCCCCTCACTTATTTGCTTTGTAGTTACTCCAGGAAGAGAGAAATGTGATGCTGACTGAAAGGTAGAAAAATAATCACATTTTAGGTTAGGCCAGGTTATTAAGACTTTAAGGCTCCTTTTTTTCTTCATAATCAGAAACAGAGGGTTTGCCAGTCGAGGCCAGCATGGATCATTAGTTCAGAAATGTAAATATTATCAGCAGGAGGATATTGGTCTTACTCCTTCCACTCCTTTGTTTAGCAGATGTGTAAAAACTACAGTTTGCATTGTCAGTTACTGTTGCTGTGGCTGTACATGAGAACCGGCAATTATCTATTCAATTATTTATCATATAACTCAGCTTTTTAGTATCATTTTTAATAGTTTTTTTTTTATATTTCTTTATGTGACTATCTGCATAAGAATAATCCTAAAATATTCCAGTTTTCTCGCTAGCCAGTAAAATACACATAATAGGCTGACATTTCCTGTTGTATGTGGCTTACTTGTCAGCTTTGCCGTGTAGACTGAGACAGGGTCATAGAAAGGTAGAGAATTTTACTTTTAGAAACATTTCATTACAAGTTTTCGACAAAGAAAAATAAAATGTTATGGGACCCTACCAGTGAAGCTGTAACGTCCGAGGACAACCCGACTGAGGGTCGCTTCCGTGACCCGGAACACTACAGAAAAAGGGGTCTAGCTGGGTGTGTGTGTTGTTACCTCTTGTAGACAGAACTGCAGACTGCATAGGCGGATTATAATGAGGTCAATCCGGGCTACCGCCCGGGGCTGCCATGGGGCCCGGGGCTCCCAGGGGCCTGTGGCCGGATTGACCTCATTATAATGTGTGACAGGAGGGCCGGGAGTCGGAAGATGGAATCTGCTCTGTAAAACTGGTGTGTCCGGCGACGCTGCAGAGGATGACTCACCAGCTGCTGACTGTGTAAGTGCAGGAGAGGAGGCTCCGCCCACCTGCTCCGGACTCCAGCAGACCACAGAGCCAGCTTACAGCATGGCCACTGCTCTCCCTGCCCCCTCCCCTGCTCTGAATGTTACTGCTCCGCTCTCCCCCTCCTTCCCTGCAATTACACCAGAGCTCTGCAGTCGGGCCTCAAGAGGAGGGGAGGCTACCCCACAGAGAAGATGGAAGTACCTGCATCATGTACAGAAGGGGTAAGTCCATGTGCAGTGTGTGTGTGTTATATATATATATTTGTGTGTATGTATCTATGTCTATGTATTTGTGGACCATCAGAGGGGCTCACTCGCTGTCGTGGCCCGGGCTGCTTCCCCTGTGCATGACGGCTGGCACTTCACCTGACATGGCCGTGAGCTGTGCGGCTGTGTCTGGTATTAATGACACGGCAGGGGTGACACTGCGCCTATAATTGTGCTTGTGTATTGCCCTACCGCGCCATTACTACCAGACACAACCGCACAGCGCACGGCCATGTCAGGTGAAGTGCCGGCAATCACGTAGCACCAGAGGTCCTACACAGATGCTGTAGAAGCAGCCCAGGCCCCAACGGCGAGTGGGCCCCTCTGATGGTCCAGGGCCATGTCTGTGACATGCCGGCGGCCCTGCACTGAGACATGCCTGAGGAGCTGCTGGACAGGTCAGTTTTATGTGTTTATAAGATATGTACATATGCATGTGTCTGTGCGCATATCTGCGTACCGTGTACATGTGTGCGCATATCTGCGTATCGTGCGTGCGCATGTGTACTGGCCCGGCCGCATCACAGCTAGAAGACACAGCCCTGTGCGCGGCAGTGTCTGCTAGCGTGACGTCATGCAGTGCGCCTTGCACTGCTTCTTACCACCAGAGAGGAGCTGGACGACTGGAGCCGAGCAGGGGGACGGTGAGTGATGTGTCAATGTGTGCAGATATCATTGTGTGATATGTCTGTTTATATGTATTTTTGTGTTTCAAATGTGTTTATGGCTATGTGCCCACGATGCAGAAATGCTGCATATTTTTTCCGCTTCTCCCTGGCAGGAAAAACGCATGCAGATTTTACATGCGTTTTTCCCTGCATTTCTGCATGCGGGTTATCAAGCGCTTTTCCAAGCGATTTTAGCATCACTTGGAAAAGTGCTTGACAACTTGGTCAACTATATAAATCCATGCAACCAGCATATACCAAGTAATAGTTAAAAAAAAGAATAAGTATGGTAAAAAATAAAGATTATACTCACCTTCCGATGGCCCCCGGGTCTCCTCAGCGATGCGTCCGGTGTGTTGGGCGGCTCACGGTGGTGTGAAAGGACCTTTCATGACGTCATTTAGTCATGTGACAGGTCACGCAACAGCCGATGTCAGCTGTCGTGTGACCTGTCACATGACTAAATGACGTCATGGCAGGACCTTTCACACCACCGCGACGCATACAACAGACCGGACGTATCGCTGAGGAGACCGGGGGCCATCGGAAGGTGAGTATAATCTTTATCTTTTTTATTTGAAATTCTTTTTTTTACAGGTACTATGGTACCCAGGTCTGGATGAGAGCCTCCTCTTCTCAAAACCCGGGTACCATCCGCACATTGAATCGCTTAATATCCGCATGTGCACATGTAGTCATGCGGATATTAAGCGATTCAATGCAAGTCAATGGCGGCAATTACGCTGCGTGTCCGCAAAATTAATGGACATGCTGCATTTTTTTCCGCAATGATAATCCGCATTGGAAATTTCCGCAGCATGTGCACAGCACATTCGGATTATCATTGGAGACCATGGCGCACGTATTACAAAGCGTTTTTTCAGCGTTTTCGCTGTGGAAATTCCGTGGCAAAAATGCTTGAAAAACGCACAGTGGCACGCAGCCTATGCGTGTATATATTTGTCTTTGTATATGTCTGTATATGTTTGTTTGTGTGTGTGCGGCCTCCTGCTGTATCTGGGGGGGGCGCCGTGCGTCCTCCGGCTGTATCTGGGGGGGGACCGTGTGTCCTCCGGCTGTATCTGGGGGGGTGGACCGTGCGTCCTCCAGCTGTATCTGGGGGGGGCACCGTGCGTCCTCCGGCTGTATCTGGGGGGGCGCCGTGCGGCCTCCGGCTGTATCTGGGGGGGGCGCCGTGCGGCCTCCGGCTGTATCTGGGGGGGATGCTGTGCGGCCTCCGGCTGTATCTGGGGGGGCGCCGTGCGGCCTCCGGCTGTATCTGGGGGGGGCGCCGTGCGGCCTCCGGCTGTATCTGGGGGGGGGGCGCCGTGCGTCCTCCAGCTGTATCTGGGGGGGGCGCCGTGCGGCCTCCAGCTGTATCTGGGTGGGCGCCGTGCGGCCTCCGGCTGTATCTGGGGGTGGCGCCGTGCGGCGTCCGGCTGTATCTGGGGGGGGCGCCGTGCAGCCTCCGGCTGTATCTGGGGGGGGGGCGCCGTGCGGCCTCCGGCTGTATCTGGGGGGGGGCCCCGTGCGGCCTCCGGCTGTATCTGTGGGGGGTGCCGTGCGGCCTCCTGCTGTATCTGGGGGGGCGCTGTGCGGCCTCCTGCTGTGTATAGGAGGATTATGTGAAAGCTCATATTATACAGTATGAGACCCTACATACATAGGGGGATGTCAGCATACTTAATTGTGCTCAATATTAAGTCATACAATTAATATAAAAAAAATATATAATATATTAATATTGTGCAGAATTAATTTTACATGAACTATCACATGATCTATCAAAGGGGGATCATGTGACAAGTCACGTGATACATCAGGTGTGTGTGTGTGGGGGGGCCCATGCCGTCTAAACTGCCCGGGGCCCTTGCTACTCTTAATCCACCCCTGTGCAGACAGTATACTGCCGCTTGACAAGGCAGGCCAAGACGTGGTGAAGTAGAGATGAATGAGAGACACAAGAATACGAAAAGAAACTTTTCTTTACCAAACAAACTGGTAAAACATTTGTACATCCAGTAGCAAGCATGGCACGTAAAGAATACACTTCCTGCACAGATCAGAGGTATGGGCTTGACAGTTACATGTGGTGGCACATTTCTGATCTTTCTTCATACATTGAAAGAGCAGGTTACTATGAGGGCTTCTATCTTTCCTCTTTCCCTCTTGTGAGGGCCACATGGGTCGAGGTGGGTCACTACGGCCTGATTAATGTGGGCCACCCGGATGTGGGTGCGCCTCTGCATTTCCGTAAGTGTATAAGTGTTTATACTCGCTGCAACTCTGTAAGAGATATTGTGTCCCATCCTGGCCAGTCTTCACTTTAACTCTCAAGTCTGGCTACACTTGAGCTTTCTTATCTAGTATAGATAGCGCTTCCCGTAGGCGCCCCAATTGCCTGCTATGAAGGATTACTTCTGCCACTTGATACTTGATTACTTCAGGACTTGCTACCTGAATAAAGTCTGTCTTCTCCACACACAACACCCTTAATCATTGCTGGTCTGTAAAATGCTTCTTCTCTCAGTACTCTCCAACAACTGCCTCACAAACAGAAACTGAGCTCCTGTGCCCACTTAACTCCTCTCAATATGGGCAGACCTAACAATTAACCCCATCTGCAGGCTAACCAAGTGCTGAAGACCACAAAACAGATAAAACAACATAAAACACAAGTCAATGGATTATATTACTATAACTTCTTCAAGGGAGGTATCACCAGCTCCTCCAAGGAATCCTGGAAGTAATGATATGGGTTCCACAGAACCGGGATCTCAACATCGTCGAGTCCGTCTGCGATTTCATGAAGCGATAGAAGGATTTGCGCAAACCTACACCCACAGAAGATATTGCAAACAGGAGGAGAACTTACAGTTTAAATGGTTAAAAGATATATTTTACCAATTACAAAAGTTTAGTCAAAAAATAGTACTTACAAAGTGATAGAGTAACCAACTCCCCTTGAAAAAGCTGATTACTTCAAAAGCGAAAAGCGCAATGGGGACTTTAATTTCTCTGGTAGCAAGTTGTCAGGTTGACTCTATCAATGGGTAAAGTAGTCTCTCCTTTTATCATTAAGTAATATTATTCGATATAAATGTGGACACCTTTGACCATTGTGTCACCACTTTGGGAGATCTCAAGCTTGCCAAATAGGTATAAGTTGGAACCACCTCCCTGCCGAGTTTCTTCACAAACTGTGTGCAAGTGTACCTAGAAGAATTGAGGCAGTTTTGAAGGCAAATGGTAGTCGCACCACATACTGATTTGATTAATATTTCTCTTTTAGTTTTTCACTTTGCATTTTGTGAAATGATAAAAAACTATTAACATTTCAATTTTGAAGCATTCTTGCTTAGCAGCCGTTTTCCTAAACTTGCCTAAAACTTTTGTATAGTTCTGTATATCTTAACGCTATCAATGTTATCACATGCTGCAGAGGAGCAAATCTTTTGAGGTCCTATTAAGATCAAAAGGAGAAACCAAATGGAAAAGCAATATAAAGGTGTCTCTAGCCAGAGAGAAACCCTATAAAGAAGTAAAAAAAAAACAATCACTTTATCCCAGAATTCTCTCACACAAGGACATTTCTAATTGCCATGCCAAAGGTCAGACAGGCTAAAAAACTTGGGGCAATTTGTGAGTCTCTCCAGATGTGGATCCATGGCTGAGAAATTAAATCCCTTCAACATCAACTTGAAGTGAGCTTCTTGCCACATTTTCCTGATGACAAATTTTCTCACATTTTCCCACTCCTCTTGTGCTTCCTGATCCCATAGAATTTGCTCCTATTTTTAAAAAAGTTTCAAATGGATGGATACAAAGGAGAATGAGGAAATAGTGTGCCTGAACTCTCCTGACCCAATGAGATCATCCAATGAATAAGTTGTTGCTTCACTCTGCGAGTGTAAGAAACTGGATCTACAAAACAAAATGAATTGCATCAAAGGTGGGAATATATATTGAATATGTCAATGGGATATAGTTTCTTCCTTTGAGCACCACCTCTTATTTTCTGTATTCAAAAATTGTAATGAAATAATTATTCCTTGGTTTTCCATGCGCTCAAAAGCTTACTGTCTATTCTTGGAAGGAATTTTGTATGTCTCAGAGGTACATATGTTTAAAAAGTGAGAAGGGGAGCTTAAAATTCTTCCTCAGTTCCTTTCAGTCCACAATTGTGTGTCTTAGTATAATCAACACTTCTGCCATGTTTTTAGCTCTAAGTCTATTTTGGCAAAGATTAGAGGGTAATTTGCATTTTATACACAACTTGGGGTCGTCCCAATTTTTAATGCCAATGGCAGCTGTATTGTACTGCTCAAAGTTTGGATAAGTCATGAAAGTGTCACTAAACAATATGGGGGTAATTTTAAAATGTTCAACATTTTAAACTCAATTGTGTTAAAGGGTATGTTGCTTTTTATTTTGCACGGTGGTTGGTAAAGTTGTTGCATCTTTAAATATGCCTGAAAATGTTACTTTAACGCTGGGGCTGCACGATGAGTTTGGCCATGACGCAGGTCGCATGGCCAAAGATCACTATGTGTCGCTGCTACATGGCAGCGCAATATAAGTGAATGATGTCCCACTGAGACCCCTAGGGTACCGCAACAGAGACAGAGTCTGATTTTTGTTGGGTTACAGCCAGACGCAATTCACTTGTACTGTGATGTAGCAGCAACAACATAGCAATCTTTAGCTTCGCAGTCAAAGTCACCGTGTAGCCCCAGCCTAATTTTATGCCATCCAGCTACAAGACTGAGATGGCTCACAAATTTGGTGACATTTCTTTAAAAAGCTGTATTCATAGATATGTCTGAATGCTGACGAAGCAGAGAGCTACACCCACGTTTCAGTCCAGTTTTGCGCAAATGTTAGAAAAAAGTGTCACAGAGCAGATTAGGCATTATTTTGGAGTAAAATTAACTAGAAAAATAAAGCAACTAAACTAATTAATGAATGCACAGATAAAGCTCTGTGCGGATCTCTTATGTTCTTCCTTTGACACCTTTTAAGGTGGCTCCACCACTTCCTGATCACAGTATTAGTTATTGACCATCGACTCCTAATCATTGCAGCTGACATAAAGCACATTCCTTTTTATCCATACAATGCAAGAAGCAACAGGAACAGGAATAGAGCTGTAGTACACAGACATAGTCCTGCTCTAATGATGGAGACTGACCTCCGTTGTTTAAAGGATACCTAGCAGCTGATTCATGCTGCCCAAATCACGAGTGGCATGAATCATTGACTCCTCTATTGCAGCCATGTAAAACATTGTAGCATTTCAATGAAAACGTACTTTGGCACGTGGCTGGGGATGATGAGGCTAGGATGACTTGTACAGGAGGCAGGTCCCTGGGGCTTCTCACAGCCCCCTCTCCTTGAATGACAGGTCTCTCCCTATACACACAGATAGGGATATACCTGTCGGTCTATGGGTTTGGGGTAGGGAAAAGCAGCCTGGGACATTCCTCTTGGACTAGCCATCCCAGTTGAATTGTCCCCAGTCACCATGTCAAAGTATGTTTCATCTGAAACGCCGCAGTGTGAAACCTGCATGGCTACAATTATGGAGCCAATCACTAACTCATGCTGTCCTTGGTTCAGACAGCATGAATCAGCTGTCAGGTTTTCTTTAACTCTAGTATGCAACCTTCATAGTTTATTCTGGCACATAAGACCATATAAGAGGAAAAGAAAGTAGGGTCACTGTTTGATCAGGTCACAGGAATTTCCTTTGACACAGTATGTGCCCATCATTTTTATGGGTAAACAACCTATGGTTTTTTGAAGGACCTAGGTCTTTTCTTTCAGGATGCCTATTGCTGGGGCGTTCTTATATTAATATACTGCATAAATGTGCAAATACACAGGGTTGTAACTACAGTAGGTGCAGGGGCTGCAGTCCCACCTGGGCCCTCGAGCTTAGGGGCTTCTAAAGGTCCCTTTGGCCTATATGAGAAAACCAATACAATTAAAGAACCATGATAGTTTGAGATTTTGCATTTGGGTCCACAAGCTTTACGTTACGCCACTGTATATGTAAGTACATTATTATATGAAACCATGAAGGCTCGCATATGAAACTGTAATTCATATAGTCAGCTATACATTAAACAAGATTGTGATGTTTAAGGCAGAGAAACAAAAACATCTAAGGCTTGATTAGATGATAGCTGAAGGACGTCATGTGTCCTTGACTCCAGGGCAAATACAAGAAATGTATGTATGGGTAGGAATTCCAAATATTACCTATTAGAAAATTCATACTTTATTAGACAGTCATTTATATATAGCCAGAAATGTTAACTTTTGATAAACAGATAGATAGATAGATAGATAGATAGATAGATAGATAGATAGATAGATAAGAGAACACTAATATTCTTTACTTTATGCTGGAGTTTAGCATTCCAACTTTCCTGCCGATAATGGTAACACAGAACTACCGTCAAACTACAGCATATGGTATGCGTATAGTTTACCTAGGGCCAAAGTTTTGTTCATTGACAATGTCATAGAGTTCACAAATCCCTGGGAGTGAACAGATGTAGCCAGGAAGGAACCAGGAAGGAAAGATGTCAGCATTTTGCTCTTTGGGAAGCTATTGGACACCTCACTTGATTTACTTTCACCTTCCATGCTTTGAATATCTGCATTTTCTACTAAGGGTATGTGCGCACGTTCAGGATTTGAAGCAGAAATTTCTGCATCTCCTTGGCAGGAAAAAACGCTGCGTAAAAAAAGTGTGTTTTGCAGCGATTTTGACACAGTTTTTGACGCATTTTTTTAAGCGTTTTTAATATGTTTTTGTACATTAATGAATGCTTTTTGGAGCTAATGCAAAAAAAGGAACATGGACGGCACCTTCAAAAAATCATACATTTGATCTCGGCAAAAATATATATAACTGAACATAGTTTAACATTCTGATCAGACTGTATGAAGCCCACTGCCACGTCGCGGCAAACCTCGTAGTGAGTCCTAACAATTCCTTCCTGAATGGGAGCGGAGCCGTGCGCCAACCACCGCCACAGCGACAATGCACCAGCAGGGCGGGCAGCCTGGTGCCTCACAGCACCCCTGCTGCAAAACCGAGTCCCCATGACTCCAGGCTACGCCGCCCCACAAGCTCAAAATCACAGCAACAATGGCCGACACACTGCACCAACACCACAAGAAAGGAGCACTGTGACTCACCTTCCTCAAGCTCTCAAGTGAGAGCAAAAATAGGCTAGACCCTCTTTGCAGTCTCCTGCTAATTAAAATTGCCTGTGCCAAATGGGAGGAGTGCTGGTCCAAGAAAGGGGAAAGAATATGCAATGTAAAAAAAGGAGCATGGACCGCACCTCCAAAAAATCATACATTTCATCTAATGCCTCTTGGCAAAAATATATATAACTGAACATGAGGTTCTTAGTTTAACATTCTGATCAGACTGTATGAAGCCCACTGTCACGGCAAACCTCGTAGTGGGTCCTAACATTTCCTGCCTGAACGGGAGCAGAGCCACGCGCCAACCACCGCCACAGCGACAATGCACCAGCAGGGCGGGCGGCCCGGTGCCTCACAGCACCCATGCTGCAAGACCGAGTCCCCAATTCCAAATATTACCTATTAGAAAATTCATGCTTTGTTAGACAGTCATTTACATATAGCCAGAAATGTTAACTTTTGATAAATAGATTGATAGATATAAATAGATAGACAGATAGATAGATAGATAGATAGATAGATAGAGCTATTGGACACCTCACTTGATTTACTTTCACCTTCCATGCTTTGAATATCTGCAGTTTCTACTAAGGGTATGTGCGCACGTTCAGGATTTGAAGCAGAAATTTCTGCAGTGTTTCTGCATCTCCTTGGCAGGAAAAACGTTGCGTAAAAAAAGTATGTTTTGCCGTGATCTTGACGCAGTTTTTGACACATTTTTGAAGCGTTTTTAATATGTTTTTGTACATCAATGAATGCTTTTTGGAGCTAAATAAAGTTTTTTGAAAAAGAACATGGGACATTGCTTTAACCCTTGGATTAACGTCAGAACTGGGGTGAGTATATTGGTTAATTTAAGAATGTGTCTGTTGTATTTCAAATAAAGTGTTCACTCTGTGTGTTTATTTAACTCTTTACTTTACTTTAATTGGGTTTGGTGATGAAAGGGTCTGATTGACACATTGTCATCACCAAACAAAATAGCTAGCTGACAGCTAATCCCATTCGCCCAATCTTCATTAGCATTTCCATTCATGTAAATTCTGGGGCAGCTGAGAGCTGCTATTTTTAGCCTAGGAAGGTGCCATTAGGCAAACATGGTCCCTGGCTATTATTAACAGCTCACAGCTGTTTCGCTAGCCGCTATGTCCCCACGAACAGCAGCAAGCAGCGCTTTGGACGCAGTGTATTTTTCCTGCATCCAAAACGCGGTGTTCTAATGCCACACTTTTGTTGTCGGTACATGTGAATCCACCACATATAATGACACTTCAATCGGTCAAAATCAGCAGCTGGGACTGGCATGTCCGCTACAGAAATTGACATGCTACGGGTGAGTTTGGATACGTGGCCATGATCAGGAGCCGCTGCGGGTTTGACTCTGCGCGTTTATACAGCATCAAACCCGCAGCGTCCAGATGTTACAGCATAGTGGATGGTATTTATAGAAATCCCATGTCCACTATGCGTGCATCTGAGTACTGCAGCATGTCAAATTCTCTTGCGGAATCGCTAGTCTCTGCAACAGAAATTTGACCATTAAAATGTATTGAATGCGGTAAATCCACATGGTTCAGTGAACACATGTGGATTTACCTGCATGCAATAGAATTCAATGTTTTGGACGCAGCAAAAATATGCTGCATCCAAAGCGCTGCTACATCCGGATCGTGGGCACATAGCCTAAAAAATAAAATAAAAATGGTGTGGAGTCCTGCCTAATTTTCATAACCAGCAGAGGGAAAGCTGACCACTGGGGGCTGATATTAGTAGCCGGGGAAGGGGCCATTAGCCAAAAATGTTCCTTGGCTATTATTAACCGCCCACAGCTGTTTGCTTAGCCTTTACTGGCTAGATTACAGGGGGACCCCAGAAAAAAATTGATGTAGGATCCCCCTATAAAATCTAACCAGAAAAGGCTAAACAGACATCTGCGGTCTCATATTAATAGCCAGGGAAGGGACCATGGATACTAGCCCCCTCCACGGCTAATAATATCACCCCTCAGCAGTCTCAGAAATGGCGCATCCATAAGATGCTCCAAATCTGGCGCTTAGCCTCCACTCTTCCCACTGCCCTGTAGCAGTGGCGAGTGGGGTAATGGAGTTGGGGTTCATGTCAGCCTTGTATTGGCAACTGATGTGAAGCTCAGATTAGTAATAGAGGGCGTCTATAAGATGCCCCAATTACTAACCGCGTAAAGTTTTCGCCGCTTTTTCAATAAAAGACACTGCCGGAATAAAGTATTTTAATAAAATAAAATGACACACGGCTTTAAAAAAAAAATTATTTCACGCTCAGTCCCGAAGCCCTTGATCTTCTGTAAAAAAAAATTAAAATAAAAAACAACCATATCCCTCACCTGTCCACCATCACAACGTAGTCCATGATTACCGCCGTCACGATTGTCCCTCGGCGATCCGGGTCACTTCTACAGCAGCGACATCAGCAATCACTGATGTCACTGCTGTAGAAGACATCAATGTACATTGACAGGGGTGTAATCAATCCTGTCAGTGTACATTGCTGCTGCAGGTGTGAGGTCACTGGGGTTCATCAGCTGAAGATCAGCTGATCAGCCCCAGTGACCTCAGCATCAGTACTGGTGGGAACATTCTTGAGAATGTTCCCACTCAGCACTGCTGCAGTAAAGTGAGGGCACATGAGTTCTCAGCTGATCTTCAGCTGAGAGCTCACTTGACCCCAGGTCCTGGCAGTGCAGTGATGTACACTGCGGGGAGCGAGCGCACTCCTGGCAGTGTACTGCTGCCCGCCGGGCTGAAGACATTGCGAGGACCAGGAGGACACCGGGGGGGGGGCGCCGGACAGGTGAGGATAGTACTTTTTATTTACTTTTTTTTTTTCACACCGCACGCAGTCCCGGCTCGGCTGAGGAGACTACTACTCCCCCCAGCCGTGCCGCTCTCACTGTTATCAGCTGGACCGACAGTCGGATGATGGGAGTAGAAGTCCTCCTCAGCCGACCTGGTACCACTCTATGCAGCATTTTTGCAGCGTTTTCGTGGCCCATTGACTTTTATTGAACCGCAGCAAATCCGCAAGCATAAATATTATACCTGCGGATTTGCTGCGGTTCAATTAAAGTCAATGGGTGGGAAACGCTGCATAGAAAGGACATGCTGCGTTTTAAAATGCAATGCCAATTCAGAGCGAAAATTTCCGCATCATGTGCACAGCACATCAGGATTGCCATTGCAATAGCTGGCAGAGCGATTACCAAGCGATTACCAATGCTACTTGTGCACTTAACCTAAAAATTTCTCACAGTAAATAATTCTACTCTAGAGCTTCCCTGAAATCGGACTTGTTTTGGTCCTCTACTCTGCTCCTTTCACATAGTTAAGGTATCAGAAGATGAGCAGCCTTGTGTGTGCCATATGTTCAAGGTATCAGAAGATGAGCAGCCTTGTGTGTGCCACATACTCAAGGTATCAGAAGATGAGCAGCCTTGTGTGTGCCACATACTCAAGATATCAGAAGATGAGCAGCCTTGTGTGTGCCACATCCTCAAGATATCAGAAGATGAGCAGCCTTGTGTGTGTCACATACTCAAGGTATCAGAAGATGAGCAGCCTTGTGTGTGCCACATACTCAAGGTATCAGCAGATGAGCAGCCTTGTGTGTGCTAGTGAATCACTCCATGAAATGAGACAAGGGAGTTGTAGTGTTCAAGTCTCGTAAGACATTTTGGTAACAAGGACTTGTTAGATCTGGTCCAAATTAAAGGAATCATTTAGCTCCAGGCATATACAGCAAAAAGTTGATTGGCCTCCTCCGATTACTGCCTCACTAGAAAATATTACCTGCAGAGAAGGACCAACACTGACTGAGAATTATCTGCTTTGGCTCGGCCCCAACTCACTAATGAAATCCTGCTGTTCTGTCCCAGAACACTGAATGAAGTGAGCGCCAGAACGCAGCTTTGTCCTCCATACATCATTCATACAGAACACAGCTCTTTGTCTATTAGATGTTCCACACACTGATTATGTCATTAAGACAAGCACAGGTCTCATGCCTGCACGTTTCATGCAACTCTCCATATAATAAGTTGCATGTCATACATGTACTGTTTCTGTATATTTAATGCACAGACTAGCTGCAACTTTCATGAAAAATGTTCTGCTGCCTTATGTTTACTGGGACATTTTTATACTTCTCCTGTCAGTCTGAAATAATGGGGTGCTGCATTATCCTCAATTAACGTATGTCCCAGAAAGTCACAATGATATGAAACCAGAAGAGGTGAAATGTTCGTATTCTGCGCACAAATAGATAAAAAAAACCTCATATCCTTATTTTTATTTGTAGTATCTATTCTGGACAGGAAAAAAACTCATTATATAAGAAACTCTCCTATGTTTAAGTATTGTAAAAAAAAATATTTTCTAATTAGTTGTCAGAAACTATACATGCAATTTGTCATATGCTCTTTTTTTAAACATAAATCGACCCCTTTGCTACCCATGCGGACATGTAGTCATGCGGATATTAAGCGATTCAATGCAAGTCAATGGAGGCAATTACACCGCATTTCCGCAAAAATAATGGACATGCTGCAGATTTTTCCGCAATGATAATCCGCAGCGGAAATTTCCGCAGCATGTGCACAGCACATGCGGATTATCATTGAGGTCCATGGGGCACGTATTACCAAGCATTTTTTAAGCTTTTTCGCTGCGGAAATTCTGCGGCAAAAACGCTTGGAAAACGCATAGTGGGCAGGCAGCTGAATAGAGAGGATTTTAGCCTCTGTTCACATTTGAGTTAGAGGCTCTGTCAGCAGTTATGTCAGATTTGACTGCATGAAAAGCACCAGAACAGAACCAGCACTGTGTTGGTGATCTTGGTGTGTGTGACATATACACTGCTCAAAAAAAATAAAGGGAACACTTAAACAACAGAATATAACTCCAAGTAAATCAAACTTCTGTGAAATCAAACTGTCCACTTAGGATGCAACACTGATTGACAATCAATTTCACATCCTGTTGTGCAAATAGAATAGACAATAGATGGAAATTATTGGCAATTATCAAGACACACTCAATAAAGGAGTGGTTCTGCAGGTGGGGACCACAGACCACATCTCAGCACCAATGCTTTCTGACTGATGTTTTGGTCACTTTTGAATGTTGGTTGTGCTTTCACACTCGTGGTAGCATGAGACGGACTCTACAACCCACAGAAGTTGCTCAGGTAGTGCAGCTCATCCAGGATGGCACATCAATGCGAGCAGTGGAAAGAAGAGTAGCTGTGTCTGTCAGCGTAATGTCCAGAGGCTGGAGGCACTACCAGGAGACAGGCCTGTACACCAGGAGACGTGGAGGGGGCCGTAGGAGGCCAACAACCCAGCAGCAGGACCGCTACCTCCGCCTTTCTGCAAGGAGGAACAGAAGGAGCACTGCCAGAGCCCTGCAAAATGACCTCCAGCAGGCCACAAATGTGCATGTGTCTGCACAAAGGGTTAGAAACCGACTCCATGAGGGTGGTATGAGGGCCCAACGTCCACAGATGGGGGTTGTGCTCACGGCCCAACACTATGCAGGATGCTTTGCATTTGCCACAGAACACCAGGATTGGCAAAGTCGCCACTGGTGCCCTTTGCTCTTCACAGATGAAAGCAGGTTCACACTCAGCACATGTGACAGACGTGACAGAGTCTGGAGACGTGGAGAGCGATCTGCTGCCTGCAACATCCTTCAGCATGACCGGTTTGGCAGTGGGTCAGTAATGGTGTGGGGTGGCATTTCTTTGGAGGGCCGCACAGCCCTCCATGTGCTCGCCAGAGGTAGCCTGACTGCCATTAGGTACCGAGATGAGATCCTCAGACCCCTTGTGAGACCATATGCTGGTGTGGTTGGCCCTGGGTTCCTCCTAATGCAGGACAGTGCCAGACCTCATGTGGTTGGGGTGTGTCAGCAGTTCCTGCAAGATGAAGGCATTGAAGCTATGGACTGGCCCGCCCATTCCCCAGACCTGAATCCAGTTGAGCACATCTGGGACATCATGTCTTGCTCCATCCACCAACGTCACGTTGCACCACAGACTGTCCAGGAGTTGGCGGATGCTTTTGTTCAGGTCTGGGAGGAGATCCCACAAGAGACCATCCGCAACCTCATCAGGAGCATGCCCAGGTGTTGTAGGGAGGTCATACAGGCACGTGGAGGCCACACACAATACTGAGCCTCATTTTGACTTGTTTTAAGGACATTACATCAAAGTTGGATCAGCCTGTAGTGTGTTTTTCCACTTTAATTTTGGGGGTGACTCCAAATCCAGGCCTCCATTGGTTAATAAATTTGATTTCCATTGATGATTTGTGTGTGATTTTGTTGTCAGCACATTCAACTTTGTACAGAACAAAGTATTCAATGAGAATATTTCATTCATTCAGATCTAGGATGTGTTATTTGAGTGTTCCCTTTATTTTTTTGAGCAGTGTAAATAGAGACTGATGTATTCATTTCAAGTTGTCAGCAAGAATATCATATATTTAAGAGATGATCAGAGAAGAAATGCTGTCCTCATGGTTTTCTGTGTCTTGTGACAGATGTTTATTTCTGAAAAACACTATTAAGTCATATTTACCCCTGTGTCAGAATAAACCAAACGACTATGCTGCTTTTTATTAGCTGAATCCCAGACACAAGGCAAGGAAAACACAATAAGTAACTAAACATTCCATATAAGGAACTAATACTCAATCAGATTGGAAGATTTTACATAAAAACCTGGTACACATGTGGCATATTTTCTTGTTATTAGACCATGTATGGCAATGCATTGTGCAAAGTTTTCTTTCAGATTATGATTTGTATTTCATGAAAAACCAGAGAGGGCCTTGGCTGTACTCAGCCTTGAACATATCATGCATTCCTTAATAAGACTGCTTGCAATGATTGCCATGCTCTCTATAAAGGAACACATTCAGTACCATTACTCTTCTGAAGAATACACGGAAATAGAAGTATAGGCAAACAATCAATTCCCAGGAGATAAGGTGCACGAAATGCCTTGCGCTGTATGTTCGGTTTCGTTTTTTCTTCTGCTTACTGTATTTACTGCATGGGTTAATTCATTTTATAACTTAATAGATCAAACTTTTAAGGACACGGCAATACCAAATATGTAATTTTATTTGTTAGTTTTATTTGTTTATAAAGAGGGAAAAGGAGGTGATTTGATTATAATATTTTTTTTTTTTTTTTATATTTTGAAAAACAAATTAGTTTTTTTTTATTTTACTTTAACTTTTAGTCCTCTTAGGGGATCTGAACCTGTGATCCTCTTATAGCTTATAGAATATATTGCTATACTACAGTATTTCAATATATAGTGAGAATCGCAGTCTTCTAAGGAGTACCAAAATAGCAGTGGTGTCCAGTGATCGGTTGCAGTGGGCCGATGGAAGCCACTCCATTTAAATAATGGTGTCAGAGATTATTAGCAGCATCTAAATGGTTAACAGCAGCAATCAGTATGTAATGTGATTACAGAGCAGCTCTCCTCCTCTCCAAGCACTGTAATGTCAATAAGCAAAGGGAGTGGGGACATCTCCCTGTGATAAGGTCAGACACATCAGTCTTACCAGATCCCAATGAAAAAGCTCCTTCTGACCGCCTCTGGGGGGTGTTTGCTCTCACCTTCCCTTGTATGATGCTGCCTTCTTATGATTGGGGATATCAAATAGAAACCACAATGTATGGTCCATATGCAGGCGCCTACTAGGCAAAGCCCAATGCAATACAGAATTGTTGCAGGATAATAATAATAATAATCTTTATTTAAATAATGCCAACATATTCTGCAGCGCTTTACAATTCAGAGGTTCATATACAACAGTCATAAGTAACATAGCTAAAGATAATACAATAATTAAAGCAAAACTAATGATGACCCTGCTCATAACAGTTTACGATCTACAATGAGGAGAGGGTGACACAAAGTACAGGAACTTATTTACAATGATGATCCAGCCAACTTGAGGGGATGAGGGATAGATAAAGGTTGCATGAGCTCATCACCGGCCAGTACTTGTAGTGCTTTTGGGTGCAGTGGAGTTTGGTGGAGACTTATGTTTGAAGTAATGAATGGGCTATAAAAATATAAAAAGGACTTAGATTAGGGAACATGATATGCCACCCTAAACAGGTGTGTTTTTAGGGAGCGCCTAAAACTGTGTAAGTTGTGGTTCGTCCTAATTTCTTGAGGTAGAGCATACAAAAGAATAGGTGCAGCTTGGGAGAAGTCTTGGAGTCGGGAGTAGGAGGTACGGATTAGTGCAGATGTTAGTCGAAAGTCGCTTGCAGAGCGTAGAGAACGGGTAGGCCGATAAACAGAAATTAGGGAGGAGATGTAGGGGGGTGTCGCACTGTGGAGAGCTTTGTGGGTGAGAACAACCAATTTAAATTGGATCCTATAATGTATGGGCAGCCAGTGCAATGACTGGCATAGAGCAGAAGCATCTGAGTAACGATTAGCCAGATAGATGACCCTGGCTGCAACATTAAGGATGGACTGGAAAGGAGAAAGTCGAGTGAGGGGGAGGCCAATTAATAGAGAGTAACAGTAGTCAAGGTGGGAGTGGATCAGTGGATCAGGGCAACAGTGAGGATATTTGTTGTATCCAAGGTAAGAAAGGGGCAGATTCTAGAGATGTTCTTCAGGTGTAAGCGACAAGAGCGAGCAAGAGATTGTATATGGAAGGTGAAGGAAAGATTGGTGTCAAACACAACGCCCAGACAGCGCACCTGCTGGCTCGGTGTTATTGTGGTGCCACACACGGAGAGGGAAATGTCGGATTTAGGGAGGTGAGTAGATGGCGGGAGCAGAACAAGTTCAGTTTTGGAAAGGTTGAGTTTCAGATAGAGAATGGACATGATGTTGGAAACTGCGGCCAGACATAAAGATGGTACTGAAAGCCAAATTTGCTGATGGTCTGTCCAATTGGGGCCATGTAGAGAGAGAAGAGAAGAGGGCCAAGGACTGAACCCTGAGGAACCCCAATAGTGAGAGGAAGAAGTGGAGCCAGCGAATGATACACTGAAAGAGCGGTCAGATAGGTAGGAGGAGAACCAGGAGAGAGCAGTGTCCTTTATGCCGATTGAGTGGAGCATAGAGAGTAGGAGGTGGTGGTCAACGTTGTCGAAAGCTGCAGAAAGGTCAAGAAGAATGAGCAGAGAGTAGTAACCGTTACGTTTTGCTGTCAGAAGGTCATTTGTTACTTTGATGAGTGCAGTTTCTGTAGAATGTAGGGAGCGGAAGCCAGACTGTAATGGGTCTAGAAGTGAGTGAATGGAGAGGTAACGGGTAAGGTAAGAGTAGACCAGGCGCTCCAAGAGATTAGAGATGAAGGGGAGATTGAAGACTGGTCTGTAGTTGTTTCTGCAGGAAGGGTCAAGAGAGGGCTTTTTTAATAATGGCGTAATGGATGGAGTGTTTGAAAGAGGAGGGGAAGATACCAGAAGAGAGGGAGAGGTTGAAGAATTTAGTTAGCTGAGTAGTGACGACTGAAGAGAGAGACTGGAGTAGGTGTGAGGGAATGGGGTCAGTGGTGCATGTAGTGGGATGAGAAGAAGCGAGGAGCCTGGAGACTTCTTCTTCTGTGACTGGGTCAAATGTGGAGAGTGATCCAGAGGAGATGTGGGGAGGGATGGGAGTCACGGCACTTGGTGGCTGGGAAATGATTTCCTGATGGATGTTCTCTATTTTCTCTGTGAAGTAGGGGGCCAGGTACTCAGCACAACTGTCCGTGATAGGGGCCTATGCTTTAGGACTGAGGAGGGAGTGAAAGGTGTCGAAGAGTTTTTTGGGTTGTTGTATAGTGAGGAGATCAGGGTGGTGAAGTAGGACTGTTTGGCAAGGTGAAGGACAGAGTTATAGGTCTTTAACATAAATTTATAGTGGATAAAGTTTTCTAGTGTGCAAGTTTTCCTCCATTGGCGTTCAGCACTCCTAGAGCATCGCTGGAGAAATCGGGTTTGTGTTGTGAGCCAGGGCTGTTTTACTCGGTGTTTAGAGGTTCTGAGGGTGAGGGGCGCTACTTGGTCCAGGATGTTTCTGAGAGTGTCATTGTAGTGATTTACAGCCAGATCAGGACAGGAAAAAGAGGAGATTTGGGGCAGTGATGAGTGAAGGGAGTCTGTAAGTGTATGAGTGTTAATAGCTTGTAGATTTCTATATGTGTGATAGGTAGAGTTATGCTGGGGTGCGTGAGGATTTGTGAGCGTGAAGAAGAGAATGTTATGATCAGAGATGGGAAGAGGGGAGTTATTTAGGTAGGGGAATGGGAAAAATGGTTGCATGGATTTATATAGTGTGACCAAGTTGTCAAGCACTTTCCAAGTGATGCTAAAATCTCTTGGAAAGCGCTTGACTGCATGCGAAATCGCATGATCAAAACGCTTGACTTACGCTTGTCCCTAGCAGGAAAAATGCATGTAAAATCCGAATGCGTTTTTTCTGCCAGGGATATGCAGAAACGCTCAGGAAAAATCCGGAGCATTTCTGCATCGTGGGCACTTAGCCTTACAGGTGCTTCTCACAAAATTAGAATATCATCAAAAAGTTAATTTATTTCAGTTCTTCAATAAAAAAAGTGAAACTCATATATTATGTAGAGTAATTACAAACAGAGTGATCTATTTCAAGTGTTTATTTCTGTTAATGTTGATGATTATGGCTTACTGTCAATGAAAACACAAAAGTCATTATCTCAGTAAATTAGAATACTTTATAATAACAGCTTGAAAAATGTTTTTAAAATCCGAAATGTTGGACTACTGAAATGTATGTTCAATAAATGTACTCACTACTTGGTCGGGGCTCCTTTGCATCAATTACTGCATCAATGCGGCATGGCATGGAGGCGATCAGCCTGTGGCACTGCTGAGGTGTTATGGAAGCCCAGGTTGCTTTGATAGCAGCCTTCAGCTCGTCTGCATTGTTGGGTCTGGTGTCTCTCATCTTCCTCTTGACAATACCCCATAGATTCTCTATGGGGTTAAGGTCAGGCGAGTTTGCTGGCCAATCAAGCACAGTGATACTGTTGTTTTTAAACCAGGTATTGGTACTTTTGGCAGTGTGGACAGGTGCCAAGTCCTGCTGGAGAATGAAATTTCCATCTCCAAAAAGCTTGTCAGCAGACGGAAGCATGAAGTACTCTAAAATTTCCTGGTAGACGGCTGTGCTGACTTTGGTCTTGATAAAACACAGTGGACCTACACCAGCAGATGACATGGCTCCCCAAACCATCACTGATTGTGGAAACTTCACACTAGACCTCAAGCAGCTTGGATTGTGTGCCTCTCCACTCTTCCTCCAGACTCTGGGACCTTGATTTCCAGATGAAATTCAAAATTTACTTTCATCTGAAAACAACACCTTGGACCACTGAGCAACAGTCAAGGTCTTTTTCTCCTTGGCCCAGGTAAGACGCTTCTGTCGTTGTCTATTGGTCATGAGTGGCTTGACACAAGGAATTCGACACTTGTGGCTTATGTCCTGCATACATCTGTGTGTGGTGGCTCTTGAAGCAATGACTCCAGCAGCAGTCCACTCCTTGTGAATCTCCCCCAAAATTCTGACTGGCTTTTTCTTAACAATCACTTCAAGGCTGTGGTTATCTCGCTTGTGCACTTTTTTCTACCACAATTTTTCCTTCCACTCAACTTTCCATTAATATGCTTGGATACAGCACTCTGTGAACAGCCAGCTTCTTTAGCAATGACCCTTTGTGGCTTACCCTCCTTGTGGAGTGTGTCAATGACTGCCTTCTGGACATCTGTCAAGTCAGCAGTCTTCCCCATGATAGTGGAACCTACTGAAACAGACTAAGGGACCTTTTTAAACGCTTAGGAAGCCTTTGCAGGCGTTTTTTGTTAATTATTCTAATTTACTGAGATAATGACTTTTGTTTTTTCATTGGCTATAAGCCATAATCATCAACATTAACAGAAATAAACACTTGAAATAGATCACTCTGTTTGTAATGACTCTATATAATATATGAGTTTCACTTTTTGTATTGAAGAACTGAAATAAATTAACTTTTTGATGATATTCTAATTTTGTGAGAAGTACCTGTAGATCTGCATAGGTCTTGTATACATACAAAGGGGAAAAAAGTATTTAGTCAGCCACCAATTGTGCAAGTTCTCCCACTTAAAAAGATGAGAAAGGCCTGTATTTGACATCATAGGTAGACCTCAACTATGAGAGACAAAATGAGAAAACAAATCCTGAAAATTACATTGTCTGATTTGCAAAGAAATTTTTTTCAAATTTTGGTGGAAAGTAAGTATTTGGTCACCTACAAACAAGCAAGATTTCTGTCTCTCACAGACCTGTAACTTCTTCTTTAAGAGTCTCCTCTGTCCTCCACTCATTACCTGTAGTACTGGCACCTATTTGAACTTGTTATCAGTATAAAAGACACCTGTCCGCAACCTCAAATAGTCACACTCCAGACTCCACTAAGGTGAAGACCAAAGAGCTGTCAAAGGACACCAGAAACAAAATTGTAGCCCTGCACTAGACTGGGAAGACTGAATCTGCAATAGGCAAGCAGCTTGGTGTGAAGAAATCAACTGTGGGAGCAATAATTAGAAAATAGAAGACATACAAGAAGAAGACATTCAAGACCACTGATAATCTCCCTCGATCTGGGGCTCCACACAAGATATCACTCAGAGGGGTCAAAATGATCTCAAGAACGGTGAGCAAAAATCCCAGAACCACACGGGGGGACCTAGTGAATGACCTACAGAGAGCTGGGACCAACATTACACAGGCTACCATCAGTAACACACTACGCTGCCAGGGATTCAGATCCTGCAGTGCCAGACGTGTCCCCCTGCTTAAGCCATTACATGTCCGGGCCCATCTGAAGTTTGCTAGAGAGCATTTGGATGATCCAGAAGAGTATTGGGAGAATGTCATATGGTCAGATGAAACCAAAGTAGAACTGTTTGGTAGAAACACAACTCATCGTGTTTGGAGGAGAAAGAATGCTGAGTTGCATCCAAAGAACACCATACCTACTGTGAAGCATAGGGGTGGCAACATCATGCTTTGGGGCTGTTTCTCTGCCAAGGGGCCAGGACGACTGATCCGGGTACATGAAAGAATGAATGGGGCCATGTATCGTGAGATTTTGAGTGCAAACCTCCTTCCATCAGCAAGGGCATTGAAGATGAAACGTGGCTGGGTCTTTCAGCATGACAATGATCCCAAGCACACCACCAGGGCAACGAAGGAGTGCCTTTGTAAGAAGCATTTCAAGGTCCTGCAGTGGTATAGCCAGTCTCCAGTCTCCAGATCTAAACCCTATAGAAAACCTTTGGAGGGAGTTGAAAGTCCGTGTTGCCCAGCGACAGCCCCAAAACATCACTGCTCTAGAGGAGATCTGCATGGAGGAATGGGCCAACTTACCAGCAACAGTGTGTGCCAACCTTGTGAAGAATTACAGAAAACGTTTGACCTCTGTCATTGCCAACAAAGGATATATAACAAAGTATTTCTATGAACTTTTGTAGGTGACCAAATACTTATTTTCCACCAAAATTTGAAAAAAAATTCTTTCCAAATCAGACAATGTGATTTTCAGGATTTGTTTTCTCATTTTGTCTCTCATAGTTGAGGTCTACCTATGATGTCAATTACAGGTTTCTCTCTTCTTTTTAAGTGGGAGAACTTGCACAATTGGTGGCTGACTAAATACTTTTTTTCCCCACTGTAAAACTGTAGGGTATTTTTTTATCAACACTTTTTGCAAAATAACTATATTTTTATTTCTGATACATTGAAGCAATATAAATAATTTCAATAAGTCCCTTGATGCATTTTTAGGCCTCCAAAGTCCCAAAACTGTGCATCTCTCAATATTTAGGACTTCTAGTTGAAGTGTAGTATGTGGATATATAGGCTTTGTAACCACAAAATGTCACCCTGTCAGCTATATTTGCAGGATATTGTGGATTTAGTCACACATTACTTTTTTGAACATTACACTCAGTAGTGATGGGGAACAACTCCTGCCAGTTGCCATCTACGCCATGATAAAAGCACTTTTTTGTACTATTTTTTATATAAACACTTTATGGACAAGTATTTGGACACCTACACGTTACAACTACAGGAGCATTTATGACATTCTACTCTAAATTCATAACCTTTAATATAGCGTTGAACCCCTCTTTGCAGTTATAACAGATTCCCATCTTCTAGGAAGGCTTTCTACAAGATTTTGGAGTGTGTCTGTGGGAATTTTTGCCAATTCATCTAGAAGAGCATGTGCATGGTCAGACACTGATGTTGGACGAGAGAGGGCTTGGTTCATAGTACTGGTTCTAGTTCATTCCAAAGGTGTTCGACGTGATTTAGATCAGGATTTTGTGCTGTCCAGTCAAGTTCTTCCTCACAAAACTCACCCAACCATGCCTTTATGGATCTGGTGCACAGTCATGCTGGAAGAAAAAAGGGCCTTCCCCAAACTGTTTCCACAAAATTGGAAGCATACAAATGTATTGGTATGCAGAAGCATTAAGATTTCCCTTCATTGGTACTAAGGGACATGAAAAACAACCCGTAGCATTATCCCCCTTCTACCAAATGTAACAGTTGGCACAATACACTCAGGCAGATAGCATTCTCCTGGCTTTCGTAAAACCTAGACTCGTCCATCAGACTGCCAGATAGAGAACTCATGAATCTTGGGACAGAGTTTTTGTGCTTATGTTAGAGGAGATTTTGAACTCTGCCAGTATTGAGTCATGAGAATGTGGGTGACTTTTATATATTGTTATATATATATATTTATATATTGTCACACTTGGCGATTCCGCTCTGTAAAAGTACCCATACGCATTAGAATAAAGCCATATGAATCCATCAATATTGATAGGTTTGTCCTGCAATCTAATGAGGGCGCTGATTGTTGATGGAGATGTTGATCGGGCGTGTCTGATTTCGGACTGCTGATCATATTGTTCTCCCTTAGAAGAGTGACATCCGGTGGCTTTCTCATAGAGAACACATGAGGTCTTGGCTGAACTAGCGCTTCTGTGTATGGGAGAGTCTAATGAAATGCCTGTCGGTTGAACAATCGGCCAAAGAATTGATCATCCGACATCTATCTAATGTGTATCAGGCCCTTAACTTTACGTGGTCTGCCAATTTGTGTCTGAGATGCTGTGGTTCCTATATGCTTTCACTTTTCCACAATACTGCTAACATTTGTTTTGCAATATTTAGGAGGTAAGAAATTTTATAAACTGACTTGTCCAACGATTGCATCCTATTACGGGACTGCACTCAAATTCAGTTAATTCTTTAGAATGACCCATTTTTTTTTTACAAATGTCTGTAAAGGCAGACTGTATGTCTGAGTGCTTGCTTTTATACACCTGTGACAATGATTAAGAGGTGTATCCCAATAATTTTATCTATATAGGGTATTTATATATCTAAGCTATGTTAACAAAGCTACTGCCTACTAGAACATGTCTGCTTCAATATGTACCTATACCTTGCCAGAAATAATAGCTCATTGTAAAGCCCTTGTAACGTCCATATTTTTCTCATTAGCGTATCCTTTGAAGATGAGCCATACCATCAACAAATTGTATTGCATAATTGCCTGTTTTATCTACCATGTCTTTGAAAGCAGAACAAGACATTTTATTGGGGTTGTAAATTTTATTTCACCAAGTTAATAGCGGCCTGCAAGTTTTACTTTGTATCATCAAGAATTGGAGAAAATGTACAAAACATTCTCATACGTTGTACACGATGCTTTTAAAATGTCAAAAACTCCTCATCCATCTATTACTTTTATATTCTAAATGAAATTGCATTACAAAGCTTTGTAACTTGCAGTAGTCCTCAATGGGTTAAACTTCATTCTGTAAATGTGTATATGTGCTCGAGAGGAGGAAAGTATGCACATGTGTTTTACATTGGTATTGCATATATAAAATACCTTTTAGAAGGGAAATATAGCCTGATTTTCTCATCTAGTCTAACTCCTAATTGAGTGAATATCCCTGTCACGCAAGATCAAATGTGCACAATAATATTCACTTTCCTTCAGGCAACATCCTGCAACCCTCACATTACCAAAATGTGCGTCTGACGTAGAACACAAATCTTCCTGGATAAAGACGTACTTAAGAGCAGTGTGTTTTCTAAGACATGTATAATACACACAGGGTGTAGTATCCTGCTAAAGGCATTTTAGCCAAACATTACAATAAATAATGGATACGGAAAAGTGAATGTGATTCCCTGAGAAGGTTACCAGACACTATAGAATATGCAGTAGTTCGTTTGGGAAACACACTCGCACAATGGAAGACTTGTCACTTGTGACGATACAGCTTATAATTTTAATCAACCAGATTTTTAGATTTGTTAATCCAAGAGAAATACTATTATCTTTGTGTTGACTTGTAAATGTATGTCTATTTCTGTGGCTGGGCAAGGTCAGACTAGTATTTGTATAACCCTGATTGTTGTCTCCTCTTTGATTCTGAAACAATGATGTTGATTTAAAGAACCCCCTACTATACCAACTATGTAAATAGATTGGCTCAAACAATGATACCTGAGCCCTGTGAGTAATGCCCTCCCTAACCCCTTACCTGTGAAAGTGTACTTGAAGGACAACTGTAATTATTTTAAGGAACATGTGCTTCTGTAGCCGTGAGACTTGAAACGGAAATTGGAAAGAGACTTTT
The DNA here is from genome assembly GCF_046119375.1 of Phyllobates terribilis. Taxonomy (NCBI): domain Eukaryota; kingdom Metazoa; phylum Chordata; class Amphibia; order Anura; family Dendrobatidae; genus Phyllobates; species Phyllobates terribilis. The sequence continues at coordinate 231,362,680 of NW_027362761.1, read as the reverse complement.
CAAGGAGAAGCAAAAGATCACACAGACTCTCTCAGACCATCAGCTAGCTTGGTAGCATGGTTTTACCCAAAGAGACACAGATTTGGATTCTACATGATTCCAGCCTAATGGTGTATGGCCCTGAGTGGATGGATACGGATCTGCTCCATTGACCATCAGAGAGCCCATGGATACATTTGGGGAGACCAGGTTGGGATGATGAAGTTGCCTGGTCCCATGGATATGTTGTTTGGGGTTGTCAGGTGGGACCCTCCAGTCGCCTGGAATCCATGGAGACATTCGTAGAAGCCAGATTGGGACCAGACGGTCATCTGGCCCCATGGAAACTCTCGGAGCGGCCAGGGTGGGACCCTCAGGTCTCTAGGCCTTGTACCTCGATGAACTGCTAGCTTCCTAAGCTTGCCGCTACCTTCTCTCTGTGGGGGCCCGTCAAAAGCGGGGGGCCACCGGTTGAGGTAGTTGGCCCTGGAAGTCCCAAAGTCGAAGTTGTTCTATCCCAGGCAGGCTAGCGGAAGGGTGAGACTGTGTAATGTTGTACCATCTTGGGTAGTAGCTGGGACTGTTCTACAGTGGGTACGGAAAGTATTCAGACCCCTTTAAATTTTTCACTCTTTGTTTCATTGCAGCCATTTGGTAAATTCTAAAAAGTTCATTTTTTTTCTCATTAAAGTACACTCTGCACCCCATCTTGACTGAAAAAAAACCCAGAAATGTAGAAATTTATGCAAATTTATTAAAAAAGAAAAACTGGTCATAAGTATTCAGACCCTTTGCTCAGTATTGAGTAGAAGCACCCTTTTGGGCTAGTACAGCCATGAGTCTTCTTGGGAATGATGCAACAAGTTTTTCACACCTGGATTTGGGGAACTCTGCTATTCTTCCTTGCTGATCCTCTCCAGTTCCGTCAGGTTGGATGGTGAACGTTGGTGGACAGCCATTTTTAGGTCTCTCCAGAGATGCTCAATTGGGTTTAGGTCAGGGCTCTGGCTGGGCCAAACAAGAATGGTCACAGAGTTGTTCAGAAGCCACTCCTTTGTTATTTTAGCTGTGTGCTTAGGGTCATTGTCTTGTTGGAAGGTGAACCTTTGTTCAAGTCTGAGGTCCAGAGCACTCTGGAAGAGGGTTTTCATCCAGGATATCTCTGTACTTGGCCGCATTCATGTTTCCTTCAATTGCAACCAGTCGTCCTGTCCCTGCAGCTGAAAAACACCCCCATAGCATGATGCTGCCACCACCATGTTTCACTGTTGGGATTGTATTGGGCAGGTGATGAGCAGTGCCTTGTTTTCTCCACACATACCGCTTAGAATTATCACCAAAAAAGTTCTTCCTTCATCTCATCAGACCAGAGAATTTTATTTCTCATAGTCTGTGAGTCCTTCATGTGTTTTTGAGCAAACTCTATGCAGGCTTTCATATGTCTTGCACTGAGGAGAGGCTTCCGTCGGGCCACTCTGCCATAAAGGCCCGACTGGTGGAGGGCTGCAGTGATAGTTGACTTTGTGGAACTTTCTCCCATCTCCCTTCTGCATCTCTGGAGCTCAGCCACAGTGATCTTGGGGTTCTTCTTTACCTCTCTCACCAAGGCTCTTCTCCCACAATTGCTCAGTTAAGTTGGATGGCCAGGTCTAGGAAGACTTCTGGTGGTCCCAAACTTCTTCCATTTAAGGATTATGGAGGCCACTGTGCTTTTAGGAACCTTGAGTAATGTAGAAATTCGTTTGTAACCTTTTTTGTAACGAGATCTGTGCCTTGCCACAATTCTGTCTCTGAGCTCCTTCGGCAGTTCCTTTGAGCTCATGATTCTCATTTGGTCTGACATGCACTGTGAGCTGTGAGGTCTTATATAGACAGGTGTGTGCCTTTCCAAATCAAGTCCTATCAGTTTAATTAAACACAGCTGGACTCCAATGAAGGAGTAGAACCATCTCAAGGAGGATCACAAGGAAATGGACAGGATGTGACTTAAATATGACTGTCTGAGCAAAGTGTCTGAATACTTATGACCATGTGATATTTCAATTTTTCTTTTTTAATAAATTTGCATAAATTTCTACATTTGTTTTTTTTCCAGTCAAGATGGGGTGCAGCGTGTACTGTAATGAGAAAAAAATGAACTTTTTAGAATTTACCAAATGGCTGCAATGAAACAAAGAGTGAAACATTTAAAGAGGACTGAAAACTTTCCGTACCCACTGTAGATGAACAGTCAATATAATTTTACCTGTGATGAAAATAGGATGACTACTGAAAGGTAGAGTCAGGTAAAAGATTCGCAGAAACCTGCCACAACGGCAATTTTTGGATGCTAAACAAGAGAACTCCGAACCTCCTCCTCTTCTGATTAGTAAGATGTCTTACTTATTAGAAGAAGGAATCAAGGCACTTCTGGCATGTAGGTGCCCAACTAGGATCCAATCCCTTAATCCAATGAATGTAGAACTTGCCACTCAAAAGGGATAACTGATTATATCTTAATTTGTGAACGCAATAAAAAATCAAACGTTTTGTTTAAAACAATAGACCTTCATCAATAACACGGATTGACCAGAAAGAAAAGTGAAGAAACTCAGTGCAATTGCATAGAGGCAGTATCCACCCCTCCACAGCGGATGAAGGTCTATTATTTGGACCGAAATGTTTGATTTTGGGTTGGAAGGTTTATTGTTTGGACCGAAATGTTTGATTTTGGGTTGGAAGGTTTATTGTTTGGACCGAAACGTTTGATTTTGGATTACAAATGTTTGATTTTGGATTGCATTCACAAATAAAGATATAATAATTTATCCATTTGAGTGCCAAGTTCTACATTCACTACTAAACAGAAGAGGCACTAGGGATGCCAAGTATAGTAGGAGGTTCACAAAGTTCTGCTCAGGCGGTCGCAAACTACTAACATGCCTGCTGGACTAGGGTCCTGCAAATTGTTTTGCTCAACTCTACTGAATAGTCATCACTACAGAACAGGAAGTATCACACTATTACATGTCTCAGTGGTCAATGTGTACACTAAAAGAATACAGGATTTTTAAAAAATATAGGTAAGAAAATAGAAAATTATAAAAAATCACCCAAAATTCTTAAAAATATGTAAAACATAATAGCTGATTTAAACAGGAGGTCATTTTCTGATGACACATTCCTTTCAAGAAGGCAAACTTGAGATCTTAGTCCCCTGCTATAAGTTAAGGTGTGCAGCTTCTGAAGTCAATGGCATGAGATGAATTCCAATAACTGTGATAACAGCCATTCTGCATATTGTCTTCATGAAGCTCTCTTACTTGATCATTTGAGTCCAGAAAGCTCTTTCCCCCATGTCAAATAGGTTGTAAATTGTGTGGTTAATGATTCTGGGAAAGTTACGTAAACACAGACTTGTTGCATATGTCTGTATTACTGAAGGTTTATGTACACAGGAAATGAATATCATACATAGTCAGTTAGGGTTCCAGGACTATGTTGTGTACATTAATCTAATGAAAGCCCACATATAGATACACATATGAAGGAATTCTGGGCCTGGTTGCCCATATCCCTTGGACTGGAAATCAACACTTACCGAGAGTTCTGGGAGTCATAATCGCTGATTGTTGGAGACATATTTAATAAATTATTAAAGCATGAATAACAATTTGCAGAGAGACTAAAATGCTAACTATCTCCAGGAAGAAATTAGGGAAATGAAAGGGTTTTTTTCAGCTAATGAAAACGCTGTTAAAAGGGTTGTCTCACGACAGACTTTTCTGACATATAAGAAATATCTGGAACTCTTATAGGAGTGAATGGAGAGAACTGCACATGCACGGCAACCTCTCCTGTAAGAACAAGGATTCGGGGGGCCCTTTTTGGAGATAGGTTTTGGTGCCATCTATTAGACAATTGTGTGTATATGTATTTAATTAGCAAGTTGTGCATCCTAGTCATATTCTTCAGGTCTGAATGGTGCCTGTTCTTTAGATACCCGTGCTTTTCCTTAGTTCAACCTGACTTCTCTGATTCAACTGATGTCAAGCTAAAAAAGAACTAGCTCAGCCGGCTTCTGCTGCATTCTATACTCTATACCACACGTCAAACTATGATGACCCTTGGGCCAAATCTGCACCACATGTATACTGTATGTAGGACTATGCGGGGCCCGTTATTCTGTATGGAGGACTATGTGGGGCCCATTATACTGTATGGATGACTATGTGGGGCCCATTATACTGTATGGAGATTATGTGGGGCCGATTATACTGTATGGAGCACTATGTGGGGCCCATTATACTGTACGGAGAACTATGTGGGGCCCATTATACTGTATGGAGGAATATGTGGGTCCCATTATACTGCATGGAGAATAATGTGGTGTTAGAACCCTCCTGTTTTTTCCATCTTGTGTTTTGCGGTCACGTGACCATCTGCCTTTATATTCCAGCTCCGTCATTTTGGCTGTGCTGGACTTCAGTGTTTGACTGTTTCTCTAGCCAGGTGCTTCTGTGCCTTTCTCTGTCAGTTCGCTTGGTCCTTCTGGGACCTCTAGTACCTTTTTGTCAGTTTGTCTTTATGTGTTCTGCAACAACTTCTCTGTTTAGGAGGTGTCCCATTTTTGTCCCAGTCCTTAGTTCTTTACAGACACCTCCCTTTATGCTATAGGTCTCCGTTCAGACTAGCCAAGGACTAAGGTGGGTCTGACCACTAGGAACAGGCAGCCAGCTACATCATAGGGATTCAGCTTAGTCTTACTGTAGGGACAGCTTTCCCCTATCTTTCCTTAGTTCATGTTGCAGATCATAACAGCAAGTCCAGCCCAAAAAACTAAAAGGAAAGAAATTCGGGGATCAGTATGGTTTCCATCCAGGATTTGGCTTAAAGCCTACAGGGATTGTCTCTGGAGGTGGCCGAGCTTCAGCAACACGTGAGTAGCTGTTCTGGAGCGCATTTTGTGGAACCCAAGGTAGGACTGCCTGATGTTTTTTATGGTAAACAGCAAGATTTTTTTTCCTTTAAAAATGCTTGTTTGTTATATTTTTGTTTGAGACCTAGGTCCTCTGGGAATGAATCACATCGCATTGGTTTTATTATGTCACTTTTGCGCAATGAACCACAGGGGTGGGCCTTTTCTCTCCAACCTAATGATCCATGTTTAAGGTCTGTTGAAGATTTTTTTTCTGCTATGGGGCTATTATATGACGATCCTGATCGAATCTCATCTGCTGAGGCAGAACTCAGGCGTTTGAATCAGGGGTCAGGTGATGTTGAAATTTATTGCACACACTTCAGAAGATGGGCCTCAGAAGTTAAATGGAATGATCCTGCGCTGAAATGTTTATTCTTGCTGGTCTGAGTGAAAGGGTTAAGGATCTGCTAATTGAATTCCCTGCACCTGAGACTCTGCAGGATGCCATGCAATTATTTGTTCGTGTGGACAGGAGGCTGAGGTGCAGGCTGAATGAGGTAAAGACTCCTGTAATGTCAGTTCCTAGTCCCCAGAAAATCTGCTCAGATGGAGGAGAACCAATGGAGGTTGAGCGATGTCACTCCGCTCTCAAGAAAGAGACCGGAGGTTCGCAGAGGGATTGTGTCTTTATTGTGGTAAAGCTGACCATTTGATTAAGTATTGTGAGCTTCATTTAAAAAAGGTCAGGTACACCCATATAGCTTGTTTACGCTCTGCAGGAGTATTTCTTTCTGGGAGTACTACTCTGCAGGGAGATTTGATTGAATTTCAGGTATTTGTGGATTGTGGTTCAACACTTAATGTGATTGATAAAGGGTTTTTGGAAAACCTTAAATTGAAATCCAAACCTTTGTCATCTCCTATTTCTGTGATTGCAATTGATAACACTCCCTTGAAATGTATTACTCACAAGGTTGCTGCATTTCCCCTCGCTATCAATGGAGTTCACCAAGAAATTTTGGATTTGGTTGTTTTAGATAATTTATCCTCTCCGGTTGTTCTAGGATTGCCTTGGTTAAAACTGCACAATCCTTTACTAGACTGGTCTACTAATGTGATTAAGTCTTGGAGTCCGAAGTGCTATGATAAATGTTGTAATGGTCGCATTGCAGCTGTGGAAAAAGGGGAATTACCTGTACCTATTCAAGATTTTTGGAGGTTTTTTTCGGAGGAGGAGTCTCAAGTTTTACCTCCTCATAGGGATTATGATTGCGCCATTGAGTTTGTTCCGGGAGCTACACTTCCCAAGAATCGCTTGTTTAATCTGACTATCCCTGAAAGAAAGGCCTTGGAGGAATACATACAGACTAGCCTGGCTGCTGGTCACATTAGACCTTCTAAGTCGACTGTGGCAGTTGGATATTTCTTTGTTAAAAAAAAGGATGGGGGTTTACATCCATGTCTGGATTTTCGTGAAATTAATAAGATTACCGTACGCAATTCGTACAAATTGCCGTTAATTCCTGACTTTATTCCTACCTTTTTGTCAGTTTGTCTTTTTGTGTTCTGCAACAACTTCTCTGTTTAGGAGGTGTCCCATTTTTGTCCCAGTCCTTAGTTCTTTTAGAGACCCCTCCCTTTATGCTATAGGTCTCCGTTCAGACTAGCCGAGGACTAAGGTGGGTCTGTTTGCTAGGAACAGGCAGCCCGTTACATCGTAGGGATTCAGCTTAGTCTTACTGTAGGGACAGCTTTCCCCTATCTTTACTTAGTTCATGTTGCAGATCATAACATGTGGGGCCCATTATACTGCATGGAGGATTATGTGGAGCTCATTATACTGTATGGAGGACTATGTGGGGCCCATTATTATGTATAGAGGACTATGTGGGGCCCATTATACTGTATGGAGGACTATGTGGGGCCCATTATACTGTATGGAGGACTATGTGGGGCCCATTATACTGTATGGAGGACTATGTGGGGCCCATTATACTGTATGGAGGACTATGTGGGGCCCATTATACTGTATGGAGGATTATGTGGGGCCCACTATGCTGTATTGAGGACTATGTGGGGCCCATTATACTGTATGGAGGACTATGTGGGACCCATTATACTGTATGGAGGATTATGTGGGGCTCATTATACTGTATGGAGGACTATGTGGGGCCCATTATACTGTATGGAGGACTATGTGGGGCCCATTATACTGTATGGAGGACTCTGTTAGGCCCATTATTCTGTATGGAGGACTTTGTGGGGCCATTATACTGTATGGAGGAATATGTGGGGCCCATAATACTGTAAGGAGGACTATATGAAAATGAGAAGAGAGAGTTTTATCAGCATAGAATTAAATTTTATTACATAATTAATCAATATATAAAAGGAGTATTCACACAATAAATAGAGAATAAAGTGCATGGAGATAGCAGCGATGACCACCGGTGTCAAAATGTTCTACATACAAATAGAGCTCATATAATCCATAAACAGTAGGTAAAAGATAATGATATGGCCAGGCTGGATTATCTAATGGGCTTGTATATCAGTCCTATACCAAATGTAATTGAGTAGTACCAGTGCACAAAGTAATTTCAAAGATAGGACTGATTAAGTGCCCATGCATTATGCAAGCCTCTATATATGGCCCAACAAAGTTAATCTATTAGAGATTACAAAAGTCATAATCGATCTTACCAAATAGGTATGTCAAGGAAGACACCAGCGGTTTGGGTAAGTGGAGGTGTATCCCAGCGTGCCCCCTGGACTATATGGAGGACTATGTGGCGCCCATTATACTGTATGGAGGACTATGTGGGGCCCATTATACTGTATGGAGGACTATGTGGGCCAATTATTCTGTATAGAGGACTATGTGGGGCCCATTATACTGTATGGAGGACTATGTAGGGCCATTATACTGTATGTAGGAATATGTAGGGCCCATTATATGAGGGTCAGTCAATAAGTAATGCCTCCTATTTTTTTTCTCCTTAAATAAGATAGTTATGTTAAATATTAGAATTTGGCACAATTCCTCAAACCTTCTTCTCCAATCCAAAGCAATTGCAACTTCCTGCACCAACAGGTGGCAGGACTGTATTCGTTTGCAAAATGGCTGCCATCGATGTTCGTATTAGACAACGTTCTGTGATTGAATTCTTGCATGCAGAAGGTGAAATGCCCATTCGAATTCATGAGAGACTGAAAAATGTGTACGGTGATGCAACAGTGGATGTCAGTACTGTTAGACGATGGGTTCGTCGCTGTAACACAGCTGAAGGGCCATCACCGTTGGCTGACAAAATGCGGAGTGGCAGGCCAGTAACCGCAGTGACTCCAAGCAACATTCAGCGAGTCGATGACATCATTCGTGGTGACCGCCGGGTGACTGCAGATGAATTGTGTGGCATTATCCACCTCAGTAAAGGCAGTGTGATGAAAATTATTGGACAACTGGGATACAGAAAAGTTTGTGCACGGTGGGTCCCAAGAATGCTTTTCACCATGCTGGAATACATGCCCTTGTTAAACGGTGGACCAAGACTGTGGAAATGGATGGAGATTATATTAAAAAGTGACAAATTAATCGTTAATGTTGTGGTTTTCAACCTATGTAATTGCATTTGAATTTCTTGCCAATTAAAAGGAGAAAAAAAATAGGAGGCATTACTTATTGACTGACCCTCGTACTGTATGGATGACTATGTGGGGCCCATTATACTGTACTAGATGGTGGCCCGATTCTAACGCATCGGGTAATCTAGAATATGCATGCAGCTGACCGGGCGCCACTAAGCAGCGAAGCAGTGTTTAAATGGGTTGTGCACTACTTTTAATTAACTTCACAATGTATCCCCTCGGTGCCCCTAATGAATTTTGTCATTACGTCATGTTGTCAATCCTGCTTGTGACAACATCGCTGACGACGCACAGCCAGCACGTAATTCTCCCGCCTGCAGCCGTATGTTGCTTCCGTTTACATCACAACTATTTGCGGCTGCAGCCAGGGGTCTGCTGTTCCGCGCACCACAGTGAATGACGGGCTGTGGCCGGGGTTATCCGTCATCGTGTCACATCCAGCATCCACAGCGCGGTCTGTCAATGTGGTTTGTATGGCTCCGTCATTCCTCTAATCCTGGTTTGTATGGCTGCCTTATTTTGGATTGTGTCCCCCTTATCCTGGTTTTGTATGACCTACTCATTCCCCCATCTCTACAGCACAGTTCAAAAACTAAACCCTAATCCTCCCCTTGTTTCCTTTCTCTGCTCTAGCGCTGTCTGTCCTGTTTTCAGCAGCTCCTCGCAGGATGTGAGGCACAGCACGCGCTCTGAGATACTGCTGTGTTTAGCTGCTGTCTGTAGATTCGCTGCTTTCCACGCCGGGACTAAGTTCGTGGAGAGGCACAAATCTGCATTCACTTTAGTAGCACATGCTGCAGATGCCGCTATGAAGATTTAACAATAATACAATGAATATACAGAATAATACTTTATTAACTATTATTGGTTATAGAACTTAATACAACTGAACAAAATTATTAAACAGATGATCAAAATATATAAACCATTCCATGAATATGTAACAATATTTTACAATAAATCATCGGACAAAAGAAGTACGACCCTAGAATTTATTTATTAACAATATCAACCTAAAATATTTTTGTACACGACATTTTTGGTGAATACTTTTGGACTATCTGTAAGCAACTTTCCTTGTAAATGGGTATCCAAAACTTGCACCTTGACATTGGATCTCATTTTAACTCTTGAAAATGCAACATAGAGTTGTCCATGTCCAAAAACAGGCTCCGGTAAATATATGCCAACACGTTGTAGAGTTTGACCTTGTGACTTGTTTATTGTCATGGCAAATGCTGGTTTTACTGGAAACTGTCGACGTCGAAGCCTAAATGGAAGACCGGTGTCTGAAGGACATAAATCAATGCGTGGAATGAACACTTCCTCTCCTTTTGCAGATCCAGTGATCACTGTTGCTTGAATTATGTGGGAATGGAGTCCAGTAACAATAAGGCGAGTTCCATTACATAGACCATTTCTTGTATTTAGATTCCGAAGCAACATTACGATTGCTCCAACTTTAAGTTGTAGTCTGTGGAATGGCATTCCTGATGGCGTAACACTATTTAAAAATTCAACTGGATAATGCTCTCGTTCATCTTCATTGTCGACATCCACCGAATCATCACTTTTGTATAATTTATACTCTCCAGGCATTCTATTCATCACACGGGAATTTAGCAGAGCTACGTCATCATTCTTGGGACAGAGAATTGCATAGGAAGAGGTCCTCTCAACACTGCTTTGGTCGTTTACATCTATTTCAACGCGTTGTCCAAAAACATCACTTACGATGCAGTCAGTGCACACCATGTCTTCTGGTATTTCAATAATGTCTTCTCCAAGGTTATATTCATTGCTCAGTTCACCATTACCAAGTTTAAGAAGCCAGTTGCTGTACTCTGGGTCAGAAGATCGCATGTTGTTAATTAGTTGTTGCTTATTAAACTCTTTCCAAAGGTCTGACATTTTTAAGGTTGACTCGATAATATTTGTCCTTGTTCCATTCGGTACAACTGGAAGGCATTGCCTAAAATCTCCGCCAAGGACAAAAACTTTACCTCCAAAAGGAATTTCATTTTTTTCAGCAATATTTGTAGTCATAACTTCACGCAGAAGTCTGTCAATTAAGCTCAAAGCATATTTGGGCGCCATGGTGCACTCATCAAGTATCAAAAGATTTGCACTGTTCAACTGTTTTCCTGCAAATGTGTCTTGTTTGATTCTGGAAACGGAGATTTCATTGACCGGAACTGGTATCCCAAAGAGTGAATGCATAGTGCGACCTCCTCGTAAAAGGTTTGCTGCAATACCTGTTGTAGCCGATGGCAATACGACTTTTCCTAACCCTCTAACGTGATGCATTAAAACTTCATAGAGGTATATTTTACCGCTGCCTCCAGGACCGTCAATAAAGAAACATTTTGGCGTTAGATTGGCTTGGTTTTCTACAGCGCTCACAATAGTGTCATATGCAATCCGTTGTTCTTGATTTAAGGAGTTTTTCTTCTCTGTTGCCAACAATAATTCATAAGCTTCGTCATACTCTTGAGTTTGTGCAACTTGACTTGCAGGCTGTGGCAAATTAAAGTCTGAAAACGTTTTTTCATGCAGTAGTAGGATATTTTGGACATCTTGCATGGCATAAGATTCGCAATTGTGACAATTTCCACTTTTGTTGTGAAGACGTAAGCAGTAATCTTCAATTATATGTTCTTTGAAATTTGTCCAAAGTTGAGCCGGATTTGTAGGCGGTCCAAAGACACAAATGTAGGCAAACAATTCACGAAGTTTCTTAGGCATATGTAGAGTAACTGCGTCTTCTAAAGTAAGTGTTCACATAGCATCATCCAATAGAAGTCCTAAAGCCAAAGCTGCAGCTTTAAATGTATCGTGCAATACTCCATTAACTGTTTTCAAATCTTCGTAACTTCTAGCTCCTTTGACATGCAGTAGTAACAGCCAAAGGCAATATCTTTCTTGATCTTTGACACTAACAGTATACATGCGTCCAATTATTCTGCTAAGTCCTCGTTGTCTTGGCTTTCAAGTTTTATTCCAAACGTAATGCTCTGGAATCTCTCGATACAAATACTGCCTTGCGTTTTTGTCACGTTGGTTCAGCAAAAACCATTCCATTAATGTTGACGTTGTGCTTAAATTTTTGGAGACATCTTCGACTTGAGTATTTTCAAAGAAATAAAGCTGCTGTTGATTTGGTAAATGAATAGCTAAACGTATAATGGCATGGGACTGTGAATGCATTGGAAATGCAAATATTCTCCAAGCAGCTTCTGGAGCACTGACATATCTTGAGTCAACAAACCGTGATGATTCATCGTTGATGTGACAGTTGTAGCGTTTTAATAAGTACGGGTTGTATGGAACTATCCATGAGTTATTTATTTATAATCTTTTTGTTGTGTACAATGTTATCAATCAGTTGTCTCCGGTAGGATGGGTAGCCGTCCAAATCTTTAACAGTGTGCTGTTTCAACTGCTTTGGAAACCCTTTTGTACACTTTCCGTTTTCCATGCATGGACTTTTTGGATTTGCTACACCGCATGGGCCATGAACCATATTACAGATTACAATATTATACAGTTCAGGATACTTTTCTTGGTTAGGAATTTCAGCCCACACTATGTTGTCAATTTCATCCTCCGTGCGAAACTTGGAATCCGCGTCTAAAATAATTAGTATATGCGCATGTGGGAGACCTCGTTTCTGAAACTCTATGACGTGTACCATTGCTATGACTGTTCCAAAAAAGCCTTTTTTGATGTCTTCAAAAAGGCTGCTGAGTTTTAGTCGAAATACGCGTGCAACTAAGTCCGGCCTGTGTTCAACTTGCTGCCAGGGTTGTAGATTTTCTGTAATTTCCGGCCATTTAGGATTACAGGTCATTGTTAAAAAAATGTCAGGTCTTCCATACTTTGTTACTATTGCCATTGCATCTTGATAACGCTGTTGCATGTTGCGGGGGCTACCTTCAAAGGACGACGGGAGAATTACTGTTTTTCCAATTGGAATTCCTTTTTGAATGGATTGTTTTTGCAAATGTTCTTGAAGAACGCTGTAGTCTTCAACTTTAAGTTGTTTTTGATTTCATCGTATGAAATTGAGCCGATTTGCTTCAATTTTAACGTATGCGTCTCCTAAGTACTGTTGTGTCAGTTTCCCACCGTTTAAAATAGGATTGAAGTATTTTCGCACAGACAGAAGAAAACTGTAGTACTGTAGTTGTGTAATTCTTCTTGACGTTCCTTGCTGGTGTAGGTTTTCATGCCACCCTTGATCACCGCTTGGAAAGAATAGCGGATACAGAAGAGCATCAAGGTTGCTGTGCAAAATGCTAATCCGTTGTGTTTTAGGAACGAAAGGGTTGTTTTTGTCTGGCTTAAGATGGACTAATATATCTCTTTGAAAAGGAGGCTCTCCATCATCGTTTTGAAAAACAACTGCGACCTCACTTACACGTGGTTTGTTGTAACATCGGGGATCTTGTTCTTGTTTAATGGCCATGATAATAGAAGGCATTTCCGTCCCATTTTGTATAGCTCTCTGTTCCTCCTCAGCTTCAATGTCTTTTAGCATGCGATATGCAGCAGCAAATGGGCTGATTGTTTGTAAATGTACGGCAATTAGGTTCATCAGTTCTGCATTACACTTTTCATTTTTTTTTCGGTTCATCCTTTGTTCTGTAGCCTCATTTGGATCAAAGATGTATAATTGTGCAAATGTTGGTGGTTGTCCTAGTTCTGGGTGAAGTGTTCCAGTACGGTGGTAGATCTGGCCATGAATTTTAAAACAATATGGTCTGAATCCAGGGGGCGGTGCAATGTTGGCACCAAATGAATCAAACGCATGAGAACTGTTGATACTTCTGATATTTTCCATAGAATTTCTACTGTGTTCATGCGTTCCTTTCATCAACTGCTCAAACAGATCTGAGTAGTGACATCTTGGTAGCATCACTTTTCCTTTTTGGCAGCATTGAGTAAACTGATTGTCAGATGGTTTTTCCTCGATAAAATTCATAGATTCGCATTTTGAACAAACTACATTCATTTTCCCACAGTAGTGTTGAATAATGATAGTTTCATTGTCTGTTACGTAACATGCAAGTTGTTGAATGTTCTGCTTGGTTTGCCTTAGTTGGTAGAGCATTCTTTTTTGATAAATTTGTCGATCGTGTTGTTCAAGGTTTGTCCTGGATTCTGGAGATTCATTCAGACGACATTGTCTATGGGATTCTGCATCGTGTTCGTGTCTAGCCGCAGTGTGTTGCGGTGTTTTCCGCTCCCGACGTTGTCTGTGAGATTCCGCATCCTGGGCTTGTCTGGCGACAGTGTGTTGTGGTGTCTCTTGTTCCCGGCGTATTTGTAGAGATTCCGCATCCTGTGCTTGTCTGGCGGCAGTGTGTGGTATTGTCTCCTGCTTCCGAATTTTTCTGTGAGCTTCCGCATCCTGGGCTTGTCTGCTGGCAGTGTGTTGTGGTGTCTCCTGTTCCCAGCGTTTTTGGTGAGATTGCGCATCCTGGGCTTGTCTGGCGGCAGTGTGTTGCGGTGTGTCCTGCGCCCGTTGTTTCTTGCGATATTCTGCATCCTTGGCTTGTCTGGCGGCAGTGTGTTGCGGTGTCTCCAGTTTCCGGCGTTTTTGGTGAGATTCCGCATCCTGGGCTTGTCTGGCGGCAGTGTGTTGCGGTGTCTCCTGTTCCCGGCGTTTTTGGTGAGCTTCCGCATCCTGGGCTTGTCTGGCGGCAGTGTGTTTCGGTGTCTCCTGTTCCCGGCGTTTTTTTTGAGCTTCCGCATCCTGGGCTTGTCTTGCGGCAGTGTGTTGCGGTGTCTCCTGTTCCCGGCGTTTTTGTTGAGATTCGGCATCCTGGGCTTGTCTGGCGGCAGTGTGTTGTGGTGTCTCCTGTTCCCGGCATTTTTTGTGAGATTCGGCATCCTGAGCTTGTCTGGCGGCAGTGTGTTGCGGCGTCTCCTGTTCCCGGCGTTTTTGTTGAGCTTCCGCATCCTGGGCTTGTCTTGCGGCAGTTTGTTGCGGTGTCTCCTGTTCCCGGCGTTTTTGTTGAGCTTCCGCATCCTGGGCTTGTCTGGCGGCAGTGTGTTGCGGTGTCTCCTGTTCCCGGCGTTTTTGGTGAGTTTCCGCATCCTGGGCTTGTCTGGCGGCAGTGTGTTGCGGTGTCTCCTGTTCCCGGCGTTTTTTGTGAGATTCCGCATCCTGGGCTTGTCTGGCGGCAGTGTGTTGCGGTATCTCCTGTTCCCGGCGTTTTTTGTGAGCTTCCGCATCCTGGGCTTGTCTGGCGGCAGTATGTTGTGGTGTCTGTTGCTCTCGACGTTGTCGTTTTCTTGCTGCTTCTGCTGCTTTTCTGTCTTCCTCCGTGGCGTATTTTCGCTTACGACCCATTATAAAACAGGAAGCGTAAAGAAGTATCTCTTCAGCGCGCTGTCACTGGCAGAACGTGTTCAGTAAACCTGACAGAAGTCCCTCGCACAGTGTGACAGAAGTCCCTCGCACAGTGTGACAGAAGTCCCTCGCACAGTGTGACAGAAGTCCCTCGCACAGTGTGACTGAAGTCCCTCGCACAGTGTGACAGAAGTCCCTCGCACAGTCTGACTGAAGTCCCTCGCACAGTGTGACAGAGAAAACCTGCTCAGAACGTTATGAGCATTTTGTGAGTCACATAACCACATGGGCGGAGTTAGCCGTGCTATCTCCCGAACGTGGCGTAGATATTTGAAATGTTGCGGTAATTGGCCGGAGAGCGTGTTTAAATTTGGCGCGGAAATCTGTGATTGGTCGCGGGCGGCGTCCGCGACCAATCATAGAAGCAGGTTTTAAATGTCGCGCGCCGTGTTCCTAAGCAGCGGACAGTGTGTTTGAATTCAGCGTTCAAATCTCTGATTGGTCGCGTCAGTAGGGCGCGACCAATCAGCGTATCGTATTGGTGAGGACCGGGGAGCGGCTGCCTGTGCGGCTACTTCCGCTCCGAGAAGCCGGGACATGAGCGGGCGCTCGCAGCTGAAGTATCCGGACCCGCAGCGCCGCTCCCCGGTCCTCCCTACACACGCTAGCCGCATGGATGTCAGCGCCGCTCCCCGGTCCTCCCTTCCGCATGGATGTCAGCGGCGCTGCCTGTGTGGATACTTCCGCTCCGAGAAGCCGGGACATGACCGGGCGCTCGCAGCAGAAGTATCTGGACCCGCAACGCCGCTCCCCGGTCCTCCCTTCACACCCTAGCCGCTGATGTCCCCACAGTATCGGCATGGTGTTACAAAGATCCGGACATTTGTGTTAAAAATCGCTGATCGGTCGCTGGTGTTGCCCACGACCAATCACCGATTTGGGCGCCACATTTAAATATCGGCGGCGACCAATCACGGATCTTGGCTCCACATTTAAACACCGCTGTGCTGATTGGTCGCCGACGCTGGACGCCACCAATCACCGATTTTGGCGCCACATTTAAATAGCGTCCGCGACCAAGCAGTACAGGGGTATTGAAATGTGGAGCCAAGATCGGTGATTGGTCGCGGCCGATATTTAAATTTGGCGCCCAAATCGGTGATTGGTCGCGGGCAGCGCCAGCGACCAATCAGCGATTTTTAACACAAATGTCCGGACCTTTGTAACACCATGCGGATACTATGGGGACATCAGCGGCCAGGGTGTGAAGGGAGGACCGGGGAGCGGCGCTGCGGGTCGGGATACTTCTGCTGCGAGCAGTCGCTCATCTCCCGGCTTCTCTGAGTGGAAGTATCCGCACAGGCAGCGGCACTCCCCGGTCCTCACTAATACGATTCCGCTCCCCGCTCCTCACCAATACGATTCGCTGATTGGTCGCGTGCGGAGAGCGCGACCAATCAGTGATCTTGGCGCTAAAGTTAAACACCGCTCTGCTGATTGGTCGCGGCCGCTGCCCGCGACCAATCACCGATTTGGGCACCACATTTAAATAGCGGGCGCGACCAATCAGTACAGCGGTGTTTAAATGTGGAGCCAAGATCGGTGATTGGTCGCGGCCGATATTTAAATTTGGCGCCCAAAACGGTGATTGGTCGCGGGCAGCGCCTGCGACCAATCAGCGATTTTTAACACAAATGTCCGGACCTTTGTAACACCATGCGGATACTGTGGGGACATCAGTGGCTAGGGTGTGAAGGGAGGACCGGGGAGCGGCGCTGCGGGTTGGGATACTTCTGCTGCGAGCGCCCGCTCATGTCCCGGTTTCTCGCAGCGGAAGTATCCGCACAGGCAGCGCCGCTGACATCCATGCGGCTAGGGTGTGAAGGGAGGACCGGGGAGCGGCGCTGACATCCAATTGGTCGCGGCCGCTATTTAAATGTGCCGCACAAATCGGTGATTGGTCGCGGTCTTGGCCCGCGACCAATCACCGATTTGGGCGCCAAATTTAAATATCGGCCGCGACCAAGCACCGATCTTGATTCCAAATTTAAACACCGCTGTGCTGATTGGTCGCGGCCGATATTTAAATGTGGCGCCCAAATCGGTGATTGGTCGCGGGCAGCGTCCGCGACCAATCAGCACAGCGGTATTTAACTTTTGCGCTAAGATCAGTGATTGGTCGGGTCCGAAGACCGCGACCAATCATCGAATCGCCTGTGCGGCTACTTCGGCTGCGAGAACCCGGGACATGAGCGGGCGCTCGCAGCAGAAGTATCCCGACCCGCAGCGCCGCTCCCCGGTCCTCCCTTCCGCATGGAGGTCAGCGACGCCGGCGGTCCTTCCGCTGCTACCGGCCGGGAGATGAGCGCCTCGCGCCGCTCATCTCCCGGCTGCATCTCCGTCCCGCAGATGGGTCCAGCGGTCGGGGTCCTTCCGCTGCTACCGGCCGGGAGATGAGCACCTCGCGGCGCTCATCTCCCGGCTGCATCGCCGCTGAGCTCCGTCCCGCAGATGAGCCGCTAACGGCCGCCATCTTTTTTCAGAAATCCCGCGGCGCTTATTGGCCGCTGCCGGACCAATGAGTGACGCGGGATTTCCTGGACAGACAGACAGACAGATAGACAGACAGACAGACAGATGGGATAAGACAATTATATATATAGATGGAGGACTATGTAGGGCACATTATACTGTGTGGGCTGTTAATAGATATCAAGGTTGGCCTGCGACTTTGTCCAAGTTTTTTATTTTGGCCCTCTCAGTATTTGAGTTTGACAATCCTGCTCTACACAAATAATAAAGGTCTGTGGGAGACAGAAACGTCCTGCAAAATTCATGCATCACAATATTTTTTCTAAGCACTTATTAATTGATATCTGAGTTTGAGCACCGTGGATTTGCACAGTAACAGAGAAGGGTAATGGCTTTGCTACTATATTGAACAGCCGGCCCCCTTTACACACGGTTCTGGTCACTTTCAGAAACAGGAAGCACTGTCCCGTGTCAAACACAAGTCGGAAGAAGAACCAGGACCAGAGATTATACTTTAGAGTCTGCATACCTTTCAAATCCACCAGTCAAATCCCCAGTGATAGTACAATCATCACCTATCTTGTACACAGGTGATTACCGATTAACCCCTTCCTGACACATGACGTATAGTTACGTCATATGCCGGCTACCTAAGCCGAGCCTGTAGCTTTCCCGGCAGATCATGGCTGTTTCACAGCTGATAAACTAGTAAATCTATGACTGGAGCATTTTGTGTGAGCCAGCAAGGGAGTCATTCTATGAGTCCATTGGCGTGCCCATGATGAGATTGTGAAGTGCAGATGGTTTGCCATGATGGACGAGGGTCTGCTGAAGACCCCCGTGCCTGTCATTACTGTACTTCTGTGAAAGGCCAGCTTGTAGCTGGCGTTCAACTGAGACTGTGATTTTAGCTATACATAGCAAAACCATGGTATTGCTGTGTATAGTACAAGGGATTGGATGATCACCAGTTCAGGTCCCCTAAGAGGACAAACAAATGCAGTAGAAAGGGAAAAAAATGTTTTTAAAAATATAAAAAATATATAAAAGTTCAAATAACTCCCGTTTTTACCCCATTCAAAACAAATAAATAAAAAAATACACATATATCACTATGTTCGTAAAAGTTCAATCTATCAAAATATAAAGTAGATTAACCCAATTGGTAAGTGGAGTAATGAGAATAAAAATTAAAATGCGAGATTTACAGTTTTTTGGGCAACACTGCAATAAAATGCAATAAGAGGCGATTAAAACATTGTATCTACCCCAAAATGATATCAGTAAAAATGTCAGTTCAGGGCGGAAAAATAAGCCCTCACACAACCCCACTGACCAAAAATTGAAAATGTTACTGGTCTCAGAAAATGGCGACACAAGCAAAACTTTTTTCTTGTTTTACAAATTTCAGAATTGTTTTCACTACTTACATGAAAAAAAACCTATGCATGTTTGGTATCTGCGTAATCATACTGACCTGGAGAATCATATTGCCCGGACAGTTTTACTGTATAGTAAACATGGTACATAAAACAAAAAAAAATTGCAGAATTGCGATTTTTTCACTATTTCATCGCACTTGGAATTTTTTTTATTTTTCCAATACATCATATGATAAAATGAATGGTGTCATTCAAAAGTACACCATGCCCTGTAAAAAACAAGCCCTCACATGGCTATGTGGACGGAATAATAAAAAGTTATTGCTCTTGGAAGAAGTGTGTGGGCGGGGGAGAGGAAATCTCAAAAATGGTAAATCGCCTGGACAGGAAGGGGCTAATGTTGTGTATGGGACAACCATTAAAAACTAGTAGGAAAATTAAACACAAATGATTAGGAACTTGCATTGTACAATCACTGAAGACGTTTTACCAAATTTGTATCCTTAGTATTTAGCCCCACTCACCCCTCTACTTCATTCAACTAGTTACTGACGGTCCTGGACATGTAGACCAGCCTCCAACATACACTGAAGACCTGTTCTAAGGGACTACAAATAAAAGGAGCTTTTACAGTTTTCCCCTATTAAGGTGGATATTCTCATTTCTTGCTTTTCACACTGCTCCTTGCTTCAGAGCAAACGTTTTTAAGAGGTAGAAATAGAGTGGCAAACCAACCCTAAAATCTTCTCTTTTTTAATTAAATGTGTCTTGAGAATTACAGTATGTTGCCTACTGCATGTATCTATGAGATAAGAATGTTGTAAAGAGTAGTTTCCCACAAATTTTGTAGCATATTGTTGTCATTTGTTGTAGTATATTGTTGCAAACACACAAGCACTAGTTGTATATGGAAAATATTATACTTACAAATAAATACATTCCCACTATCAGAAATATACAATGCTGCTGGACAGTTTATGCCTCTTCTCATGGAGTAAACGTCTATATAGTTTAAGTTGAAATTAGAGCTCTCCGGTATTGAGGCGGACTGCAGCGAAGCTTCTCCTGTCCATAGACAGATGCCTATTTTCTAATTTAACAGGATATCAGCGCCGCACCTCAACTGGATATTTCGGTTGGGATAGACAGCTCAGTATGATGAGGACAGAGCAGGCTTTTGTGTATTGGAAACACAGACGCAGCCAACATTGCTATGTTTAGATTCAGTAACATAGTAAAAGTTTTATTGCCGGTACGAGGCATTTCAACAGCTTCTTTCTCATCCCGGAATTATATTCTGAAAGAAGACATGTTCATCCTATTACTATATTTTGCCTTCTAGCTGAAGCTGGAATCAGTAGTCCTTCATTTGTTGCAGTACAAATGATTATATCATGTCTATATATCCTCTACAAGTATGTTCAGGTATGTTACTGATCCAAAGACAGGTGCTCAATCGCTTCCATTATAGTGGAAATGGGGCCCCTCTGCCGAATTCGGAAGGATCAGCCAACTCAAATGTGAAAACGAACCTTCTGACTTCTTTCAAAAGATGTCGGGGGACTTAAAGACAGGGCAGTTTTGGTTTTAAATGGCTGATTATATTCTTTCAGGGACAGTGCAAGGCTGAGGGGGTCTCCTGTCCTGTGTACAAACCTCCCTCCTACTGATGATTTCCAAGGTCAGGACTCCCCCACTGCTGCCAGTGGATAAATGCTGATGAAGAGAGTCAGTATACAGTGAAGGAAATAATTCTTTGATCCCTTGCTGTTTTTGTAACTTTTTGCACTGATAAAGACATGAACAGTCTATAATTTTAAGGGTAGGTTAATTTTAACATTGAGAGAGAGAATATCCAAAAAAACAAATCAAGAAAATCACATTGTATAAATTAGATACATCTATTTGCATTTTGCAGTGAGAAATAAGTATTTGATTCCTCTGACAAACAACACTTAATACTTAGCGGCAAAACCCTTGTTGGCAAGCACAGCAGTCAGACGTTTTTTGTAGTTGATGATGAGGGTTGCGCACATGTCAGGAGGAATTTTGGTCCACTCCTCTTTGCAGATCATCTCTAAATCATTCAAATTTTGAGGCTGTCGCTTGGCAACTCGGAGCTTCAACTCCCTCCATAAGTTTTCTATGGGATTAAGGTCTGGACACTGGCTAGGCCACTCCATGACCTTAATGTGCTTCTTTTTGAGCCACTTCTTTGTTGCCTTGGCTGTATGTTTTGGGTCATTGTCTTGCTGATAGTCCCAGCCACGACCCATTTTTAATGTCCTGGCGGAGGGAAGGAGGTTGATTTTACGATACATGGCTCCATCCATTCTCCCATTGATGCGGTGAAGTAGTCCTGTGCCCTTAGCAGTGAAACACCCCCAAAACATAATGTTTCCACCTCCATGCTTGACAGTGGGGATGGTGTTGTTTGGGTCATAGGCAGCATTTCTCTTCCTCCAAACACGGCGAGTTGAGTTAATGCCAAAGAGCTCAATTTTTGTCTCATCTGACCACAGCTCCTTCTCCCAATAACTCACAGAATCATCCAGGTGTTCATTGGCAAACTTCAGACGGGCCTGCACATGTGCCTTCTTGAGCAGGGGGGCCTTGCGGGCACTGCAAGATTTTAAACCTTTAAGGCGTAATGTGTTACCAATGGTTTTCTTGGTGACTGTGGTCTCAGCTGCCTTGAGATCATTAACAAGTTCTCCCCGTGTAGTTTTAGGCTGATCTCTCACCTTCCTCATGATCAAGGATACCCCACGAGGTGAGATTTTGCATGGTGCCCCAGATCGATGTCGATTGACAGTCATTTTGTATTTCTTCCATTTTCTTACTATTGCACTAACAGTTGTCTCCTTCTCACCCAGCGTCTTACTTATGGTTTTGTAGCCCATTCCAGCTTTGTGCAGGTCTATGATCTTGTCCCTGACATCCTTAGAAAGCTCTTTAATCTTGCCCATGTTGTAGAGGTTAGAGTCTGACTGATTAATTGAGTCTGTGGACAGGAGTCTTTTATACAGGTGACTATGTAAGACAGCTGTCTTTAACCCCTTTACAACCCAAGGTGGTTTGCATGTTAATGACCAGGCCAATTTTTACAATTCTGACCACTGTCACTTTATGAGGTAATTACTCTGGAACGCTTCAACGGATCCCCCTGATTCTGAGAATGTTTTTTCGTGACATATTGTACTTCATGATTGTGGTAAAATTTCTTCAATATCACTTGCGTTTATTTGTGAAAAAAACGGAAATTTGGCAAAAATTTTGAAAATTTTGCAATTTTCAAAATTTTAATTTTTATGCCCCTAAATCAGAGAGATATGTCACACAAAATAGTTAATAAATAACATTTCCCACATGTCTACTTTACATCAGCACAATTTTGGAACCAAAATTCTCATTTTTCCAACAAAATTTACAAAAACATTTTTTTAGGGACCACATCATATTTGAAGTCACTTTGAGGGGTCTTTATGACAGAAAATACCCAAAAGTGACACCATTCTAAAGACTGCACTCCTCAAGGTGCTCAAAACCACATTCAAGAACTTTATTAACCCTTCAGGGTTTTTGAAATGTGGAAGAAAAAAATTAACATTTATCTTTTTTCACAAAAATGTTACTTTAGACCCAATTTTTTTTATTTTCGGGGTAACAGGAAAAAATGGACCCCAAAATTTGTTGTGCAATTTCCCCTGGGCACGCAGATACCCCATATGTGGGGAAAAAACACTGTTTGGGCGCAAGGCAGGGTTCGGAAGGGAAGGAGCGCCATTTGACTTTTTGAATGTAAAATTTGCTTGAATAATTAGCGGACGCCATGTTGCGTTTGGAGAGCCCCTGATGTACCTAAACAGTGGAAATCACCCACAAGTGACACCATTTTGGAAACTAGACCCCTCAGGGAACTTATCTAGATGTGTGATGAGCACATTGAACCCCCAGGTGCTTCACAGAAGTTTATAACATTGAGCCGTAAAAATAAAATTTTCACATTTTTCCCACAAAAATGTTTTTCAGCCCCCACTTTTGCATTTTCATAAGGATAATAGGAGAAATTGCACCATGCAGTTTGTTGTACAATTTCTCCTGAGTAAGCAGATACCCCATATGTGGGGGAAAACCACTGTTTGGGCGCACGGCAGGGTTCGGAAGAGAAGGAGTGCCATTTGACTTTTTGATTGTAAAATTTGCTTGAATAATTAGCGGATGTGCCCCTGATGTACCTAAACAGTGGAAACCCCCCACAAGTGACACCATTTTGGAAACTAGACCCCTCAGGGAACTTATCTAGATGTGTGGTGAGCACCTTGAACCTCCAAGTCCTTTACAGAAGTTTATAACATGGAGCCGTGAAAATAAAATAATCAAACTTTTTCCACAAAAATGATGTTTTAGCCCCATTTTTTTATTTTCACAAGGGTAAGAGGAGAAAATGGACCCAAAAACTTTTGTACAATTTCTCCTGAGTACGCCAATACCCCAAATGTGGGGAAAATACAGTGTTTGGGCGCACGGCAGAGTTCAGAAGGGAAGGAGCACTGTGTGACTTTTTGAACGCAAAATCGACTGGAATCGAGAGCGGACGCTATGCCGCGTTTGGATAGCCCGTGATGTGCCTAAATAGTGGAAACCCCCCACAAGTGACCCCATTTTGGAAACTACACCCCTCAAGGATTTTATCAAGGGGTGTAGTGAACATTTTGAACCCAGAGGTACGACGGAGAATTTAATAACATTAGGTCATCATATTGAATAAGTTGTCATTAGTCTTGAGCGCAAGTGCTCTCTACTTGAGTTTGCATCGGGTACTCAGGTATGCACCATGTATCGCGGGTGCTCGAGTGACATGCTCGAGTCCCTGCCCACATGTTTCACAGTTATTAGACACCCCCAAAAAAACATGCGGGGATCGCTCATGCATGGCAGGCAATCCCTGCGAGATATTTTTGGCCGTGAGGCATATGGGGCAGAGACTCGAGCATGTCACTTGAGCACCTGCGATACTCAGTGCATACCCGTGCACCCGATGCAAACTCAAGTAGCGAGCACTTGCACTCAACACTAGTCGCCATATTTTCATCTTTTTTTTTTTTTACTTTTGAAAAAAAACAAACAACTCTAACCCCAACCCTAACCTCAACCCCAACCCTAGCCCAACCCTAACCCTAACACCAAACCCAACCCTAGCGTTTATTTTTAAACGCCGTTCCTAGTGCGGTATAAGTGATTAGACTACTTTATTCTTCGGGTCGGTGCGATTACAGCGATACCAGAATCATATCAGGTTTTTATGATTGACAGCTGTCACACACTAAAAGACACATATTTTGTAAAATCTAGGTTTTGCATCGCCATATTTTGAGAGCTATAATTTTTTCATTTTTGGCCGACAGAGTCATGTGACGGCTTGTTTTTTTGCGGGACAAGTTGACGTTTTTATTGGTACTGTTTTCGGGCACGTGACATTTTTTGATCGCTTTCTATTCCGATTTTTGGGAGGCAGAATAAACAAAAACCAACAATTCAGGAATTGTTTTTTTTTTTTTATTATTCTGCTCCGCGTGTGGTAAAATTGATAAGGCAGCTTTATTCTTCAGGTCAGTACGTTTACAGCGGTACCACATTTATATATCGTTTTTCTATGTTTGGCGCTTTTATACAATAAAAGCTATTTTATAGAAAAAAATTTTTTTTGCATCGCTTTATTCTGAGAGCTATAACTTTTTTATTTTTCAGCTGATGGAGCTGCATGGTGGCTTGTTTTTTGCGGGACGAGATGACGTTTTCAGCGGTACCATTTTTATTTACATCCGTCTTTTTGATCGTGTGACAATTCCATTTTTTGTTTGGCAGTATGATGATAAAGCATTGTTTTTTTCTTCGCTTTCTATTTTATTTTTTTACCGTGTTTACTGAAGGGGTTAACTAGTGGGATAGTTTTATAGGTCAGGTCGTTCCGGATGCGGCGATACCAGATATGTGTACTTTTATTGTTTGTTGTTTTTTTTTTCATAATAATATTTATTGATGGGTACATTATATTTTTATTTTTGGTGGATTATTTTTTTTTTATTTATTTTTTAATATTTTTACAATTTTTTTTTTTTTTTCACTTTCTGGCAGTTTTTTTATTTGTATACTTTGTCCCACTATGGGACTTTCACTTTTTTTATTCTGATCGCCTGCATAGCACAGGAATGGAGCACCATCCCTGTGCCATGCAGGCAGTCAGCGCTGCACAGTGAGAAGATCGTTTGGTCATGTACTGCGCATGACCAAACGATCTTACTGCTGTCTGGTGACCCGGATGTTGTCATGACGACATCGGGTCGTCATGGCAAAATCCGGGAAGCCGCGGCAGACAGCGCTGGAGGCCGGAAGAGGAGGTGAGTATCCCGATCACCTCCCCTTAGCCACCGCAATGCTGCGATCGACTTCGATCGCAGCATTGCGGGGGTTAATGTGCCGGGAGCGGTGCGGGACCGCTCCCTGCACATAGTACCGGGTGTCAGCTGTGACAATCAGCTGACACCCGGCGGCGATCGAGCCTGCACATCCTGTGTGCGCGCGCGATCGCCATGACGTACTAATACGGGTCAGGCTCTTAAGTCCCTGGGCACAGACGTGTATTAGTACGTCATGGGCTTTAAAGGGGTTAATGCAGGTAACGAGTTGATTAGGAGCATCTAACTGGTCTGTAGGAGCCAGAACTCATAATGGTTTGTAGGGGATCAAATACTTATTTCTCACTGCAAAACGCAAATAAATTTATCTAATTTATACAATGTGATTTTCTTGATTTTTTTGGGATATTCTATCTCTCAATGTTAAAATTAACCTACCCTTAAAATTATAGACTGTTCATGTCTTTGTCAGTGGGCAAACTTACAAAAACAGCAAGGGATCAAATACTTATTTCCTTCACTGTATGTGTATATGTCATGCCCCAGTATAATTTGTATATGTATAATGTGTATACAGGTCATGTCTCTGTATATGTGTGTGTATATTCATAATGACTGAGCATATGTGTAGGTAGACCAGAAATAAGATAGTTAGAAGGGTCCCATAAACCAGAAAACCAAAGAAAGTCGGATGTCAGTGCCGGCTGCAGCCGGGGGTCACGTGATGCCTGTGAGCGGACAGCAATAGAGCCGCTCACAGGCAAGAACAGCAGCACAAGGTAATTACTAATAAACTTATTTCCATCATAAAAATACATTGGCACGTTATCAATAGTAGTGGACAACCCCTTTAATTATATTAAAAATAGTAATATAGCACTGCACAAATGAACAAACACAAAATACAAAAAATATATTTAAAAGTCATTGGGGCACTAGGTGATCTAGTAGGTCCCTATTAGGGCCCTTATTTTTCCCCTACCTGACTGCTGGGATTGGCACCCTGATTTACAAACGAGATTGACGACCCCGCTCCACGTAGGCTGACCCTATTGATCCCTATTATACCCTATATATAGCATCTACCTATATAGAAAAATAACTCCGCGCTCCATTAAGTCTGCAGTCACTTTGTGATTGCAGACTTATGAATCGCCCCAGCGCACTCACTGTGCTTCCGAGCCCCGCTTTCACACACTTGTATCGAGTGAAACCTAGTCGGCCACACCCACATACTAGTGTATGGAGCGAGACTGTGCCCATTGGCCGGGGGTATATTTATATGTATTGCCTTCGGTCCCGGTCAGAAACCAGCGAATACCCGCAGCGGACAGTACATGCGCTGGGGGGATTGATAAGTCTGTAATCACACAGCGTGACTGCAGACTTATCCATTTGGACCGGACAACCCCTTTGTTACTTCATACTTACATTGTGACATTTCTTTTCTCTGTTTGTTTTTTTTAAAAGAAGAAGAAAAACGAAATGAATGTCTCAGGCTATGTTCACACATCATGTTTTTTTCAGCGTTTTTTTGTGTTTTTTTTTATGCAAACTTTCTGCTGCGTTTTGCAGTACCAGCGAAGTCTATGAGATTCCAGAAATCTCACGCACACACCTTGATTTATGTTTCATCAGTATTTTGTGCTTTGAATGTTTTTTTCCAGATTAGAGCATGTTACTTCTTTCAGCATTTTTTCACCGTTTTTCACCCATTGGCCAAGCACCGCAGGTAAGGCCTTTCGTCTGGCGGCCGCCGCCGCGCGCCCCGCTCGCGGCTGATCGAGGGGGTGCCGCATGCGGGACCCTGGCCAATCATACTGTACATTGCTGCTTTATCCTACGGATAGGGCATCAAAGTGAAAGTAGTGGACAACCCCTTTAATTGTGCATCGTGTTTGTAAAAACCATGAATGTAAGGGATGTCATATCATAGTTAGACCGAGTCCCTACCTGCATATGTGCATTATTTTTGTTCTGGTTTTAGAAACAAACAGAATGTCTTAAATCAAATAGTTGCATAACTAATACAAATGGAAACCGTGGGGCCCCATTGATTATTTTCGGGTGCATCTGGGTTCTGTTATGTGTCAGTTTTATCATTGAAAATAAACTTCTGTGTGATGCCCTTTTACTTCCATAATAAATACAGAAATGTAGCGAAACCCAGATGCACCCCATAATAATCTATGGGGTATTTCTGCTTTCCTTTGTATCAGTTTTAGCCTGTGTTCACAGTAGGCATTTTTTCAGCATTTCTTTTTCTGCGGCAAAACCTGATCTCTTGCCAGGAAGGTTTGTTCAGGATTTTGCTTGTTTTTTTGCTGCGTGTTTTTCACTGTCCAAATCTTTATACATGTACATAAAGTTCAGTGAAAAAAAATCTCATTCTATTTCATCAGGTTTTGGCACAAAAAACGCTGCAATACCTGATATCTGTGTTTTTTGGCGCGTTTTTTCATGACCTATTACTTCCAATGGCCAAGCACCGCAGGTAAGGACTTTTGTCCGGCGGCCGCCGCCGCGCGCACGTGCGGGACCCCGGCCGATCATACATTGATGCCCTATCCTACAGATAGGGCATCAATGTGAAAGTAGTGGACAACTCCTTTAAGTGGAAAGGAGTTTCAATGCAATGCACTGTTTTCCAACATGTTGCTTGTATCTTTGCACTTTGGTTTGGTTCTGTTGCTGCCTATGATCACTGTTAACTGTGGTATTACATGGGACTGTAGGTTTCACTTACATTATTTGTACTCAGAGAGCTTATCACTATGTTATCAGTGGTGTTACATTTTTTTTTGTTTAGGGGAGGGTAGGATGCAAAGCTTATGCCTCAGGGCTTGGGCCCCTGATCTTTTCTGACCCTAGCAACGCCCCTGCTGCACTCTGTAAGGATTCTCTGGCACTTAGAGCGGCGGGAGCGTGACCACAGGTATGTGATCTGCATACATGTGGTCACATGGTGATTAGACATGGGCGGCCTCGCTCAACGTAAAAGTATTGAGTGAAGCTGAATAAGTCTAGTTGAAAGGTGGCCGGAAGTATGCAAATCTCATACCTGCGGTCACATGACCGACTGCCTCCCACTGCAGACCCCAGAGAATCCTCATAGCTCACACTGCATGTGATGAGAGGTCTCACAAGTCTGCAGTCACATGGAGTGACTGCAGACTTGTTCCCTCAGCCAGGACAACCCCTTTAAGAAGTTGCTTGAACCAGAACCAGCAGTCATAATTAGGTTGAATTAGGCCAAGGCCCCACTATAAGTATTCGGTCAGTATTTTTTTTCAGTCAGTGCACCAATTCTGCATTTATCACCCACTCCTGGTTTTGGCTCCCACTCCTGAGAAAAAATACTGACCGAATACTGATAGTGGGGCCATGACTTTAGATGTATTTTGAGAGGAGCACTGTACCCTTCTCATTCTTTGCCTCTCACCGGTGATTGACAGGTACTGCATAAACAGCAGCCAATGTTCAATCATTAGGAGGAGGACAGGGCACTCTGCTTATAAATACAGCAAACCCATAACTATGTTACGCTGTATTCTTTTATATCTTATAGTGGCAAGGTGGATAGCCTGGTACCAAGTGTTGCCATATCTAACATCATGTACAGTGGTGCAGCTGCAAATGGTAATACCCTGTTCATCTGAACACTACTGAGCAAAATTCTAGTTTTGCTGGTCATTTACATAGAATCATCTTGGGGGAGAATAGATGATGCCTGTCTCAATGTGTGCTGCTTCTGTATAATGTACTTAGACAAGTAGGAACTTTTGTATTTGTAACAGTGTAAGTCTATATTTTGATACAAACATTTGAGCATGTGCATGCTTTTCATGACATAACAGATGGGTCTGAGTGACTTGTGCTCCCATCCAGCTCCTGAATTTAGTGCATGGCAGTTTATATAAGATAATTAAGCCCATTGTGTCCTGCATGTATTAAAAACATTAAACTAATTTAAAGCAGTTGGTGAAAATGTTTTGAGAACAGATTCAGAGGAAGTTTACTTTGGATCTTTAATACAGTAA
The DNA here is from genome assembly GCF_046119375.1 of Phyllobates terribilis. Lineage (NCBI taxonomy): Eukaryota > Metazoa > Chordata > Amphibia > Anura > Dendrobatidae > Phyllobates > Phyllobates terribilis. Next base: position 231,333,422 of record NW_027362761.1, on the reverse strand, counting down.
AAAGACACAGGCCCCATGGACGAGGATCGGTTTCCAGATGTATTCTGTAATAACAAAATGGGATCCAATCCCATCCTTGGCTGTAAATATACGGCTTCTGCATGGAGCCACAATTCGGTCATCAGCCCTTGCTCAGATACTAATAATTGCCAGTCACTTATCTGGGACAATTTATACTAAACATTTTAATTCCAATGACAGCCGATGTGCCAGACATAAAGATTAGAGGGGCTATGTGGAACTTTATTCTTGGCGTTTGCTAAATTATAGAATTCTACAAAAGTTTAGTCTTCAGTTTTGTGTGGAGCTCTCTTTAGAATATTTCCACAAATAGTTTTTACTGGGCAGGATCTACCTGTGTCATCAAATAATGACTGAACCTGCTAATCTGCATGGGACTGGTCAGCCATCTATGTGTGATACATGTTTGGCTGATGTTCATTTGGCAGATAACTGAAATTTTAACACTTATTCTAAAGGTGTCATTCCACTCTCCCCATTAAAGGGGTTGTCCAGTACTTTTTTTTAAGTTGCCCAATGTATTCAGCATGTGGGCATAAGTATCTCTGTAAATACCTTGTGTTGCAAATAATGCCTGTGAGCAGCGCTATCACTGGCCGCTCACAGGCCTCACGTGACCTCCGGCAGCAGCCGGCTCTGACATCCGCTGACGTCACGACAAGTCCAGGCTGCAGCCGGGGGTCTCTCTCTTCCGCGTTCCACGGTGGCTGCTGGGTTGTGGGTGGGGTTATTCCCTGCGTCACACCAGGCATCCACCGCGTGCTCTCCCTCTCCCCATTCATTGGGAAATCGCGCGGTGGATGCTGAGTGTGACGCAGGGAATAACCACGCCCACAACCCAGCAGCCACCCCGGGGACCCCAGCGCTGAGTCACGCCTTAATAGACGGGACGTCAGCGTGGAGTCACGTGATGCCTGTGAGCGGCCACCAATAGTTCCGCTCACAGGCATTATCAGCAACACAAGGTATTTACAAATATACTTATGCCCACATGCTGAATACAATGGACAATTTTAAAAAAGTACCTGACAACTTCTTTAAGAACACATGCATACTCAGCCAGTCATGCATGTGAACGAGGAGGTTGGGAGGAATAGCTGTATGGTCAGAGCTAGCCTTATTTTTTAACCAAAATTAACTGGCAAGTAGGCTAAAGGGATTTACATTCCCCACAATGTCATGTATAGATTACATAGGGGGTCCCCATTTCTGGATCCACCTCTTTGGAGAGCTTTCAAGAAAGAGTAATTCTTAATCTTAGCTCATACATCTATCATATAGTTTCTGAGGTTCTTCTGCAAATCTTTCTTCTCCTATGTCCCCCTGCATTGATGCTCCACCTGGTCAATTCATTCAGTGAGGAGGTAGCTCACAGTACATTTATACTCCTCCTCCCATTCCCTTCTTTGCATCTTGCTAAATTTTCTCCGCATTGGCACAACTGCTCCTCAATACCTCAAGAAAAGTTCCAATCACTTGTCAGGAGTTCTAATCATCCCACCTACAGTGGTTTGCGAAAGTTTTCACCCCCTTGGCATTTTTTATGGTTTGCAACCTTACAACCTGTTTTTTAAGGGTTTAGATCAGTTCACGTAAATAACCTGCCTACAACTGTGAACATTTAGTTTTCTTTTTATTGTGATGCAAACAACAAACAGGACAAAATAAGTGAAAACTTCAGTGTGCAAAACTATTCACCCCCCTAAAGTCAGTACTTTGTACAGCCTCCTTTTGCAGTAATTACAGCTGCAAGTCGCTTTGGATAAGCCTCTATGAGCTTTCCTCTTCTTGCCACTGGGATTTTTGCCCATTCCTCAAGACAAAACTGCACCAGCTCCATCCATGATGCTGCCAACCAAAAGTTTCACTGTGGGGATGGTGTTCTTGAGGTGATAAGCTATGTTGGTTTGGCGCCAGACATAGCGTTTACCTTGGTGGCCAAGAAGTTCAGTTTTGGTCTTATCTGACTACAGCACCTTCCTCCATACATTTGCAGAGTAAAAACTCAAAATGAGTCTTACAATTTTTGTGTGTAAGTAAAGGCTTTTTTCTGCCCACACTTCTATAAAGGTTACCTCTATGGAGTGTACGGCTTATTGTGGTCATATGGACAAATACTACAGTCTCTGATTGGGAACTCTGCAGCTCATTTAGGGTTACATTTGGTCTCTGTGCTGCCTCTCTGATTAATGCCCTCCTTGCCCGGGCTGAGAGTTTTGCAAGGCTCGTTTTGAGTTTGCCAAAAGACAAGTGGGAGACTCCCCAAATGTATGGAGGAAGGTGCTGTGGTCAGATGAGACCAAAATTTTACTTTTTGGCCACCAAGGTAAACGCTATGTCTGGCGCCAAACCCACACAGCTCATCACCGCAAGAACACCATCTATACAGTGAAACATGGTGGTGGCAGCATCATGCTGTGGGGATGTTTTTCGGCAGCAGGGACATGAAAAATGGTCCGAGTTGAGGGGAAGATGGATGGTGCAAAATACAGGGATATTATTCAGTAAAACCTGTTTCAGTCAGTAAGTGATTGAGACTGGGATGGAGGGTCACCTTCCAGCAAGACAATGATCCAAAGCATACTGCTAAAGCAACACTTGAGTGGCTTAGGGGAAAACTTGTAAATGTTTTGGAGTGGCCTAGTCAAAGACCAGACCTTAATCCAATTGAGAATCTGTATTCAGACTTGAAGATGGCTCTTCACCAGAGGAAACCATCGAACTTGAAGGAGCTGGAGCAGTTTTGCCTTGAGGAATGGGCAAAAATCCAAGTGGCAAGATGTGGAAAGCTCATAAAGACTTATGCAAAGTGACTTGCAGCTGTAATTGCCGCAAAAGGAGGCTCTACAAAATACTGACTTTAGGTGGGTGAATAGTTATGCACACTGAAGTTTTCAGTTATTTTGTCCTATTTATTGTTTGTTTTACAATAAAAAGAAAACCAAATTTTCACAGTTGTAGACATGTTCTTTACATGATGAACTGATGCAAACCCTAAAAAAACTGTGAAATTCCAGGTTGTAAGGTAGCAAAACACGAAAAATGCCAAGGGGGTGAATACTTTCGCAAGCCACTGTACATGTTAATTTATACAAAAAGTCAAGTATTTCCTAATTGGAGTTTCAGTTTTTACCGCTATTTGATTATTTTTAAACCATACTTATCCTTATATTGTCTATAAGGGAAGAAAGTAAAGAATAAGTGGGAGTCACATCTGTGACATTTTTAGAAGCATTGTTTGGGACAGTATTAATTATTAATCTATTTAGTATTTCCATGCTGTCAGGCTTATGTTGCTTCATCTATAACTGTTCCTGGAGGAGTGAGGGTTTGTTAGTACACAAATAATGAATTATCCACTTTATAATTTGGATAGTCAAAAAGGCCAATTTAAACGACTTTCTATCCGTCCTTCATCATAATACAAATACGCATGATAGATGTCAACCGTCTATTGACAAGTTCATACTGTGTTAGATTTTCAGTTGTTATTAGATAATGTAGTTTTAAAAGTTGATCACACTTATTACCAGGTGTGCTGGGCCATATTTTTGGTTTCACTTTAGTTTCATATACTCAATACATTAGGTGTTGACTGCCTACTTGGTCTGTGCGCCTTTATATACCCAGCTTTCCACAGGCAGATGTAAAAAAGGACAAGATCCAGCTCTGCTGCCATCCATTTTGAGGCCTGCTGGCACATAGTGAGGTGAGTCACTACAGTTAGGACCCATCCTGATTGGGTGTACCTTGTAACGGTGTGATGGCTTTAACGCTTTTTTGATAAAAAAAGTTAACTAAGTACCCTATGTTTTTTTACATGTGTTATTATTAACTTACTGTAGGGTTTGTATGTATTGTTTTTATTCTAGGTTATATTTGTCTGTTAATGGCCACACTGTGAATGTGTACCTACATATTACACTTATACTAACAGGTGTTCTGGCTCATGTTTTTAATGCGGTTATAGTTCATAAGGGTGGATGGAGTGACATTTATAATTCATAAGGGGTGATGCTGTGGCATCACAGTTTATAAGGTCAGATAGTTCATAAGGTAAGATAGTGTGACTTTTGTAGTTTATAGGGGAGAACAGTGCGACAGTTCCTTTCATAAGGGAGGACAGTGTAGTGGTTGTAGTTCATAAGGGAGGATGGTGTGGCAGTTATAGTTCATAAGGGAGGACAGTGTGGCATCTTACTTCATAAGGGAAGATAGATTATAGTTTTTAAGGGAGGATGATATAGTGTTTACAGTTAATAAAGGCGGACAATGTGGTGCATACAGTTCATAAGAATGGATGAAGTGGCATTTGTAGTTCATAGGAAGTAACATTGTTTCATCATAGTTTAGGAGGAAAGTGCAGTAGTTACAGTCATGGCCGACAGTGTTGGCACCCTTGAAATAGTTCCTGAAAATTAAGTAATTCTCCCAGAAAATTATTGCCAACAATTTTGTTCAGCCCATTTTGGGGGTTTTGTGTGAAATTATGTTCAATTTGCCTTTTTTCTCTGATTTTTTTTGCATTGTTCCAATATACATAAAGGAAATAAACATGTGTATAACAAAACATGTGTAATCACAATAGTTTTCTGGGAGAAATACTTCATTTTCTTGAACATTTTCAAGGGTGCCAACACTTTCGGCAGTGACTGTAATTTATAAGTGAGCATGGTGTGTCAGTTATAGTTCATTATGATGGACAGTGTGAGAATTATAGTTCATGAGAGGGGGTGGTGTGGTGGTTATAGTTGATAGGGGTGGACAGTGTGACGGTCATAGTTCATAATGACAAACACTGTGGCAGTTATAGTTTATAAGGGGCAAAGTGTGGTGGTTATAGTTTATAAGGATGGAGAGTCTGGCAGTAATACTTCATAATGGAAGACAGTGTGATAGAAATACTCCATAAGGGGGACTGTGTGGCAAAAGAAATTCATAAGTTGGGGACAGTGTGGAGGCATTATTTTATAAGAGAGAACAGTGAGAAGGCATTATTTTATAGGAGAGGACAGTTAGGGGGCCATGTACCATGAGAGACGCTGTTGGGGTCAGATTTTGTCCCGAGACTACAGCAGAAACATGCAGTGACAGTTCAGTGCCGACAGCTGTCACTGACAGCTGAGCGTCACGGGAAGAGGTGCGGGAACCCATGTCATCAGTCCCTACTTCCCAAGGGCTCAATCTGACTGAACGATCACAGTATAATCGTGCATGAGGTGCTGAAATATCAGCACCTCCCACATGATCACAGTAGGAGCTCGGCGCTGCTAATGGCTGAGCTCCTGCTGTGACAGCCAGGAATGGTGGCAACACCGCCCCTGGTTGTTTAACCCCCATAAATGCTGCGATCGAGAACGATCGCAACATTTAGGAGGCAAGGAAAGGGAGGGGGCTCCCTCACCCCTCAGATCAGCGCCCCGTGACGTCATCGTGGGGGCCCCGATCATTACCATGGTGACCTGGAGTTGTCATGACGACACCCGGGTAACCAAGCTACGGAAAGCCTCTCAGACCATGCTCAGAGCAAAGTCTAAGAAGCTTCTGTACAGATATAATGCATTGCAATGCTGGTGCATTGTAATGCATTATACCTGCCATCAAAGTAAGAAAAAGTGAAAGTCCCATAGAGGGACTAGGTAAAAATATTTTTTTTCAAAATTGCAAAATAATAAAAACAAATACAAAAATATTATACCAATAAATACACATTTTTATGTAAAAAAAAAAACCAAACTATATGTATTTGGTATCGCCGCATACAGAACGACCCGATCTATAAAACTGTCACACTAGTTAACTCTTTAAGTGAACGCCGTTAAAAAAAAAACATAGCAAACTATGGTTTTTCATCATACAGCTGGAATAAATATTAACAACAAAGTTCCACTAATGGAATCCTATATAGTATTTCTGGTCATACACTCAATATAAACATGACACACACCCTTTTTTTTTTCCCCTACAGGGACTTGATCCCCCAAAAAAAGAATTGTACGAGTATATTATTCAACCATAAAAATAGATTTTATTATGTCTCAAAAGTTAAAAAAAACAATAAAAAACAATGCAGTGCTTCACAAAAATGAGCGGGCAGCAAATTAATTTATATATATAGACCATTAATAAGACAATATTTTATCAAAAGACCTGCATCATATAAAAGATGTGAAGAGAACGTACGACCCTAATAGGTTGTTCAATAATAAAACAATATTGTTGCCACAAATTAGCATGTGGAAGCTTAGTCAATGTTGTGGCTAAATCAAATGTTGTATGCATATAGGGAAAACTGTGCTAACAACATTGAATACCACCTGTTTGGTACAGGAATATGTAAGTATGGACTGACATATAAAAACAAAAATGAATAATTGCCAATCAACAACAATTCCAAACACAGTTTCCCGATGCCTATGTGAATAAATAGAAATGAACAAAAGAATGAATATCAGAAGGCTTAATACCTTGATAAAGTGCTCTGCGCAGCTGCCCGCCCGTCGCCCCGACACGCGTTTCATCTAGCCTTCTTCAGGGTGCTATCCCGCTGGAATAAAGTGGAATAAAACGCGATCAAAAAATTAATATAAATAAAAATGGTATCGCTGAAAACATCATCTTGTCCTGCAAAAATCAAGATATCATACAACTCCAACGAGAGAAATATTAACCACTTCCCGACCGCCCACTGTATCTAAACGTTGGCGCTGCCTGGGCTCTGTGCAGCGCCGACGTTTATAAATGGTCGGTGGTCCCGCAGCGCTCAGGACCCCCAGGGTCCTGCAAGTTCTGCGGGTGCGGTGCAGAGCGACAGCTCTGACAGAGGACATCATCGGGACCTGATTGGATCAGGTCCCAATGATGTTAACCCTTTGCTATCTTCTAGATGCCGCGATCTATAGCTATCGCGGCATCTAGAAGATAGTGAGAGGAGAGGGGGTCGTCCACTTACCTCTCCAATGGCCCCCCTGATGTCTGAGAGGACCTGGCATTGTCATGGCAGCCGGAGGTCACATGACTGCCTCTGGGTCTGCCATGTACGGTGTCCTGCTAGGCTCAGCCTGCAGCTGAGTCTAGCAGGAGATAATGACAGTTTTACACTGTCAGCAGAGCTCTCATGCAATGCAATACATGTCTATTGCATTGCATGAGAACAGTGATTAGAAAAATAAAAATTAATGTCCCATACAGGGACTAAGTAAAAATGTAAAAAAAAAAGTCTTAAAAATGTTTTCAAACTGTTAAAAAAAAAATCACAAAATAAATAAAAATAAATAAATAAAATATTAAACCAATAAATCAGTATATTTATGCAAAAACAAAAAAAGTACAAATATTTGGTATCGCCGCTTCCGAAACAACCCGATCTATAAAACTGTCACACTAATTAACTCCTTTTGTGCACACCGCAAAAAAAATAAATAAAAAACGGAGCAAAAAACTATGCTTTTTCATCATATCGCCAAACAAAAAGTGGAATAAAATGCGCTCAAAAAGCCAAATGGAAATAAAATGGTACCGCTGAAAACGTCATCTTGTTCCGCAAAAAAAAAGCCGCCATACAGCTCCATCAGCCGAAAAAGAAAAAAGTTATAGCTCTCAGAATAAAGCGATGCAAAAAAATTTTTTTTCTATAAAATGATTTTATTGTGTAAAAGCGCCAAAACATAAAAAAAGATATAAGTGTAGTATTGCTGTAAACGAACTGACTCGAAGAATAACGCTGCATTATCAATTTTAACACACACAGAATGGCATAAAAAAAAACCTCAAAAAAAATTCCTGAATTGTTGGTTTTTGTTCATTTTACCTCCAAAAAAACGGAATAGAAAGTGATCAAAAAATGTCACATACCCAAAAATGGTACCAATAAAAATGTCAACTCGTCCGGCAAAAAACAAGCCCTCATATGACTCTGTCGGCCGAAATATGGAAAAATTATAGCTCTCAAAATATGGCGATGCAAAAACTGGATTTTGCAAAAAAAAAGCGTTTTGTGTGTGACAGCTGTCAATAATAAAAACCCGATATGAATCTGGTATAGCTGTAATCGCACAGACCAGATGAATAAAGTAATCTAATTACTTATACCACACGAGGAACGGCATAAAAAATAAATAAAACCAATTCTTCACCTGCTTCTCATTTGTTTATTATGTCTCCCAAAGATCGCAGTGAGGCTCACATTTATCCTGTGCTCTGCGCTGAGCACTTACACCGGGATTTCCGTGCAAATCTCTGAAATACGTGATTCAGATGGAACCCATGACGAAAGATTCCCTGTAATGAGGCAGATATAGGCACTGTGAATGCCGTCTGGCCTGTGATCCCACGGTGTCAGTTTTTTTAGGCATGCATAAAAGTGCGGTTGGCCACAATTTTGTGCACTTCTGAAAAAAAGGACACCGCTAAACAGAGGCCAGACAGAGTCCAAAGTAACTCTGCTGCCTCATTATAGTGAATGGATCCCGCAGGGGTTTCATCTGAATTACATCATTTGGAAATTTAGATGGAAACCCCGATGTAAGTGCTCAGCCTAGAGCGCCGGATAAATGTTATGTAAAATGTTCCCAATAAAAGCTTCAACTCAGTCCTCAAAAAAAGCTAGTCCCCACTCAGGTACGTTATCTGTTAAAAATATAAGGGACTTCCAAGTTACTGGTAGCAGAAAGGCTCTGGAAAAGCGAAATGGCCCTTGCCCCCCAAAAGAAATTCAGAAAATGTTGTGCTCCAAAATCCAAATGCCTCCCTCCCTTCTGAGCACCACAATGTGCCTAAACTACATTTAGGGTCCACATGTTTGGCATTCCTGTAGCGATGAGAGCTTGCCTAATTTACAGGTGCATGTCTCCAGAAGCACCATCTGGGCACAACGTACTGGTCACTACAGCGTACTGGTCACTTCAACAGCAGTTTGAAATTTTCACTCCGCAACATCCACTGCTGCTTGTTTCTGGAAAAGACCCATGGAGTTAAAATCGTCACTACACCTGTAGGTAAATTCCCAAAGGGGTATAATTTCCAAAATGGGGTCACTTGAGGGGGGATTCTGCTCTTCTAGCACTTAGGGGCAGTGTATATGGAGTCCGCAAACTATTCTACAATAATTTGTTCTCCAGGAGTCAAATAGTGCTCCATCCCTTCCGGATCTCGCCGTATGGCTAAGCGGTACAGTACAGCCACATATGGGGTATTGCCACGTTTAGAAGAAATTGTGTGACACATTTCGGCACCATTTTTACCCATTGCCCTGTGTGAAAATGTAAAATCTGAGGGTAAAACATTTTTTTGTGGTAAAAATATAATTATGTTTTCTTCACTGCCCAATGGTATAAATTAAAAAATTTAAAAATACTCACTACTTCCCTAGATGAATTCCTTGAGAGGTGTAGTTTACAAAATGGTGTCACTTGTGGGGGTTTCTGCTGTTTCGGCATGTCACCGACTCTTCAAATGTGACCTGGTGTCTGCAACCTATCCCAGCCAACATAGCGCTCCTTTCTCTTCCGAACCCTGCCGTACACCAAAGCAGTGGTTTCCCCCACATATGGGGTATCAGCATACTCAGGAGAAATTGCAAAACAAATTTCATGGTGCAATTTCTCCTGTTACCCTTATGATAATGCAAAATTAGGGGATGAAAAACATTTTTATGGGAAAAATGTGAATTTTTTTTTTTTACGGCTCAATATTATAAACTTCTGTGAAGCACCTGGGGGAGCAAGGTGCTCACCACACATCTAGATAAGTTCCCTAAGTGGTCTAATTTCCAAAATGGTGTCACTTGTGCGGGGTTTCCACTGTTTAGGCACATCAGGGGCTCCCCAAATGCGACATGGTGTCCGCTAATTATTCAAGCAAATTTTACATTAAAAAAGTCAAATGGCGCTCCTTCCCTTCCGAACGCTGCAGTGCGCCCAAACAGTGGTTTTCCCCCACATATGGGGTATCGGCATGCTCAGGAGAAAGTGTACAACAAATTTCATGGTGCAATTTCTCCTGTTACCCTTATGATAATGCAAAATTAGGGGATGAAAAACATTTTTATGGGAAAAATGTGAATTTTTTTTTTTTACGGCTCAATATTATAAACTTCTGTGAAGCACCTGGGGGAGCAAGGTGCTCACCACACATCTAGATAAGTTCCCTAAGGGGTCTAGTTTCCAAAATGGTGTCACTTGTGGGGGGTTTCGACTGTTTAGGCACATCAGGGGCTCCCCAAATGCGACATGGCATCCGCTAATTATTCAAGCAAATTTTACATTCAAAAAGTCAAATGGCGCTCCTTCCCTTCTGAACCCTGCAGTGCGCCCAAACAGTGGTTTTCCCCCACATATGGGGTATCGGCATACTCAGGAGAAATTGCACAACAAATTTCATGGTGCAATTTCTCCTGTTACCCTTATGATAATGCAAAATTAAGGGATGAAAAATGTTTTTGTGGGAAAAATGTGAAAATTTTATTTTTACGGCTCAATATTATAAACTTCTATGAAGAACCTGGGGCTTCAAGGTGCTCACCACACATCTAGATAAGTTCCCTAAGGGGTCTAGTTTCCAAAATGGTGTCACTTGTGGGGGGTTTCCACTGTTTAGGCACATCAGGAGCTCCCCAAATGCGACATGGCGTCCGATAATTATTCAAACTAATTTTACATTCAAAAAGTCTAATGGCGCTCCTTCCCTTCCGAACCTTGCAGTGCGCTCATATGTGGTTTTCCCTCACATATGGGGTATCAGCGTGCTTAGGAGAAATTGCACTACAAATTGTGTAGTCCATTTTTTTCCTGTTACCCTTGTGAAAATCAAACAATTGGGTCTAAAGTAACATTTTTGTGAAAAAAAAGTTAAATGTTCATTGTTTTCTTCCACATTCTAAAAATTCCCGTGAAGCACCTGAAGGGTTAATAAACTTCTTGAATGTGGTTTTGAGCACCTTGAGGGGTGCAGTTTTTAGAATGGTGTCACTTTTGGGTATTTTCTGTCATAAAGGCCCCTCAAAGTCACTTCAAATAAGATGTGGTCCCTAAAAAAATGTTTTTGTAAATTTTGTTGGAAAAATGAGAAATCGCTGGTCAACTTTTAACCAAAAATGTTGGTTCCAAAATTGTGCTGATGTAAAGTAGACATGTGGGAAATGTTATTTATTAACTATTTTGTGTGACATATCTCTCTGATTTAAGGGCATGAAAATTCAAAGTTTGAAAATTGCAAAATGTTCAAAATTTTCACCAAATTTCCGATTTTTTCACAAATAAACGCAAGTGATATCGAAGAAATTTTACCACTATCATGAAGTACAATATGTCATAAAAAAGCAATCTCAGAATCAGGGGGATCCGTTGAAGCGTTCCAGAGCTATTACCTCATAAAGTGACAGTGGTCAAAATTGAAAAAATTGGCCTGGTCACGAAGGCGAAAACAAACTCTGGCCGAAGTGGTTAAAAAGTTATAGCTCTCAGAATACAGCGATGCAAAAATAATTCTTTTTTCTAAAAAATAGTTTTTATTGTGTAAAAGCACCAAAACATAAAAAAACTATATAAATGTAGTATCGTTGTAAAAGTACTGACCCGAAGAATAAAGCTGCCTTATCATTTTTACCACACGCGGAATGGCATTAAAAACCCTCCCCAAAAAACAACTCCTGATTTGCTGGTCTTTGTTCATTTTGCCTCCCAAAAATCGGAATACAAAGTGATCCAAAAAACTTATGTGCCTGAAAACGGTATCAATAAAAACTACAGCTCGTCCCGCAAAAAACAAGCCCTCACATGACTCTGTCAGCAGAAATATAGGAAAATTATAGCTCTCAAAATATTGGGATGCAAATAGTTATTGAAATAGTTTTTGAAAAAAAAAGTGTCTTTTAGTGTGTGACAGCAGCCAAATATAAAAAAATATCTAAATCTGGTATAGCTATAATCGCACCGACCCAAAGTTGTCTAATAAAGTTGTCTAATCACTTATACTGCACAAAGCACGGCGTAAAAAATAAATTCTTCACCTGTTGTTGATTTGTTCATTCTGCCTCCCAAAGATCGCACTAAGGCTTGGCGCACATTTATTCTGCGCTCTGTGGTGAGCGCTTGCACCGGGGTTTCTGTGTAAATCTCTGAAATACATGATTCAGACGAAAGCCCCCGAGCAAGATTCCCTATAATGAGGCAGATGGAGGCATTGTGATCCAGCAGTGTCCATCTTTTTAGGAGTGCATAAAAGCACAGTCTGCCACAGTTTTGTGAACTTCTGAAAAGGACACAGCTGAACAGAGGCCCGACGGAGTCCAGAGTAACTCTGTTGCCTCATTGTAGTGAATGGATCCCTCATCTGGGTTTCATCTGAATCACGTCACTCCGAGATTTAGATGGAAACCCCGATGTAAGTGCTCAGTGTAGAGTGCAGTATAAATGTGATCCAGAATGTTATGTAAAATGTTCCCAACAAAAGTTTCAATTCAATCCACAAAAAAAGTAAATCACCGCTCAGGTCTGTCATCTGTCAATGGAAATATAGGGGGTTTCCACGTTACTGGTACTATAAAGACTCTGGAAAAGTGCTATGGCTCTTCACCCCCCAAAAGAAATCCAGCTAATTCTGTACTCCCAAATCCTAATTCCCCCTCCCTTCTGAGCACCACATTTAGCATCCACATGTTTGGCAGGGTTATCATTCCCAAAAAGTGTTCACTTGAGGGGGGGGGTATTCTGCTCTTCTAATACTTAGGGGCTCTGTATATGGAGTCTGCGAACTATTCTAAGAAAATCTGTGCTCCAGGAGGCAAATAGCGCTTTGTCCCTGCTGTGTGTCTAAGTAGTACTGTACCAACACATATTGGGTCTTTCCACTTTCAGCAGAAGCTGTGTGACAAATTTTGGTGCCATTTTTACCCATTTAAAAACTGTGGCTAAAACAGAATTTTTGTGGCAAAAATGTAATTATTTTTTCTTCACTGCCCAATGGAATAAAATTCTGTAACACACCCGTGTAGTCAATATGATCATTGCACCCTTAGATGAATTCATTGAGAGATGTAGTTTGTAAAATGGGGTCACTTATGTGTGGGTTCTGGTGTTCTGGCATCTCAAAGGATCTTCCAGTAGGTTATGGCATCTGCAAGCCATAACATTAAAATCTGCACTATTATGTGGCACACCTTCCCTTCTGAGTTTGGCACTGCCTCAAAAGTACTTCCCGATTATATGATTTTAGGATGTGTAAAAAGAGAATTAAAATCTCGCAATCCCAACGTATGGTTACCCCTTTATACTGTAAATCACTGGTGATATCTGGAATATGGGATCCAGTTTTGGGCTCCACATTTTAAAAAGGATATTCAGAAGTTAGAGTCAGTTCAAAGGGGGGCAAATAGATTATTACAAGCAGTGTTGGACTGGGGTGTCTGGGGCCCACAGGGTGAATTGATCCTCGGGCCCACCCTACAGCAATATGCAAATACCTGTTAGCCGATATCCCCATTATAGTGGAGCGTTGACTGTAAATCACAGGCGACTCCTGCACATCTACTGTGCGCCACTATAACTGGGATGTACAATTCCGGTGGTTTGCATTAAAGGGGTTCTTTGGTTAAAACAAGTTATCACCGATCCATGGGCTTTACAGGATCGGTGATAACTTATTGATCTCTTGGGTCCGAACATTGGAACACACACCTATCGGAGGATTGGGAAGTTTTATCCCTGTCAGGACACTTATCCCAATTTTAAAATGCAGTAGGACGTCTGACCGCAGCCTCATTCATTCTCTTTAGGGCATCCAGAAAAAAAACAAGAACAGGGCTCACAGCCACTGAGGGAATGAATGGATCAGTGGTCAAGTCGCACATGAGCTCCAGTCTAATGGGGATAAAAACTCCACATTCTACAAATCGGTGCAGGTTCCAGCATTCAGACCCCCCACTAATCAATAATTTATCACTTATCCTGTGGAGAGGTGATCACTTTTTTTCCCCGGAGACCCCTGTAAGTGCATCTTGTTCCAAGTATTTAATCACTAATGGAAATAAAGAATCTTCTCCTAATTAATATCAGAGAGAATAAATGACTGCCATACACAACACAATCCACTATACCAACACCAATAATACCACGTACAAGGGAGAAATACCGCCACACCATGACTGGACTACATATTTCCAGCATATAGCAACCAAATAATACCACATACAAGGGAGAAATACCGCCACACCATGACCAGACCACATATTACCACCACATAATGACCGAATAATACCACATACTGTACAAGGGAGAAATATCCCCACACCGTGACCAGACCAGATATTAACAGCATATAACATCCAAATGATTCCACATACAAGGGACAAATACCGCCACACCATGACCAGTCCACATATTATGTCATAGTGACCGAATATTACAACACTGATCATTAATAAAAACCACAATACTAACAACACTGCTATTACCAATGGTTACATTATACACAGAAGCTCTGTATATAGTGTATAGTGTACAGGTAATACAGGGATCACCGGTGACATTATACACAGGAGCTCTGTATAAAGTGTCAGTGTAAAGGTAATACAGTGATCACCAATGACACTATACACAGGAGCTCTGTATATAGTGTACAGGTAATAAAGTGATCAACAGTGAAATTATACACAGGAGCTAAGTATATAGTGTACAGGTAATACAGGGATCACCAGTGATATTATATACAGGAGCTATGTATATAGTGTGAGTGTACAGGTAATACAGTGATCACCAGTGACATTATACACAGGAGTTCTGTATATAATGTATAGTGTGCATCGTGTACATGTAATACACTGACTCACCGGTGATGTCTCTAGTTGAAGACATTATAGAAGGGAGGAAGATGTACGCATTGTGCAGGGAGGGCGGGGCACAGGCGCGGGATTACGGCACCGCAACTGCACGTCACAGGGCACTGTGACGTGCAGGGGAAGGGGTTGCTATTATAATGAAGAGAGGAGGCAGGGATTTCATCCAGGCACCCTATGCCCCGGGGACTGTAAGGGATCATTAGCATAAAGATATAAAACAAGATTTCTGAACAAGACCACTAATATGAGGCATACAGATAGGACCAGTTTAACATTTCTATCACCTGTATGCCCATATTAGTAGGTTTTAGACGTCCCAGGGGGTCACAGATTCCTTTTAAGTCCCTCAACCTGGCCCATTTAATTAATCATTTCCCCCATCTTGGGTCCCCATGTCCCTGGTCTCCGGCCCCCATGTCCATGGTGGCCAGGGACATCGGGACCTGGGGACCAGAGACATGGGGGCCATGGACATGGGGGCCAGGGAACCAGGGGTTAGTGACATGGTGGAAAGGGACATGGGGACCAGGGACACGGGCAAGGTCAGAATGGGGCACCGGGACACTGGAGAATTCTCCAGTGGGCCCGGGTCCTCAGCAGGCCCCCGAGCAGGACGCATGGGGGCACGCTGGTTAACATGGCCGCCAGTGCACCTGCACCAGGGCCCAAAGGTGGAGGGGGAGGCCCTTGCTGTGCGCCTGATGCGGGCAATTTGGCCTGCTTCTCGGACCTCCAGGCTCGGGGGGCCCATGGCCACATTGCCCTCATCGTGTGCTGCGGCGGGCAGGAAGCGATCCCTCCAGCTCCGCTGCTGACAGGAGAAAATGGTAGAGGAGCGGAGGGATCCGTCCTCTGCTTCCTGCCCGGCACTTTCTCCCTGACACAGGCTCGCGCTGCTTGATGACATCATCATGCAGCGCGTGCCTGTGTCAGGGAGAAAGATGCTGGGCAGGAAGCAAAGGACGATGCTGCAGGGGAATGAGCAGAGAGGGTGTTTTTTTTTTTTTTTTAACTAGAGTAATGGTGCTGGAGGAGGTGGGTGGAGAAGAGGGAGAGCAATGGTGCTGGAGGAGGTGGGGGGAGAAGAGGGAGAACAATGGTGCTGGAGGAGGTGGGGGAGAAGAAGGAGAGCAATGATGCTGGAGGAGGTGGGGGGAGAAGAGGGAGAGCAATGGTGCTGGAGGAGGTGGGGGGAGAAGAGGGAGAGCAATGGTTATGGAGGAGGTGGGGGAGAAGAGGGAGAGCAATGGTTATGGAGGAGGTGGGGAGGAGAAGATTGAAAACAATTGTGTTGAAGGAGGTGGGGGAGAAGAGGGAAAGCAATGGTGCTGGAGGAGGTGGGGGGAGAAGAGGGAGAGCAATGGTGCTTTGGGAAGTGGGGGGAGGAGAGGGAGAGCAATGGTGCTAGAGGAGGTGGGGGGAGAAGAGGGAGAGCAATGGTGCTGGAGGAGGTGGGGGGAGAAGGAGGAGAGCAATGGTGCTAGAGGAGGTGGGGGGAGAAGAGGGAGAGCAATGGTGCTGGAGGAGGTGGGGTGAGAAGAGGGAGAGCAATGGTGCTAGAGGAGGTGGGGGAAGAAGAGGGAGAGCAATGGTGCTGGAGGAGGTGGAGGGAAAAGAAGGAGAGCATTGGTGATAGAGGAGGTGGGGGAGAAGAGGGAGAGCAATGGTGATGGAGGAGGTTGGGGGAGAAGAGGGAGAGCAATGGTGATGGAGGAGGTGGGGGGAGATGAGGGAGAACAATGGTGATGGATGAGGTGGGGGTAGATATGGCAATGGTGATGGAGGAGGTGGGAGGAGACATGGCAATGAAGATGGAGGAGGTGGGGGGAGATATGGCAATGATGATGGAGGAGGGAGATATGATAATGATGGAGAAGGTGGGGGAGAGCAATGGTGGGGAATTATTTGGACGCTATATGCTGTTAATATCTGGTCTGGTCACGGTGTGGTGGTATTTCTCCCTTGTATGTGGTATTATTCGATCACTATGTGGTAGTAATATGTGGTCTGGTTACGGGTGTCACTGTATTTCTCCCTTGTATGTAGTATTATTCGGTCACTATGTGGTGGTAATATGTGGTCTGGTCACGGTGTGGCCATATTTCTCCCTTGTATGTGGTACTATTGGTGTTGGTATAGTGGATTGTGTTGTGTATGGCGGTCATTTGTTCTCTCTGATATTTAATTAGGAGAAGATTATTTCCATTAGTGATTAAATACTTGGAACAAGATGCACTTACAGGGGTTCTCCAGGGAAAACAAGTAATCACCTCTCCACAGGATAAGTGATAAATTATTGATTAGTAGGGGTCTGAATGCTGGGACCCGCACCAATTGGTAGAATGTGGAGTTTTTATCCCCATTAGACTGGAGCTCATGTGCGACTTGGCCACTGATCCATTCATTCCACTCAGTGGCTGATCTTGTTTTTTTCTGGAAGCCCCAAAGAGAATGAATGGAGCTGCGGTCAGACGTCCCACCTGCTGCTGCATTTTAAAATGGGGATAAGTGTCCTGACAGGGATAAAACTTCCCCATACTTCCGATAGGTGCGTTTTCCAATGTTCGAACCCAAACGATCAATAAGTGATCACCTATCCTGTGGAGCCCATGGATCGGTGATAACTTGTTTTAAACAAAGAACCCTTTAATGCAAACTACCATAATTGTACATCCCAGTTATATTATATGCACAGTAGATGTGCAGGAGCCACCTGTGTCTTACAGTTGACGCTCCACTATAACAGGGATAACGGCTATCAGGTATTTGCATATAGCTGTAGGGTGGGCCCCGAGGATCAATTCCTCCTCTGGGCCCCAGACACCCCAGTCCGACACTGGACACGGGGGCCGGAGACACAGGGGCTGCAGACCACAGACACGGGGGCCGAGACATGGGGGCCAGGGACCAGAGACATAGGGACCAGAGACATGGGGGCCAGGGACCAGAGACAAAATTATCACTCCAAGGCATACAGTGCAGATACAGAATAAAATTTACATCCAGGAACTTACCGCTGACATCTCATCTGATTAGAGTCAGTTTCTGCTGCTTCTTCTCCATCTGGTCAGACCGTCATGTCGACATCTCCCAGTCATGACTCGTCTTGTCAAGATGATCACTGCACCCCTAAAAAAAAACAAGGTCACATATATTATATACATACAGTGGGGCAAAAAAGTATTTAGTCAGCCACCAATTGTGCAAGTTCTCCCGCTTAAAAAGATGAGAGACGCCTGTAATTGACATCATAGGTAGACCTCAACTATGAGAGACAAAATGAGAAAACAAATCCTGAAAATCACATTGTCTGATTTGAAAAAAAAATTTGTCTCCCCCGCACTGCGCCACTGAATACAGATATGTACTCCACCATTAATATACTATTAGCCACGTACCAATCAAAATATATCCATCATTGTCCTCTCCCCCACCTCCATCATTGTCCTCTCCCCCACCTCCATCATTGTCCTCTCCCCCACCTCCATCATTGTCATCTTCCCCTCCTCGATCATTGTCATCTCCCCCACCTCCATCATTGGCATCTCCCCCACTTCCATCATTGGCATCTCCCCCTCCTTCATCATTGTTCTCCCCACCTCCATCGTTGTCCTCTCCTCTACCTCCATCATTGTCATATCTCCCCCACCTCCATCATTGTCATATCTCCCCTACCTCCATCATTGTCATATCTCCCCTACCTCCATCATTGTCATATCTCCCCCACCTCCATCATTGTCATATCTCCCCCACCTCCATCATTGCTCTACTCCCACCTCCATCATTGTTTTCCCTCATCCCCATCATTGTCCTCTCCCCCACCTTCATCATTGCTCTCCCCCATTTCCATCATTGCTCTTTCCCACCTCAATCATTGTTCTCCCCATCTTCATCATGGTTCTCCCCCACCTCCTCCATCATTGCTCTCCCCCCAAAAATGAAAAATAAATACATTAATAACATATAAATGAATAAATAAAAAGTAGTTAAAAAAATAAATGCATAAATTAAAAAAAAAAAAAAGATCCGCTCCGAATCTAAATCTCTGTTACAGAAAGAGGGGCACATTTTAAATGTATTTTAGTGGTCCTGTGTGGTCTTAAAATAAATTGTGAAAAACAGATAGTCCTATATTTTCTTATGTGTATCACCTGATATCGTCCAAAAAAAAAACAACATATAAAAATGAAGCCCCTTGTATCAGGAAAATAGGATATTGACATTTTTTGAACATATGAACAAGAAAAATGTGATAAGCTATATGTACAAAAAAATATGTCTGGTTAGGTAGGGGGTGAGGGTGGAGAGGGAGGGGGAGGGGAGGGTGGCATGGCCTGGTCTTGAACTGGTTAACAGTATATTGATGAACAAATGTAATATGAATAATACAAGGAATAATTATTTACTTTCTAAAGCGCCAACATATTCTGCAGAGCTGTCCAACAACATAGCGTAAGTGTAGGCATCGTTCCTCCTGTGGTTGTGATACAGCAGGACATGCTGATACTTGCAGTGCCGCAGCTGCCTCAGGTTTGTGTTCACCTGGTGTCCTGGCCAGCAGGTGGCGCTCACACAGGCTCCGTGCCTGACAGAGGTTCCCTGGCCGTGACGTCAGGATGCTGTTGGCAGGGGGTGCAGGGAGGAGAGCCTGCCCACTGCTACCTCCCCTCACACTGTGCGGGACTCACAAGGGGCAGGTCTGCCACAGGCTGTGCAACTTTTTTTTTGCGAAGTCCATTTTTTTGGTTCTGTCCATGTCCCGTGTGGAGCTTACAAGGATGGTTACCCTGGTGCCCTAAGTGCTGCAGTCAGTGCCACACTCCGTGCCTGCCAGCCCCTGTAAGGTAGAGGGAGAAGGTGAGGGGAGCAGCGCAGGCTGACAAAGGGCTGATTGTCCGGAGCTGGAGGACACGCAGCAGGCACAGCACAGGGGATGCCCGCCAGTCGTCTGCCAACTTCAGCTTAGGAAGGAGCTCTGGATGCTGTAAGGATGCCCAGGAGAGCTGAGGGGCTCGGAGCCGCCGTGCTGGGGCTGCTGGCAGTGTGCTCTGTGCTGGGCCATCGGGCGGCAGGTAAGAGGCACATGCCATGTACTTTGTTGTGGGTGCCACATGTGGGCATCAGTGATCGGGCAGAGCGCACAGGAGATTAGAGGTGTGTGACCCCTGCTGATGGCTGCATGGGGGTAACCTCTGGCCACTACAGCCCTCTCCCTAGCCTTAGTCCGGACAGCTGGACTTCTGCAGGGCAGGAGGTAATGTGAATAATCCCCTCACTCATAGGGGCACTATTAGCCATTAGTCTTATGGAGACTAGGGGTCCTGGCTGGGAATGCTGGGTGGAGTAGTGATTTCTACCTTTATTCAATCTGCATCTAACAAAAAAATCTGCCACAAAATCTCATTTTAGATCAATATTGAAATAACCACAAATGAAATAACGAAGTATTGTAAGAATACAAATGTCGATATGAACATGACAGCTTTATTCTTGGAATATTTGGTAATTTCGTGTACATTCCAGCATTGAATTTGTATTAGATTGTTTAGATGACTGCTGCAATATATTACATTTCTGCTCCTTTTTATTACTGCGCACCTATAATAGAAGGGGCTAGTGCATCTGTTAAATGGCCACTAAAGTGGTAATGGTGGGAGGGGGTGGGGTTAAAAGGGAATGTGCGCAATATGCAAATAACACCCACTGCCTCGCTGTAAGACCCCTCAGGCCAATCAGAAGTGCCAGGGCTTCTTGCAGGTGAGCGTATTCTCAACCCATGGACTGGTTTCAAATTTAGGCTGAAAAATAGCATCTCTAACCGGTATAGGGAAAGCCATTACTCAGCCTTGGCGTATAGAAGACCACCTTGGCCCCTCTAAATGTATAGTGTCTAGTCAGAGATGTCCTTTACCATGTCCGCGGGCATTTAATTGTTACCTTATTACTTTTCTGGTTATCCTGATGCTTGATACATTAATACCTTGTATTAATGGAATGTCTGACCAGTAACAATGGAAAAATGTAATTGTTATCTCCCTCTGGTGCATTGGGGACACATTGACTCCCATGCAGACTAGTATATTAGTGGTCTTGACTCATTATTTGAAGGGGTCATTGGTGGCTTTATAATGACTGGATTGACTAAGAGATTACAGGAAGGTCATATTTATTATTTAAAGGCCTTTGGCTCGATCTTGAGCCATGGCGACTTGATGGATGAACGCTTTGTAGGAAGATCGATATTGTGCAAGCCTAGATAGGACCACCAGGGACTTATCCACCGTTATCTTGATTGTATCAAGCCATTGGGTTGCTGGTCTCCCTCTTCGCCTTGTTCCTTCTATTTTTCAGACCATGAAGTCCTTCTCCAGTAATTGCTCTTTGTATGATGTCCATCAGAAATATAGCTCACAAGAAACACAGCTGACCAGAAAGGTCATAAGTGCCTGGAAAATATCTGTAGATAACCATTGAGAAGTATGTGATCCAAGTGTGTTCAGCGCTAATCTTATCAGCGGTGTCCTATTAGCCCTTCCAATGAATTACTGGACAATGTGGACCAATGCTGTGTACACCACATATACCCTGCTGATCTCTATAGGCATCAACAATTGAGCACAAATACAAAGTCCTCTCTATTTAACCGCTTTGTTTCAGTATGGGTCATTCCGGTGTCAATCCATTCAGTAATCTGGGGTGTTTGTTAATTTTTTGTCCTCTCCCCCTACTGAGCTGTGAATTCATACAGTTCAAAGTGCAGCAGGGATTTGTGATCATAGCTCAGGGGAGCAGAAGTGATGTTGTAGATTGGAGTGGACATGTTAATCAAATGCATGTTTTGAAAGAACTTTTCTTCTCCTAGTCCTGCTCTAATCCATTTAGCTCTCCCCAGGAGGTGACAGATGCTTGGATTGTGGACTTCCTGTTGCTCAGCTCCAGGGTCCTGTGCTCTCTGCCTGGCTGCCATTTGTTGCATTACCTGGAGGAGGGGGAGGGTGAGGAGGTCTCGCTGCCTCTTGTGTGATGTGAGACATTTGATCTGAGTTTTGTAGACAGTTTTCTCTTTATCCTTTGTTGATTTATGATGACCCCTTTTGAAAGTGCACAGTTGGATGATCTGTTACTTGTGATGAAAAGTTTAGTGTTTAGGCAATCGTTACAAATGGGGTTTGATATAGAAATAGACAAAATATAAAATATCTAATAACATTATTACAGTAAACTTGAATATGTATTTCCTTTAACAGATCTGTGCTCAGATTATCATCACTAAACTCATTTTTCTTTATATTGCAATAGGCCACAGGATTAAAGGGGTTGTCCACTACTATTGATAATGTGGCAATGTATTTTTATGGTGGAAATAAGTTTATTTGTAATTACCTTACGTTGCCATTACTGCCTGTGAGCGGCGCTATCGCTGGCCGCTCACAGGCATCACGTGACCCCTGGCTGCAGCCGGCTCTGACATCCGCTGATGTCACGTCATGTTCTGGCTGTAGCCGGGCGTGACTCAGTGCTGCGTTCCACGGTGAGTGATGGGCTGTGGGCAGGGTTACCCCGCGCATCACACTCAGCATCCACCACGCGCTTTCCCTCTCCTCATTCATTGGGAAGGTGTGCGGTGGATGTTGGGTGTGACGCGTGGGGTAACCCCGCCAACAACCCAGCATCCACCGCGGGGACTGTGTCACTGATGTCACTCCTCACTTGTCGTGACATCAGCGGAAGGAAGAGCCGGCTGCAGCCGGGGGTCACGTGATGCCTGTGAGCGGCCAGCGATAGCGCCACTCACAGGCAAGAACACCAGCACAAGGTAATTACAAATAAAGTTATTTTCACCATAAAAATACATTGACACATTATCAGTAGTAGTGGACAACCCCTTTAAAGGATTTGTCCTGTGCTCTGTCTTCAGGAACACACCGCTTGCTTGCCGGGGGCAGTGCGCTCCTGAATGATTGACAGTTTGGATAATCTGCATGGTTGTGATGCTGCCCAACCTGGGCTCCCCGATGCTGCAAGCCTATGGTGCATCAGGAACTGCAGGGGCATTAAAGCACCACTCCAGCATTTTTTTATTTCAGAGCTGGAGTGGTGCTACTAATCTAAGTTCCCTGCTCCTTGTCTCATACTTACCAGCCGACATCTTCAGCTGTTTTGGGTGCCACTCCGGTCGGTCTCCAACAGTTTGTGACCTGCCGGATCACTCCAGTGTTTGCTGGGTGACCCAAAGGTCTATGTAAGTCTATGAGCGCCAGAACGAGGCTTTCTTAGCCTTAGCATTGAGAGCATGTGACCATTACCTTTGACTTATAATCAGTCAGAAGTTGCAAGAAAGGCTGAAGATGGCGGCTAGTAAGTATAAGATTAGGCTCAGGGAACTTAGATTAATAGCACCGCGGAAATAAAAAAAAAAACCACTGGAGTGGTACTTAAAAGCTTGCTAGATCATGCGACTTTATATGGCCTGCTTCTAATGCAAAGAGCTTGCAGTCACTGCTCTCCTTGCCTACTTGACCAGCCTATGCTGATAAACTGCAGAGGTGGCTAACTTTTACAAGCACTACTTTTCAATTTTACCCATCTGAGCAGAAGGGACAATTTCTGTCTATAACCAAGCGCTAATTGATTATGTACTAGCTGCTTGTTGCTCGCTTATGGCTTTATGAGCTTGCATGTTGTTGGTAGCACAGGGCAATGTGCTGCCAACAACGATAATTTTTATGCTGGCATAAATGATCTAATTTGCAGCCAAATAACTGTTTTGGTCAATCGCCAGCTCATCACATGCTTACACAGCCCAAAGTTCAGAAAAGAGCATTCTTAGCAATGCTCATTCGCCGTTCATCTGGTCGTGTAAATGGCCCAGCGTACAAAAAGGTCTAAATTGATTGTGTATACAAAAAAAATCACTTTTACAATTGGCTTTCATTAATAATTTTGCACAATTTGGCTTTTACAGGCTCTTTGTTTCCCTGCATCTCTAATGTAGTCTGTGGCCATAAATCAGCCGACAGGAGCTCAAGAAAATATAGATAAAAAAGTGACAAACTTTCTTGGTATTGTCAGAAGGAGCTCACTGACTGATCATCAGGTAAAGAGGTCGGCCCCATTCTCTTGTTAGTGCAGATGTCCTCACACACTGATCAGCTCTTCTGACCATACAATGGCCGCTAGTGGAGGAACATGTGACCAGACCGGTCCATCAGTCTCCTCCAATTGTAAAACACCTCACATGGGAAAGCTGCTTTTCTATTGGAGGAGGCTGATGGACCGGTCTGATCACATGTTCCTCCACTAGCGGCCATTGTATGGTCAGAAGAGCTTGTCAGTGTGTGAGGAAACTGCGCTAACAAGAGAAGGTGGCCGACCTTATTACCTGAGAATCCATCAGTGAGATCCTTCTAACAGTAACAGGAATGTTTCTAACTCTTTTATCTGTCGTTTCCTGAGCTCCTCTCAGCTGATTTATGGCCACAGGATATAATATAGTTGAATTTGCAGGGAAACAAAGATGTAATGTGAGTGTACTAATATACTCACCTACCGCTGCTCCGTCCGGTGTCCAGCGCCATTCTTCTCCTCTTCTCAGTGATGTCACCACAATTGCAACTAGCAGTTCACTCTTCTAGAGAGCCGGATGTCTCTTTAACAGTGTAAGCCTATGGTTCCTCCTTCTGACGCTCCATAGACTTCGCCTGTTCACGTGTCCAGTAATGATCTGTCAGAACAGATCCAGCCGAAATCTATTAGGAAAAAAGTTATGCTGATGCAACTTTTTAGTCCGTTATTCATTAACTGATCTTTGCCGGATCCGTTTTTTTAACATTGGAGTCAAAGGCCAACAGATCCGTTAGTGCGGGTTCTGTTGTCGTCTATTTCTAACGGATCCGACAAGAAACTGCCTCAAACTAAACAGCTTCAAACCTAAACAGCTGTCATTGTTTCCATGGTTTATGTCCAGGGGTACCCATGGTGCATTGTTAGAATCTAGGGGTAACCTCATATGCTGCTTAGTGACAGTGCACAAGGAGCTTCTGAGGATCTAGCCGTGTCTGGTACTAGTCCCTGTATTTTTTATATAATAGCACCAGAGTATTTTTTTTCTTTGGTTGACATCCAAATTATATATTCAGAAGAAACATTGGAGCTAAGTGAGTTTAAAGTTGGATGCTAAAATTGTCCCATGCACTGACAGAAGTTATGAATGTGTTGATTGGTGTAAGAGCTGTTCAGTTCCTGTGTGTCTCTTCTGCATGAGAGAATGTCCTTGGGTTTAGACACCATGATGTCTTTTTGTTCCATTTACTTTAGGTGACCTCACTTTGCAGATATTTATGACTTTACTTTCAGGATAACATCACTCCAGAGATATTTACCTCCATGTGCGAGTTCATGCTCAGAGGGAAGAGATCCATCACCTTTTTACTGTTCCATTCATCTAGAGCTTGTGACTGCTCATAAAGTGAAGAATATTCCGGTTGAATGTTCCTCACCCCAAATTACTTGTAAACACAGATCAGCAATGTTTCTCTCTGTTTAGGAGGTTACCTTTAGTATAAGACATCTTCATTGAAGCCACGTAGATGCAAAGATGTTGCAGCCGATATGACAGTTTATGATAATTCTGTTCGGTCATCTTCAAAATAGTGAAGGTAACTGTTTAATGGAAGTCCATTGTACCATCAAATTTCTTTTCATTATTGAGTCAATTATTTATCTTTCACATAGACATCTGAAAATAGAAATGTTTTCCATAACGGTCACGTTCAGTTTATAATTCATAGCAGATTCCTATTTTTTAATAATAATTAGATACACTGATATATATTTGCTAATCCCACTAGGTTTGCACATACTATTGTTTGAGTACTTGTAGAAGGCTCTGTAGCAGACAAAAACTGACTTTTCTCTTCTGAGGTTAAGTTTCTCCTTTGTTCCAACTGGAAGTGATCTGATATCTACAGAGCGATCTCTATTCATATGTCTTGGCATGCATGTCTTGGTCTTGTATCTCCTCTTTGTTCCCAATAATAACATTGAGATTGTAACTGTTCCAATTTATTCTTGTTTCACTGTCCTTATGTTTGATCTGCAAGTTTTACTAGGGAACCAAACTTCATCTCTTGGGTTAGAATATATTTATCTTTTTCTCCAAAGAGAGATGCTTTTTGGACGTTGTGATCTTTAGGAATGTCACTAATGAAATGGGAAGTAGAGCGTTTGTATGGTTAAAGGCATGTTTATATGAAGTGATTACCAAAGCCACATGACTCTATCATATGATGAGGGTTATATTGTGAACATGTGGGTTTAGCTGCCCATAATCTCATCCTAAAACTGACCACACTAAAAACTCCGCATAAAAGCTGTCGGATGAACAATCAGCGAAACCATTGTTCGACCAATAGATATCTAATGTGCGTAGAGAGCTTTATAGTAGGGTATATGAAATGTTCAGGATTAATAATGCATAATAAATAATGGGCGGAGCTATCAAAATTGGGAATGTAATAGTTCTTAATGATGGGCAAGCAAATAATATAGTCAATAGCAGGGCTCCCTATAAACATGCAATTAAAGGAGCTAGCTGCTGGACATCTCTTTTTTCTGACAAATTTCCATTGTAGGGCAAATCCACTATTTTCAGCCCAATAGACAATGAGACATAGATAAGGCTACCCCCATAGATATTAGACTGTTGGCAAATGACATTACAATTACGTCTTGAGCAGACGACCGTTTAAATTGGACAAGTGCTATCCATGTTTGTGACGGATAGCACTCGTACCCACACTATTTTATGGGGCTGTGCACATGTCCGATTTTTTTCCTTGGGAGATTTCTCCTTCAGTGATATAGGAAAAAAATCATAGCATGCCCGATTTGCCTCCCGAGAATCGGATGGCATTCGCCCAGTCAAGTCTAAGTCCAAACTTTTATATATTTTTTCTCTCCACCTCCGAAAAAATTGGATCCCACTCTGATCAAACTCTGTTCAGAGTCTAATTAGCATAATCGGACCGTTTTTCTCGGATTGAGACCAAATGGTTGTATAACCCTAGCCTCAGTGTATCTTTCTGACACATATCTATTATGTATACTTGGCTTTACAGACATTTGGGCTATTTTAAACCAAACTGACCAAAATTTATTTAATCTGTACCTACTTCAGACTTGCCAGAAATATGACATAGGGGGTAAGCATTATCTGGCCATGCAAACTGGATGCAAATGTAGCTTTTTTATGAACAATTTTCTTATTGGATAATGATTGGAATTTAATGATTGAAATGGTGATTTTTTTTTTCTCACCAAAATAAGTACCTGCAGGGTATTCTTCTTACTTGCAAATCTAATGTGAATGCCTATCTTTGAGGAATAGGCAGTAAAGGAAAGGGTTGGCAGTAGGGGAGAATTAATCACATTTATCTAGTGGCCAGTTGTTTGCAGGAAACCTGCCTTTCTCAGGCTCTTTGGTGTTGTTAATTAGTATCGTCATTTGTATGGAAATGAGTTTCCCTGCTAATTACAAAACTAGCAGGCCTTTCATTGGCAATGAGCCAAGGAATGAGTTCCTGTTTCAATACTCTATTGATTATTGGCCTAGAATGGGTGACTGTGAAAACAAATGTGTTTGAGAGGATTGCAGTCAGCTGATGCTAACCTGTGATATCTACAGTTTGGATATTTATTCATGCTCGTCAATTTTTGGAATTTCCATACTAGTGAATGGAGAGAGCCATGTAGGTTTGGCCAACTCTCCATTCCCAGTAGTGTAGAATGGGGCCTTGTTCTTGAGGTAGATGCAAATCTTAAGTCCCCCATACACTTTAAATGGTTTAGCCGGCAGTGATCTTGCCTGACTCTCCCATACGCAGGAGCGCTCCCTCTGTCAACTTTAGTTTATGTGTATGGAGGCCTTTAGGTTTGGTTTACACTATCTTATTTGTGGTGCTAAATGACTGCCAATCAGCTACATGTTTGTCTATTGGCAGTAGTTTAATAGCTTGTTTAGATAGGCTGACCTCACTTCCCATGCAAACAGAACGATTGGTTATAGATCGTTTGGTGCGCATTGTTCTCGCAGCCCATGTCTTGTCTACACAGGACAATGTACTGCCAATAACGTGGATTTTTATGTAGAGATGAGCAAATCGATTTGGAGGCCAAATCAGTAATCCATGGCCACTGGACGGTTGTCCTGCAAGCCTGCTACATGCCAGAATCCCCGGTGCTTCTTCGGATGTGTAGGCCCAGCTCAACATCATTGGGCCTACTAAACAGAAGAGGCACCAAGGATTCTGCTTAAAGGGAATTGGTTCACAGGGCTCCTGTCCAGCAACCACAGACTCCTGACATGGCCAGTGGGCCAGGGGTCTGCAAAGTGATTCTCTCATCTCTTATTTTCCAGCGAGCTTAAAAATTATTTCACCTAACGAATGAGTGTTTTGCTCGTTTTGGAGATTGGCCGCCTGTTTATAGCAGCTTACTATCGGGAAACAATTGTTTTTAGGAACACTTGTTCACAATAATCGGTCAGTAGTGAGACTCACATCTATCAGATATTTATTGCATATCCACAGGATGTCCAAAATTGGACAACTTTTTTAAAGAGAGTCAGCCACACCCAAAACACATATTAGCCCCTGCAAAAATAATACATGTCATGTACATGTTAATAGAACACTGCCAGAGAAAATTACTCATAATTCAAGTGAATATTAGGGTCCATGATTGGCGTGGCCAAGGGCTCAGTGCACTGTTATGCAATTGCATTTTTTGGACTTCCCCTGTTTCTGATTGACAACGCTCGCCTGTCCAGAGCAAGCGTTGACTGAACTCATCCCACGTGTCTGCGTGAGTGCATTGACACTACCTAATCTTGGCCACATACACAGAGTATCAAAACGGGGTGTGAACATGTTGTGGTCGGGCGCGTTCTCTTTCCTGGCTCCTTTCTGAAGTCGCTCAATTGCTAAACTTCAGATGTATCATTGTAGTGAGCAGCAGACACAGAGAGGAGCCAGAAAGGAGACAAACTACCATTAAATGCTCTCACAATTGCTTCATGTCACAGTTTAGCATTGTAACATGTAGCAACTGTCTTGTACTTAGCGGAGAATTCTATTAAATATAAACCACATATATACTGTATATTAATCTCACTATATTTCATTAAATCACTGTAAGTGACTCCAAAAAACATGGCATTATCTGAGTAGACGGAAGAGGCAGGTATCTGTACTGTGGGAAACTTGACTCCTGCTTGTTTGCACAAATGCTTGCAATATATCAGCGTTTTGATTAGATGCTGACCATTACGTTTTTCCATATCTAAAAAGGGAGTTTTTATTTGTTGCATGGGAGTTTAGGGTCTGGGATCCCAGTCTTTGCCTTTCTTAGTCCCTCTTGACCAGGAAACAGACAGACATTTCAAGTTGTTTAGTCCCTTTGGAGTTGTTACTCAATAAAGGAAGTTGTTATTCGGCTAAGTATGTCTGAGGGTTATGCAGGGCTCAAGGCTTTCACTCAAGCAGTTAAACCTTTTCAAGAAAGGAATGGCGAGGAATTAGCACACTGAAAGAAGATGCATTCTTTGTCATTCCCAAACCTTTCTCTTATATAGCCCATTTGCAAATTATTTCAGCATAAGTAGGAGAACAAAGGCCAATGAATACAAAATGGCCCACCTTCTGAGGTCCTCAACATAACATTGAAATGTCTGAAATCACCCTTTTACTATTCATTTTCTTGAGTGTTGTTCCTATGCTGCTAATCATTGCAGTGTGGACCAAGTTGATATAATGTATCCATATAGTTAATGACAGTGATACTCATACATTAGAGTTTTGTGTTCAGGCCATGCCTCCCTTGTCTTCTCACTAGTTTATATGTCCAAAGTGGCACATCCAGTGTAATTGGGAAACCCCAGGGTGCCAATGCCCATATTGTTCTTTGTCATTTGGTTCATTTGATCAGTATTTGCATTTAGGTGAGGTAGAGGTCATGGGAGCTGAAAAAAATACATTTATAGCAGTAAACACATAAAATCTCTTGCCTTTTGTATATGCTGTATAAGAATAGGAAAAAGAGCCTACCTTACCTAATCATTGCCTGTGTTTAGTACTGTGCATTGCTCAGATTTAACTTAATGCATTTATTGGCTAGATTAATAATCTTGTGCTATTCGATAAACCTAAAAGAAGTGGTTTTGAGAATTTGAATACATTTCTAGGTGAAAACCATTCGGGTCTTTCTGAAATATCTTTAGATAAATGAATGTGATGGTTTCTGGGCCATTAATACCATTAGAATAGTATTTATATGTCACATTATACATAAGGTTATTATATTTTCATTGTCACATTTCACTCCTTTAAGTTGTGCTAGTTAACCATTCACATAAAAAACCTAGACAAGAAATGAGTGTTTTAATGCCCCCTGCTTACCTCTGCAATGAGTCAGGGTCTCTTAACTCAATCAGGGAACAGTCTGAAGAACAAATATTTAAGTATGCCTTTATTACACCTTCATGTCATTCCCAGAAACCCTTTCCATATGTTCTCCACAAGAGCCATCTTGGTCTTTTTCTTTATTGTTGGGAATCCTATTCGAATCCACTACCTTAATATAAAGGACACTTTGTTGACTTTGTGGTTCTGCCTGTTTAGATAGAAGGGGTGCAGGCTTATGGAATACAGTTTAAAAGAAAAATTGGAAAGGAATAAGTAAAAACTCAAATTCCTCTTGAAGGCAGCTGATCTTTCTTCACAGGTTGTATTCACTTTTCTGTGTTCTTGACAAAAATACTTTTGGCAAGAAAGACAGGAACGAAAATAAAGTAACACATGAGAACTATTTTTTATTTTACTCCTTTTTTAACTACTTTAAATAGGTAGTCTTTTTTAACATTTAAACAATTTTTGCTAACACAATAAGAATAGGAGAAAAGGGGAAGGGAAAATGTGATTACACAAGAGTTGATGAGCAGGGGCATTATTAAAGAGGTTGTCTTACAAACATATATAGACTTTATATAGGTGGCTGAACCCATTTAGGACTCTCTTCTACAAACCATAGTGGAGAAATACATTACATTAACAAAAATATTTGGCCAGAATTGACATTCCAAAGTGATAACTGATTAAGAAGTAAAAAAAAAAACATTAAAATGGGGTTTCATCATGAAACAGGCTTCATAACTGATAATACTTCAGCAAAATGCAGCTTAATGCCCCATACACATTGGATGTAAGTTGGCCAAACTCGCCAATTTCATGAGTACCAGATGACCATCTAATGTGTGGGCCTGTTTCCTGATAAATGATGTTGAGGGAGTGAATGATCTGGCCTTTGCAATTTCAACAGTCATTTTATTCTTAAGAGAGAAAAGCAGCTGCCAAAGATATCTGGCAGTGGTTTTCACTTGTCTCACTTTTGATAACATATGAATACTCGGCCGAGCCATAATTGCTCGTATATAGGTGAATAAGGAGAGATAGCCAAGTTGTTGGCTGACAGTTATTTGATGCTACATTCTTTCATCTTTTCAAGAAAGTTACAAAATTATGGTATTGTACTTTTCTTTTTATCTAAATTGATGTTAAATTAGAAGACAGGGAACAATGTGATAACAATTGGAAAATCGTACAAATTATCACTCAATAATTTAGGTAAGTTTCCGCTTTCAGCCTTGTATTTCTAAGTATTCTTATATGTTATCATAGTGAAATATGGTCTCTGGAAAAACCGTTACTCTTTAATGCTGCCAACCTATGTAGTACAATTGCTCTTATAAAATAGAAATATAAATGTTTAATACACTGTAACAAGTTTTGTATTATGCCTTATTAAATAGTTATAGTTTTATATAAATATTGCTAAAATAATAGAGCACATGTAGTTTTCTAATTTCCCCCTCTGAGTGAAAAGGTAGTTTTTTTTCTTTCATATAATAACTCATCTGGAATTGATATACTCATGGATCCCTATAGACAAAAGTTATGTATGTCAGTGTGCGAGTGTATGTAGGAACCCTTTAAAAAATAATTATTGAATGGCAGTGGTAAATAATAGGACAGGGGGTGATGCAATTAGATGTACTAAGTAGCAGAACTGGGAAATAAATGAGATGTTAGCGTATAGACAGTGTAAAAATAATTACAGGCTCATACATGCATTCATCCTGCTCTCTTTACACTATTTTCTGCCTTCCTTTGATTTAGATTCTAGTGCTTTGCTATGTTTGTTGATTTGATAAGCCCCCTTTAAGTGAGTTTATATCAAGGTCTTTTATAAAGGTGTTTGTATACAGTTGGAGCTTGATCAAAAATGCACTTTGCTTGCGCTAACCATATGCAAGCCCCCTATGCCTGTTCAATAGGAGTAGTGGGAGGTATCAAATAAACACTACGAGGAGCAATATTTTCATTTAGAGAATATTATACACAAATAATAAAGAATTTCATGTCCCTATTAATGGACACTGATGTGCTATATGTTTTATAATAGGAGGCAATTCCTCTATTAATTTTCTGGAAATGTAAGAACTTAAAAGGTTGGTCCGAAGGCGAAAGTACATTTTATCTAAATCCCTATCTGTTTGATGCCATAATCTAAACTAATTTCTAATATACTTGCTTTAAAAATTCCCTACCGTTCCCTTACTACACTATCTAACTACTAGCCTATTTTTTTTATACTTCCTGTCTGACGATGACTCGTTTGAGAGCCCCCAGTGCATCCTAGGATAAAACAAATCAGTGACACTCGTTTCAGGGCTAGTCCCTGCTCTGTCTTTACGCTGTGCGATGTGCACAGTGACAGCGCGCACTCTCTTGTCGGCTCAGATCTGCAGTAATGTGTTACAATACTCGTCAGAGTCCAGTGATGTCACCTGCAGGGGCGGCACTGATCTCCTGCATGCGGGGTATTGTAACACTGCTGTGTTGCTGGCTCATTACTGCAGATCTGAGCCGAAAACAGAGCATGCGCTGTCATTTTTAAAGCAAGTATATTAGAAAATTGCTTAGATTATGGCATCAAATAGATAAAGATTTAGATATTCACTTTCGCCTTCGGACCACTCCCTTTAATATGTATTCATGAGAAACCAATATTTTGTCATTTTGACAAACTGACAGATACAATGACCAGAAATGAGAGAAAGAGTTTTAAGGAGCCCTTACAAAACCTTATAAAACTGTTGGCTGAACGATTCTTAGGATCACAGTTCTATCTCCTGACTCCCCAAATAGATATGAATTCTCAACCAATCATTTATGTATTCTGTAAGGAGAGGGCAGAGTAAGTGACCCCATATACAGTATATCACTATTTGCCGATCGTTTGGCCGACAGTCATCTTTCCCAGCTCATCCTTATACAGAAATGCACATTCTGCCAAGCAAACCTGTCTTCCCAAGTAAGAGACTCTGCAGGAGTCTTCTGGCTGTGGCTTATCTTGCTGAAAGGATTGGCAGTCCGAAATGGGACATGCCTGATCCTTACCTCCCTCAATCTCATCTGCCGGGAGAGATTTGGGACGCCCCCATACACATTAGACTGTTGGCTTATATCTGTCAGTATTAGTCTAATGTGTATGGAGGCCGTAACCCACTGCCAGACTCTTCTCGTGTTGGCTTGTCTGCCTGGTGAGTAGCAGGATTGGGCATTTCAATTATTATTGTGTCTCCTGACATCACTTTTAGTATAGATAAGGCAGAATGAAGGGGTGACTCTTAAAGCGGTTATATGGGATCGTAAAATTGATAGTCTATCTTTATGGCAAGCCATTAATATTATATTGGTGTGGTCTACAACGCTGCAGTACCCAGCCCACTAGATGGCGCCCAAGCAGATGGAGCTGTGTAAACAGTTGAGGAGGCTGCAGTGCTGTCATGGGTGCTGAGAGCAGAACTCCCACCATTCTTGGAAAACCACTTTAACCTCTCCCTCTGTTTTTAGTCATCATTTTCCTGCAGGCATGGTGATCCATACGTATGGACATAGGAACACATTCAAATTTTCAGCTGTCCCTTGTTTGTGTTTGTCTCTGTGGCTTTTTTCCTCTGACGTTACAGTGTAATATCCCATCCTCTTGCATTGTCATTAACATCATATATTTAGGTGATAGTTAATCAATAATCTCATTCCAGACATTTTCTAAAACCAACAATTAACAGTGTAAAGCCCTGCTTGGTCAAAAAAAGGAAAAGAAAAATAGTGTAGATTACCTGTCCCATCTTTGTCCTTTGTTTGCGCTTAAGAGGGAGGTAGTCTGCTGGTTTATGTGAGGTCAGTCACTGGTTAAAAGAGAAAACAAAGAGCCTGTCTTAGGTTTCAGAGAAAAGGTTCAGAAGCGATCAGCTATCTTGTAAAATGGAATCGGCTTTAAACTGTGCAATAAACTTGAAAAGTGCAGTGCAAGCCGATACTGCAACACTTCAATCAGCCATTCATGGCTAGCTTCTGAAAGGTAGTTAATATACATGGACTGCAGTGATACCTTCAATGACCGTACCAGTGTCTGTCTGTCTATCCATTCATCTCCAGTCTATGTAAGAATTATTTCTGCGCATACATGTTTATTTTAAGAGAATCTCCCCTGGATATAAATAATTGGACGTAGTGAACTCTATCATGGTCAAATCTGCATTGTCCTGAAATCTGCCATTGTAGGAACAGTAAGGAGGCTAATGTTAATTCATTTATTTTAGTTTTTATTATGTTTTACATAGACAAATGTAACATGAAAGAAACCAGGAGAGTTGCATTAACAATACAAGTAAATCTTCAGTCATTACTGATGTCCTAAATAAATCAAACCAACATAATACATATAGCACTCCAATATAGCAAACCAAGTTTCTGTTTGATCGCCGAAGAAGGGAGAGATCTATGAAACGTTTATTGAGAATAAGTCTAAAAACACAATTAAAAAACTATATAAAACATGAAATAACTCTAGTTGAGGGACACTAAAAAAAGACCTGTATACGGAGTCATCATTATAGACCAAATAGCAAAGAGGAGGTTGGGGATAGTATAATGCCGGTGCATATAAATAACATAAAATAACCTTCCCACTATACTCTAAACCAGCCAAGGTCATAGGGACCTTTTTTCCCAATTAGAAATGTACTTAATGTAAATGGTATAATTACCTATGGTTAAGGAGTTCACTGTTGCTAGGGATCTGACAGGCTGGTGTATACCTCCACCCTTATGGCGTTTCGCCTCATTTGCTTCTTCTGAGTGGGGTCCGTTACCGGGTTATAAAGCGCATGATTCAATTAAAGAAGGACATGTCACAACTGTGTGCACCAATTGGAAAGACTTATGGGATGACGAAAGCGGCACTAACAGCGCATAGTATTCCTGCTCCGGCTCATTGTGTAAAAGGATCTCCTACATGTGCGAGGTGAACTCCAAGCTTAAAACAGTGGTTACTATGTTATGCACTGCAGGGCATCTATGAGGACCGTAGATCACGCATGCACACCGGAATAACCCTTGTTATAGCGTGGGGATTAGGGATGAGCGGACCCGTGCAAGTTCGGGTTCTGTTACTCGACCCAAACCTTATTCCAAAGTTCGATTCGGGTACCAGAACTGTACCCTAACCTCAACCAGAAGCCGAACCCCATTGAAAACAATGAGGACCCGAACTTTTGATTTGGAAAATATTCTCTCTTTTATCTCTAGTGGGGATGTTTAATACTAATACTAATACTGACCAAGGAATCACTATATTAAATAGAGAAAACACAGGCAGGGAGTGTTTGGAGGCGATCACACTAATTAAATCTACACCTATACCCAATGTAATGAATCCCATCATGTCTAATAAAAAGTTTTTATTCTTACTACATTTTTTCCATAGGTATGTAACATCAAAGTTTCATACACCACTAGTGGCTCTCAGGCAAAGGAGAAATAGAAAGAAATATAAGAAGATTGTAAATTCTCCCCCAAACTCCATTAATCAATCCAAATATTGTTTTATATACCGTAAATATGATCCTAAATACATGAAATATAAATCCTGTTCCCTGAATTCTAAGTAGCATAAGCTAAAATGATAAATGAAAACGCAGTGTTATATATATAAAAAGTGTGATTATTACATTAATATGAAACTGAGATAAATATATATATATATGCTAAGTGCAAAACAGTGAAAAATTGTGCATAAATATATAGTGACAATATAAAAATCATGATTATGGCAATAAATGCAAAAAAGGGATAACGTTTCGCCTTGTGGAGAGTGACATACCGGCCCTGGCATGCCAATGTAAGGAGGCTTATTCGCCGTGCAATTTTGCTTCCTATTCCAATTGCTTCCAATAGGTGGCGCTATAGATTTCAAGTCCTCTTTTTCTCTGAAGAGGCAATTTGCATATCAAATGAAGTGTGAGTGACAACTCATATATGAGTCGTGAAGAAAACCCACTTAGATGGAGGGTGCTGAGAGTGAGAAATAATTTTTTTTTGTATAATATTACAGTAATTCGGGGGACGAGGACTAGGGAAAAGGTTGGATAAAGTGAACTATGCTATGCTATATTATATTATACAAAAGTACAAGGTCACAATCTCCTGAATAACCGCTAAAGACTGTACTGCCTATGAAGAGATTATCTCAAATACATATGTAGATTGTCTCAAAAACATAGAGTCCTAAATACATATGTAGATACACATGTAATACATATGCAAATATATATGTAAACCCAACCATGAAAAATCATAAAAAAAAAGACTAAAAATATAGACGTGCACTATTTAGCACATGAATTTAAGACTAAATGTTTTTGAGGCAATCTACATATGTATTTGAGATAATTGAGTACTGTCTTTAGCGGCTATTCAGACGACAGTGACATTGCACTTATTATTGTACTGCTGTTAACTCTGACTGTCCAGCAACACGATATAACCGCCGAACTGTAAACTTTTACCGATCGTCAGTCGTTTAAATGCTTGTTTACATGGACAGACCAAAGTAAAGAGGTTAAATTTGATAGGTTTGGCCAACTATGTTCTCACTTGTTTGGTCATCTTAACGTTTGCCATATTTATAACACTGTAGCAAGTAAATTAACTATACACATTGGTGGATCTTGACGACTGCAGTAGGATTTGCCAAAAACTGTCTTAAGTCTATGAGGACAACCTGTTTGAGAAAGAGGCATCAGACAGATCTAGTGTTGACCTGTCATCTGTTTCCCTGTATGTATGTAGTCATTTTATATAATCATTGTAATAAATGATAAGGACTGTTATCTCTTCATAGAAGGATAGTGATTACAGATGTGTGACATATCCTTATTTAAACTACTGACCCTGATCTTTCTCTTCTTCTGTATTTTATAAAATAACACAATTTCATCTTACACTCAGTAGGAAATTCCCCTTTGGTATACTTGCCACACACGTATTATGTCAGCAGATAGACTGAATATTAAAACTTCCCTGCAGTAGTCTGTATAGCCGGGATACCGGACCACCCAGTTTGCCTGTTAGACGACATTATATTTTTTTGGTGTAAAATAAAGCTGTGGAAAAGTGAAGTACATTTCGCACTTGGTTAAGATTTGACGAGTCTTCCTCTGCGAAAGGATTTTCATGGAGGTTCAACTTCGGCCAAAAATGACTGATAAATCTGGCAGTCGTCATTTAGCTATGTGACTGGAATACAAATTAGAGAAATCCCAGCATTAGTCTGTTACCTGCATTAGTAGAAAATAAAATACAGTGTCTAGGATTGCTGCGGGTAAGTAGCTGTAAATGACATGTATACGATCCTTCAGCATCTTGTAGGATGAGGAAACTGACTATAATATCTCTTGCTGTAATTCTACCTTGGATATACCTTTTTAGTAAGCATTTTCCAAGGCACAATTCATTACTGTAGGTATTAGTAAAACATCTATACTTATTTGTATAGCTCAAGTAATGGAAAAACAGTCCCTAGCAATAGAACATTTTGGAACATGCTCAGGTCAATACGTAAGCATTGGTAGGTGGTAGTAAATGGTTTCCATTAAGTGAGGACGTAGGTAGAATTGTGATTGACATCTTGACATTCCATGTAATCTACATTCTTTGAGACATACACAACATGTTACATGAATACGTTTCACAGCATTTATTTTGGCCAAGTGTAAATTATTCGTGAGAGCATTATTAATATGTGGCACAAATACAATGCAGTCACTCTGTTAGAAGTTAAGTTGGACATGTACCACAAAGTCATTGAATAGCCCTGGACAAATTCTGTACGTGCTGCATACTTTATACTATTTGTTGTATTGTCTTCCTGCCAAGTGCCTGCTGTGTGTTCCCCCTGGAGAATGGATTTTGGCATCCTGACAGATGACCCATCATCATTTCACATTTTCCTCAAAACCACTTGTGGTATATAAATATAGGTTTAAATATGAGGGCAGTACGAGGAGACCTACAAAAGCTACCATATTAGGTATTGTAGATGAGGAAGGCACATTGCTTGGGAATGTCAAGGTTACGGCTCACTTCTTGTAATAAAGGATTCATCTACCAACAGAGTGACAGAAATTGGCAGATTAAGCATACATCAAGTACCAGCGCTGAGTCACTATACTTAGATGCCACCCATACTGCAATTTCTGTCACCAGCCAATCTTTACTGGCACATTACCACAGGGTCCATAGTTTATACTGTTTCTAACATGCGCCTGATGTCACATAGTTAGTGGTCAAAAAAGAAATGGGTTTTCTACTTCTTGTTCAAAAAATGGCCAAAAAGAAAGAATGATTGTAAAATAAAGAAAGAAGTGTTACCTCCACGAATCCCCTCCACTCCAGTGCTACCACTCTGGGACAGGAAGTGATGAATTCCTGTCCATACAGTCATCTGTCCAGGGTCAAGTGTCTGATGGACAGGACATCATTATTTCTTATAAGTGCTTTCAAGTTGAGGTTTAGGTGGCCCTTTTACTGCCAGGATTGTGGACTATGTCTTTAGTGAAGTTGGCGACCTACCTTGCCTGAAATAATACTTCTCTATCAAATAGATGAACATGAATATGAGCAAAACGAGTAAAGAAAATAGATTTGCTCAGTTACTAGCCATTCAGATGCAATTGCAGTAAAAGAAAAACTGGAGTCATCAACTTTACTTATTGATGTGGCTGCAGAAAAGTTTTCATTTTTTACTTGTAAGTCCCTAGGTGCCATGTGGGCCGGCTAGAATGTCACATCGTCAGCTCATCAGCAGTTATTGAAGGGCTCCTCCCTGCATCAACCCATCTTTCAGCGCAGTTGTGCCTTTTCATTGTCCCCTAGAGTCAACTGTTCATTTCCAAAAATGAACCAATTCCTGGAACCTTTCATATATTGTGCACATACAGAAAAGAATAAATGTAGCCGCTAAGAATTGTATACATATTTTTTTATCATATCAACATTATATATAATGTAAATCTCAGTGTATACAGGGAAAAAAAGGGTAGAAAAAGCCTCACCGTGTATACCAAATGCAAGGCAGCTCCCACTTCGGAACGCCCGGATCATGCTCCGTTGACCTCCGGTAAATGCACAAAAAATGAAGAAAGAATCCATGTAGCGTGGAATCAATAAAAAATTTAATTTTATTCCATTTTCTTAAAAACCAGGTAGGGATATCCATGCATTAAAAGAAAGTAGTCACTTTGCTCTGACGCGTTTCTGGCCAAAGCCCTTAGTCATAGGGTATCAACTCTACGACTAAGGGCTTCGGCCAGAAACGCGTCAGAGCAAAATGACTACTTTCTTTTAATGCATGGATATCCCTACCTGGTTTTTAAGAAAATGGAATAAAATTTAATTTTTTATTGATTCCACGCTACACGAATCCTTTCTTCATTCACAGTACATACACACTAGAAACTTCTTGTGCAGCTTTACATTGAATACTTGGTGGGACAGATGGATATTTTCTGAATCTAAATCTAACATTGTATTGAGTTCCAATGTAAATGAGCTAGGCAATGTGCATTGTCACAAGAGTGGTAATTTCTGTATAAAGTCTCTAATATACAGCTGGCTATGGACATAGCGCAGTATAGAATGTAACCAATCCCTTTCTATCCAAGGTTCATTTCATGGTATAATTTACCATAATGTGTAATGAGGCAATCCTTCCTCTGTAATTGCGATACTTGATGCCAGGGCTATTAGTTACACCACATAGTGAGCCATTCGTTTCTAATATGGCAGGATGACGAGATCAAGTATAATTATCAATATGGGCTGTAGAGTTTTATAATACGACGATAATGTTTTTAGTGCAAATGTGAAACCACAGTGTAAGTGGTCTGGTTTACAATAAGTCGGAGGGTAACTGTGGTCTCTATTTACACAAACTGGAATTATACAAGTCAAAATGGCTAGTGTTAAAATATCATTGTATTTTAGATTAATATATAGAATTAATTAATATGTACATATCAATACAAAAAAACACCCCTGTCAAAACAGTAAGTTCATTTTTTGTCTGGAGTGTTCGAAAATTCTTCAAATCTTTTTTTTAGTTTCCAAAATGTTCAAGAGGATTCCCTTTTTCTTTTGCAATCATAAATCTAGAGTGTACCCCATTTGAAAATTGGATTTGATGGGCAATTGCCATTCTTCAAAAAATATCCTATGGGATGTTGTCAAAATTTCTCAAACCAATCAGAAATTATGGTTTGCAAAATTGTGGCCAAGGATCTCATTGACCTTTTTTTAAATATAATTTTTGTGGCCGGTGGGGAGGAAACTTCTTGCAATATCTCTGTACGAGCGGTGGCCTAGTCAGCAGTGCCTCCTGTAAATGTGAATGTTGCTGCTGTATGTGTTGGAGCCGTGTTAAGGTTAAGTAATGAATAAGAAAAATTGGACCTTCTTGTATTAAAGTACAACACTGCGCATTTGACATCAGCTGGAACCAAGGGGGAATACAGGCATTTAGAATTTGTGGTCACTTATAATGTAAGTATTAACAAGAACTTCGTAGATTACAGCTACATAACTAAGCAGAGTTATAATCAATGCACTTTTGAGACTTACGGTAGGTCATTTTTTTACTGCTTTAATATATTGGGCTTCCTGTGACTAAGCTTATTCATGTATAGGCGGTGTTCAGACATTCCTTCCTAGTTGTGCTGTACTTACACTTTGTAAGACATTGGATAAAACACGCTTTTATTAATTGTATGCACCATTTATTTATCTTAGAAATGCAGACAAAATGCCAAAATCGCAGAACTTTAAATAAACCAGACGCCATAAATTACAGATATGACAGCTCAACAGATTTACGTGCCTCGTGATTAAATATTATCATGTTTAAATACTGACTCAGGCGATTCCTATTTTTACAATGCATAAAATGGTGGCTTGCCAAATTGTAATTAACAAACTTTCTGGCTGTATACTGCAGTTTAAAAAGTAATTTACATGTATATCATAATCTAGTGGAGTTACTGATAGTTCACTGTTTATGAGTTCTACTCGCCCTAAAACACCTGCTTCCCTTATGTAGAGTTAGTCTTCTTGTTGCCAGCATCTCAGTGTAATTTTGTATATCTTACTATCCCCTCTAATCATTAATTTAAATCCTACTACTATAAACGTTATACTTTTCGATTTAATTTTTTCCAGTCTTACAGACATGTAACCACTGCGGC
Source organism: Phyllobates terribilis (assembly GCF_046119375.1). Taxonomy (NCBI): domain Eukaryota; kingdom Metazoa; phylum Chordata; class Amphibia; order Anura; family Dendrobatidae; genus Phyllobates; species Phyllobates terribilis. The sequence continues at coordinate 231,291,867 of NW_027362761.1, read as the reverse complement.
CAATTGCTGGCTGCAGCAGTCATATTATGTCCTTTCCGGAGGAGGAAATGGTAGACCTGGGCAAAAGAACCAAAACAGCATAAGGGGATTTATAGGTGACTATATATTGTTTGATTTTTAGACCATGTGGGGATATTACTTTTTATAAAGCCAAAGTTGAGGACAACTAATTTTAGGCTATGTGCCCACGATGCGGAAATGCTCCGGATTTTCCTGAGCGTTTCTGCATCTCCCTGGCAGAAAAAACGCATGTGGATTGTACATGCTGATTGTACATGCGTTTTTCCTGCCAGGGACAAGTGGATGTGAAGCGTTCTTCACATGCATTTCCGCATGCGGGTTGACAAGCGCTTTCCAAGCGATTTTAGCATCACTTGGAAAGTGCTTGTCAAATTGGTCACACTATATAAATACATGCAAATGGCATGGATTTATATAGTGTGACCTTAAAGAATGTTTAAAATGTTTAAAAATAAAAAAATTAATCTATACTTACCTTCTGATGGCCCCCGGAGTCTTGCTTCGCTCCGACCTGGCTTGGGCTCAACTTTTCTCAACTGGAAAACCCCTTATAGCTATATAGTATAATATTTCAGAGGTTGAATCTACAAGACAAGAATCCTTTGGAACGTCAGTCTTTGACATCAAGGAATTTCCGTTGGTTATCAAAAATGTTCATCTTTCTGACTGCCTGCTGAGAGATACCATGTTGACATTAGTCAGCATTTTACATTTTTCTAAGTAGAGGGAGTTATTAGAGATCTTTATCTCGGCAAAGAAATAATTCCTTTCTCAAAGTGTATTGTTTTGTAGATATACATTCTGAACCCTAAGGCAGCAAGGACACACAATTTCCCATTGCCTGACATTTGGTTATTATAAATTGGGTGTGAATTATGGTCATTTATTATTTTACCTTTGTCCAATATTACCTGTGTCCAATAGCATGGCGTGTTGACAGAATCAAATGCAGTAACTTTTAGCAAGTAAATGTCAATAAGAATTTAAAGGACAGTTGTCAAAGGGAAATTGGACTTATAATTGGTTTGGATTTGGATGTTATTGAGGCGTTTGAGGTGGGTTCACTCTGACCGACATGTAGCATTAAATGACCGCCAACCTATTGTATATTTGCAGATCGGCGGTCATTTAGACAGGCAGGCCACATGTCCCATGCGCACAGAACGATCAGTAATAGATCACTCTGTAGATGTAGGTTGTTGTTATTCTCGGCAGCAAATGTCTTGTTTACATATGATTATTTTAAGCCATGATTTTCTTCACAATGCATTTTTTAAGTCAGTCAAAAGTTAATTTAACCCGTCGAACGAGTGTTTTACTAATTCGTCAGATAATCAGCAATGTACTTACACTGCGCTATTATCAGGAAAACTATTATCATGCAGTGTAAGGCTGCATGCCCACTATGCGTTTTTCAAGTGCTTTTGCCGCGGAATTTCCGCAGCGAAAACGCTTAAAAAACGCTTGGTAATACGTGCCCCATGGTCCCCAATGATAATCCGCATGTGCTGTGCACATGCTGCGGAAATTTCCGCTGCGGATTATCATTGCGGAAAATACACAGCATGTCCATTAATTTTGCGGAAACGCGGCGTAATTGCCGCCATTGACTTGCATTGAATCGCATAATATCCGCATGAGTACATGTGCTCATGCAGATATTAAGTGATTCAATGCGCGGATGGTACCCGGGTCTGGAGAAGAGGAGACTCTCCTCTAGACCCGAGTACCATAGTACCTGTAGTTGAAAAAGAATAAAAAAAAAAAAAAAACCTCACCTTCCGATGGCCCCCGGTCTCCTGTACGGTGTGTCCGGTGTCTTCGGTGGCTCGCGGTGGTGTAAAAGGTCCTTCCATTACATGTGACTAAATGATGTCATGGAAGGTCCTTTTACACCACCGCGAGCCGTCGAAGACACCAGATAAGGAGACCGGGGGCCATAGGAAGGTGAGTATAATGTTTTTTTTTTATTTTTCACCATTTTATTCTTTTTTTTACTATTGATGCTGCATTTGCAGCATCTTAACTTGGTCACACTATATAAATCCATGCCGGTTGCATGGATTCATATAGTGTGACCAAGTTGTCAAGCACTTTTCCAAGTGATGCTAAAATCCCTTGGAAAAGTGCTTGATAACCCGCATGCGGAAATGCATGCAAAAACGCTTGACAAACGCTTCTACCTGGCAGGAAAAACGCATGTAAAATCCGCATTCGTTTGTCCTGCCAGGGATAAGCGGAAAAAATATGCAGCATTTCTGCATCGTGGGCACTTAGCCTAAATGCACCTATAAGGCTCATTTAGATTACACATCTTGCAGCATTAAACGACCGCTAATAAGCTACATATTTGCCATTTGTGAATCCTACAAAGAACATGGAGTCAAAAGTCCTCCAGCTAAAATAGGCAGCAAAGTTTATTGAAATATATCAAAAATGGCATCAAACATACATTGACAGTATTAAAATCGTAAAATAACTTTTACTAATATTGCTCCTCCTTATATTATGTGTGCATACCTCGCCCCTTTATCACCTGAGTCTTCACGTTCGATTTTAATACTATCAATGTACAGTACAGACCAACAGTTTGGACACACCTTCTCATTTAAAGATTTTTCTGTATTTTCATGACTATGAAAATTGTACATTCACACTGAAGGCATCAAAACTATGAATTACCACATGTGGAATTATATACTTAACAAAAAAGTGTGAAACAACTGAAAATATGTCTTATATTCTAGGTTCTTCAAAGTAGCCACCTTTTGCTTTGATGACTGCTTTGCGCACTCTTGGCATTCTCTTGATGAGCTTCAAGAGGTAGTCACCGGAAATGGTCTTCCAACAATCTTGAAGGAGTTCCCAGAGATGCTTAGCACCTTTTGCCTTCACTCGGCGGTCCAGCTCTCGATTGGGTTCAGGTCTGGTGACTGTGGAGGCCAGGTCATCTGGAGTAGCACCCCATCACTCTCCTTCTTGGTCAAATAGCCCTTACACAGCCTGGAGGTGTGTTTGGGGTCATTGTCCTGTTGAAAAATAAATGATGGTCCAACTAAACGCAAACCGGATGGAATAGCATGCCGCTGCAAGATGCTGTGGTAGCCATGCTAGTTCAGTATGCCTTCAATTTTGAATAAATCCCCAACAGTGTCACCAGCAAAGCACCCCCAAACCATCACACCTCCTCCTCCATGCTTCACGGTGGGAACCAGGCATATGTGGAGTCCATCCGTTCACCTTTTCTGCGTCGCACAAAGACACGGTGGTTGGAACCAAAGATCTCAAATTTGGACTCATCAGACCAAAGCACAAATTTCCACTGGTCTAATGTCCATTCCTTATGTTCTTTAGCCCAAACAAGTTTCTTCTGCTTGTTGTCTGTCCTTAGCAGTGGTTTCCTTGCAGCTATTTTACCATGAAGGCCTGCTGCACAAAGTCTCCTCTTAACAGTTGTTATAGAGATGTGTCTGCTGCTAGAACTCTGTGTGGCATTGACCTGGTATCTAATTTGAGCTGTTGTTAACCTGCAATTTCTGAGGCTGGTGACTCAGATAAACTTATCCTCAGAAGCAGAGGTGACCCTTGGTCTTCCTTTCCTGGGGCGGTCCTCATGTGAGCCAGTTTCTTTGTAGCGCTTGATTGTTTTTGCAACTGCACTTGGGGACACTTTTAAAGTTTGCCCAATTTTTCGGACTGACTGACCTTCATTTCTTAAAGTAATGATGGCCACTCGTTTTTCCTTACTTAGCTGCTTTTTTCTTGCCATAATACAAATTCTAACAGTCTATTCAGTAGGACTATCAGCTGTGTATCCACTTGACTTCTGCACAACACAACTGATGGTCCCAAACCCATTTATAAGGCAAGAAATCCCACGTATTAAACCTGACAGGGCACACCTGTGAAGTGAAAACCATTTCCGGTGACTACCTCTTGAAGCTCATCAAGAGAATGCCAAGAGTGTGCAAAGCAGTCATCAAAGCAAAAGGTGGCTACTTTGAAGAACCTAGAATATAAGACATATTTTCAGTTGTTTCACAATTTTTTGTTAAGTATATAATTCCACATGTGTTAATTCATAGTTTTGATGCCTTCAGTGTGAATGTACAATTTTCAAAGTAATGAAAATACAGAAAAATCTTAAAATGAGAAGGTGTGTCCAAACTTTTGGTCTGTACTGTATGTTTCATGCCACTTTTGATATATTTCACTAAACTTTGCTGTCTATTTTAGCTGGTGGACTTACAATTCCATGTTCTTTGTAAGATTCATATACAGTTGTAGGAGTTGTTCCCGCTCACTGAGCTAGACCACACAGTGGCTCATGGCCTTCCTATCTTTTCTTTGTGATACTTTATCGGTTCGGATTATACTGATTATATATTTGCCATTGTCAGTCATTTAATAGCCTGTTTAAACAGATTGACCGCATTTCCCACGGGCACAGAACAATCAGTATTAGATCGTTCTGTGTGCATAGATGACATTGTTCTCGGCAGCGTGTCATGTTTACACAGGACGCTTTTTTTTAAGCCAGCCAAAAGATAACTTTGCACGACGTATTTATTTATTTATTTTACTCACTTATATAGCGCCATTAATTCCACAGCGCTTTACAGACATTATGGGCACTGTCTCCAATGGGGCTCACAATCTAAATTCCCTATCAATATGTCTTTGGAAAGTGGGAGGAAAACTGAGAACCTGATGGAAATCCACCAAACACGGGGAGAACATACAAACTCCTTGCAGATGTTGTCCTTGGTAGGATTTGAACCCAGGACCCCAGCGCTGCAAAGAAACAATGCTAACCACTGAGCCACCATGCTGCCCCATATGAGTGCTTTGCTTGTTCATTGAACAATTGGCAGCTTGTTTATACCCCACATTTATCTGGAAATTATCATTCCTAAGAAACTCTTGTTTCCAATAACTGTGCATCCCTAAACCCCCATACACAATAGATAACTGGTGGCTAAACATTGGTAGACAGATATCTCTCCTGACTCCTCAACACACATTCCTGTGTCCTCTATGAGAGCGCCTCTACCAGACTCTCATGGCGGCAGCTTGTCTCACCAGGAACAAATGTATAGGCAGTCCAAAATCAGACATGCTAGGTCCTTATCTCCCCAAACATTATCTCTAAATGGGAGAGTTGGCCGAGCCACTGGTTCGGCTGACATTAGCTTAATGTGTTTGGGGCTTTAGTCTTCCTTTTCAAAACTTTTTATTTCTAATGTTAACACATCTTTTTTGTTTGGTTGTGACTTCTTTTAAGGAGATCAGCTGTGAATGGAAGGCAGAGTGAGCACTCCTGTGTATGGGAGAGTCAGATGAGATAGATGTGGCGAGATAGTTCAGCCGACAACTATCTAAACTGTATGGGGTTTTTATTGGCAATGCTCCATGGGGACAAGTGTGCCAAGTAGCTCACTATCTCAAGGAAAGATAACTGACTTGAGTAATATCATTAGGTATTTCGCTTGACCATTATCCTTTGTCATGTTGTAAGGCTTTTTAAAGGGTTGGATATTGACCTCCACTACATGCCACTAGGGTAATAGTTTCCTTACCTTCTAGGACAGAGCTAATTTTCCCCTGGCATTCTGCTTTAAAATCTAATTGTTTATCAGTAGGTCAAAAAACACAGTTAATCTAGACTCGTGTTGTTTACTGCAGTCTTTGTGAGGCCAAAAGTATGCTGAAGAAGAGATCACCAGCCCTGGATATTCTGTTTAATGTCCCTAGATATGATTTGTAAGATGTTTTCATTTAAGGTGGCGATTGGTCGATGGCTTGCCATACCCTATAGACATAAAACAATGTCTGTGATCCTTCTAATTCTGATGACATTTCCCACCCACTAGAGTTCAACTTTAGACTTCAGGAGGACTCCTTTATGAGTTTATTTCAGGAGAAGAAACCAGTAGTTTAGGAATTTTTATATACTTGTTTAGATAATTAACCCCCTCTCTCCCTTGTATAAAAAGCGGTACTAAACCCCGATTTATGTTTATGCAGATTATATAGTGTTATGGTGATCTGAGCTTCAATTTGGTGGTCTTTGGTACTTGATCTGGTGTGAATTAAAAAGCAGTCACTTCTTCTTGGTCCTTATCTAAGTAAGACCTGTCAAGATAGAAACAGATTCAACATAGAAGTTTCATTGAATAAAACATATTTTTTTGTCTTGTCCTTAATAATTCTTTACATAATACAGAAGACTAGTGTCTGGTTATATTGTAAGTGCAAGGTTCCATATTTTGTTGCTTAGTCAAATATGTATCAAACACTTGATTTAATATTTCTGACACCGGTTGAAAATGTTGCTTAATTTCTGCCAGATTTAATGCTTATCATTCTTTCAGTCTGGGACTCTTTGTTCTAAAAATGAAATAAGGGAACTGCGGGGCATCCATAAACATGCATGAGTTGTCCTGCCATCAGTTACACAGTTCATCATACTTCATGTTCATGCTTTGATAGACAGTAACTGGCACAATAATCAGCTAGCCCATGCTCACTGTGGCGCCAGCCCTTTACCCATGATAAATGACACTGCTTATGTTAACATTGTATACAAGAGATTTCACATTAAAGAGGCAATTGGACTGTGCTGAAGTCAAACTCAAGCAGGCTGTTAAGAAGGACATATGTAAAGCAGACACTGGCAGCTTTATTTAGGCTGTTTAGAAAGCCTGTCTAATGTTAACGGTCTTACACGACTTTCCTCAAGTGCCAGTGCTGCAGAAGTAAGGGTGCGTCTGAGATGTTGGCAGTTAGAGTAGGAGACATGAAATTTCTTCTACTAGTATTTATAATGCTTTCATTTTTAAAATTGTTTCGTTGTGTTAAAAAATGAAACACAGAATAAAAAATACAGCTACTATATACGCTGTTGTATATGAAATGGTATATACTTTACTGCCAGAACTTATAGACCTTATATTAGGGAAGTCTAAAAGATTTTATGAAGGAAATGTCAGTACCCGGCATACCATGCTTTGTTACACTTACCCTTCAGTTCTCCATGTAATCTGTGTAGCAGTAACATAGTAACAATGCATATCCAGCAGAATAATATTCGTTTATTTGGAAAGTGTTTGCTGATACATACAATTTGGGTAGAAAAATTGGCTTGATTTTAATAAGAAAAAATCCAGAATTGTCAAAGTATGCGGGTGAAGCTTTGTGTCACTTTCACTTGCATACTTACCACCTCATCTTATACCACTTGGTCATCTCTCCCTCACCTCTTCATTGTAGTCTTCACCATTTATTCTCCCATTAGCCTGTCATACATTCTTTCTCACCTCCAGGACTTCTTCAACGATTTCCTCTTTTCTCAGACAACTCACACAGTTGTCTCCTTCCCATATCCCGTAGTTTCTATTCTTTTACTTTACTTTTTTAACCCTCATATCAATGTTACCTGCATTTATTTGTCTCCTGTACTTAAAATGGAACCACTGTTAGATGCATGTCAAAATACATGCCAAATGTACTAAAATATCTGCTTAACATTCCGTCATCTGGTGACCCAACTCGTTTAATAGATGTGAGCCCAATGAGCCCCTATACACATGCTTCTTTGGCTTGATGGAGTGTACATGTGTTCTGTCTGGGGAGAGTGGAGTCAGCTGCTAACAGACAGCTCTTGCAATGGCTTTTCTCACGGGACAACAAATGGATCTAGTGCTGAAATTCAGCCTGCCCAATCCTTCTATCTCAACATCATCATGATCAGACACTATGATAGTCAGCCAGTAACACCAAAATTATACATAAGCACCCTAAAATGTAGCTTACCTTGACCTTTATGTGATGTATGTACCTGTCTACAAAGACTGCCTGGTAATATATGTTTCATTGGGTACTTGAGTTGTTGTTGACTGTCATCTCATCAGGGTTGCAAGCTATAATGTTAAGCAGTTGTAAAGCAGGTCGTACACATTACATATTGACAACTTTAATGTCCCTTTACACCCATTGTTGGGAGAGACAGAAATTAGGCATTTTCTATATCAGTCCCGCTTACACATAAAAATATTTGTTGGCTGACAGCTGTCTCTCCAGAGTCCCCCAATCTTGACTCACCCTAGCACTCCTGTGTTCTCTATGACAAATCCGCTGCTTTTCTCCCGCTGAAGGATAGACTTTTGGAAATCCTGTGTGCTGGTTCATTCTGCCCCATAACGTCATTGAATCAATAGGTCACCAAACATGATAGACTGTTGACCGAACTCCTCTGTGAGGTCTAACATGCACATTCCATTGATTCTCAAGTGAGAGGCGGCACTATGTCAATAAGCATTCATACATTGTTTTTTTTTACATTCCCCTTGTCAGTAAGGTATATCAAGATTATAAGGGCCCCCATGCACATTAGTCTAATGTCGGCTAAATCCGCCAATATTGCCAGGTTCGGCCAACAGTCTAATGTTTATTGGGGTGCTGGCCAACTAATATTGTCGGGATAGATGTCGATCGGACATGTCTGATTTCGGACTACCTATTCCATTGTTCTACCTGAGATAAGCTGCCAGCCAAAGTATCGGCCAATCGAGCTCTTCTGTATATGGGAGAGTCAGCTGAGAACAATCGACTGAAGCATCGTTTGGCCGACCACCATCTAATGTGTGTGGCTAGCCTAAAAGCCCCGTCACACATAACGAGATCGCTAGCGAGATCGTTATTACGTCACGGTTTTGGGATCGCTGGAGAGTCGTTTCGTGATCGCTGGGGAGCTGTCAAACATGCAGAACTTCCCAACGATTTCGGCCGCCCCAGCGATCTAACTAACGATCTCGGCGGTCGTTGGGACGCTTTCACACAGCAGCTATTTCAACGATCCACACCTTGATAGGGACTATACTGTGTCACAAAGGCGTGCATAAAATTACGCAAAATCAGGACTCAGTCAAATGAACGGATATCAACAGCCCGGAGAATTCTGCTAGGATCTGCAATCCAGCACAAGGTCAGAAACAAAGGATGGAATCGCTATTCTGTTGCCTTCTTTATGCACGGCGGAAAATGAGAGCGCTGTAGCGACCACCAGTCGGGGACGAGGGGCGCGGAAAAGTCCAATTTATGCACGCCTATGTGTCTCAGTTCTGAATCGCTAACGAGGTCATTGATAAGGTGTCAAATACAGCGATGCACACTGCCCAGCGGGAGCGCAACGACCCAGGAATGGTCCAGGAAGTTTTGTAACGATCAGCGATCTCACAGCCGGGGCCTGATCGTTGCTACCTGTCAGACATAACGAGATCGCTATTGCGTCAAAAAAACCGTGACGTATCAACGATCTCACTAGCGATCTCGTTATGTGTGACGGGGCCTTTACAGTGGGCAATGATTAGATAATGCCAAAGTGTTAATGCATATGTCCATTGACAAGGTGATTGATAGCATCTAGTGGATTCATACATTTATAAGAGGAATCACAGGAACAGCAAAACATAGTGTTTGTAGAAAACCTTCTTTTAAAGTATGACATGTAAGGTCCTCTTTAAACACATAAATGCTGTCTTTCTTTTTTGGTTGCTGTGCTGGTTCATCTGTGCCCTGGATTTACGTTCCTGGCTGATTCATCATCAATGATTTGATTGCATTTACTTTTGTCTTTCCAAGGTCTTGATTAGCAGTATAAAGTGATTAAATTACTGATTTTCACTGTCTTTTCAATTTATGTCATTTTGGTTTTGTAATGTGGCAGTGGAAAGATTATAGAAACAGTTACATTCTTCTTACATGGAACACTACTTATAGGAGGTGGGAGTCATAGATTGTCATTGATCTCAAATAGAGTTATTCTTTCTTCTTAAAACCTGTGAGCTCTATGGACCTTGGTGTTTTGATGGCTCAACCTGATGGAAACTTTGAATAGATTTGCTTCAGAGAGCGAAGGTCTATTTACTCTGTATTATCATTAATGAGCGTTTTTTGGAATGCTCATTTCAGAATAATCACGCAGTCTGGTCGGCACGGTGGCGCCGTGGTTAGCACTGCAGCCTTGCAGCACTGGGGTCCTGGGTTCAAATCCCACCAAGGACAACATCTGCAAGGAGTTTGTATGTTCTCCCCGTGTTTGTGTGGGTTTCCTCCCACACTCCAAAGACATACTGATAGGGAATCTAGATTGTGAGCCCCGATGGGGACAGCGACGTTAATGTATGTAAAGCGCTGCGGAATATGTTAGCGCTATATAAATAAAAAAAAGGTCTACAAAGGCTGCTGATGAATGAACCAAACGCTTGTTCGTTGGGTGGCATGATCTTATGGTCTGCAGAAAAGATCATTGTTCTCAACAGTGCATTGCCCTGTGTAAACAAGTCCTTTGCTGCCGAGAACAATGGCCGCAATCGCACACTCAGCAATCTATTACTAATCTTTCAGTTCTCATCTGAGGTGTGGGCTGTTAGTGTAAACAAGCTATTAAATGACTGCCAATCAACAAATAGCTGATCAGTAGAGATGAGCCAACCCGAACTGTAAAGTTCGGGGTTCGTACCGGACATGTGCTGAACTCCGAACACGGACTTCTCCTGGAAGTCTGTTTTACTGTTTGGGCGTCTGCGGAGGGGAGAGAGTGATTTTCCAGCTTCAAAGTTTGGGTCCCCCATTGATTTCAGTAGGGTACGGATTCAAGTTCTGGTGCAGTTTTTTGGACTAAAGTTCAGTCGGGTACCAGAACCCGAACTTTCACTGGTCTGTTCATCCCTACTGATCAGCAGTTGTTTAGTGCTGCTGGTTGTCATGTCAAACACATCTTAAGGTTTTTTAGTTTGCCTTCTAATGTTGTCTCAGTTAGGTTTACTTGTTTTGTTTTTTTCATGCTTTTACTTTTATTTTGCTACATTTTTCTATAAACAGTTAACACCCCAATATCTCATACATTAGTCCCAATATTGAATTACTAGCATGCTGATGCGGTTAGGTAAATATCTCAATGCATTAGTCAGCCTTGCCAGCAGCTCATTGAATTTCTTTTATACAAATTTGGACAGACTGTCGTTGAAGTTTCTTTATCAAATCTCACTTTGTCTTGACCAGTCTGGAAAACCACCGTGAGGCTGGGGAGAGGTATTGAAATGAGATATAGCACCCAGAGGAAGATGAGGTTTCGGGAGATCAGTGGTATGAAGTACGGCTGTAAGAGCTGGGAGTAAGCCAACGTAAGAGCGCTCACACGTCAAGGCTGATTAAAGAAATCTTACACTGTAACAAAGCCGCACTTCATGCTACTTCAAAATATTAAGATCTAATATGGTGTAGCATTTACTTAGGCACAAAACTAATGTTTTCTTCACAAGACTAATGAAAATAAAAGGTACATACACCTTTTATATCTCTGTCTTATTTTTACCATGTGTTCTTGGTAATTAATGTACCTTTCACCATTTTAACCAGGGCTGTGGAGTCGGTAAGCCTCAATTGCCATGACACCGACTCCACGACTCCGGCTCCCTCATACATGGCTCATGTTTAAGTGATAAATTTATTGTAGCACAGATTCATCTCGGCTAAAAGTCTAGACCCTTAGACCAGAAATAGGACAGACATTTATAGGACATTTCATAACTTTCCCAAATTCTTCTGAAAAAATATTCACCACAAACTGCATTAAACTACTGTATCCAATTTTAGGAGTCGGAGTCGGTCCTTTTTATACCGACTCTGACTCCACCAAAATGGGCTCCGATTCCAACTCCATGACTCCGACTCCACAGCCCTGATTTTAACAAAGTATATATGTCACATTCTATATAAAGTATTTAAGTAAAGTAGGGTTAGACAAATCCTAGAAGACATGTAGCGCCTACAAACTATATTTTTATTTTACTTTGTATTAAATTGAACCTGACAACTGATAAATGATGCCCGATCCAAGGGCTGTATAGGCAGCAAGTATCAGGCACTGGCTATATGAACTCAGCCAGGCATGTTTGTCTCTGAAACACCGCAGTGGACTGAGACCGCTCTGTAGACTAGTCGGACAGGCGGATCCCTGGGGGCTTCTCCCCACCCAGAGCCTGGGATTGCCCTGGTCTCTGCCGTTATGTCACAGCATTTTAGAGTCAAACATACCTGGCTGAATTCATACAGCCAGTGTCTGATACATGCTGCCCTTGGATCGGGCAGCGTGTACCAGCTGTCAGGTTCTCTTTAATGTATATGGGAGTTATGGTTGCCTGGACACTAAAAAATCTGTTTGGTTCCTAGAGTGGACTATCTCCTAAATACTGAAGCCGATCATCCACTAAATACATGATTTATAGGAAATAATTATCTTGGTATTACTGATTGCGTCAAAAGTGACCATTACATGGTAATGTATTAGATTTAAGGTTGAAAGAAGAACAAAGTCCAATAAATTCAACTTATAAGGGTTTATTCCAATTTTTATTATTGAGTTTTGTTGGATAGTAATAAAGGAAAAAATGAACTAATATCAGCTCACCAGAATGGAAGTTGCTGTGAATTTGAGTGCGGTGAAGAAAGCGTCAGGCTGTTCCTGAACAGTAAGAAAAGTGAAAAGTAGAAGGGTAGTTCCAGTAACCGCAGAAAAATGGGGGAAAAAATGTGGATCTAAAACATCACATTTAATCAAATGTTTAAAAGCAGGGAAAATACATTAAAAGCATGAAAGAAAGATGGAGGAGAGAGACACCGGGTCTACGCGCTTCACGTATGTAGCTCTTAGTCCTGACCATAGCTGTCTGCTGCATCAGTAAACTTTCTCCATTGATCTGTATTCAAAAAAAGGCAGTGCATTCTAAAGATGTCACACACATTAGACTAATGTTTGCAGAACCCATCAATGTTGGCAGGATCAATCCACCATCAAAAGATTATTGGATGGAGGATATATTGGGCGTGTTGAATTTCAACATGGCCAACCTTTTGATTTCATGGAAAGTAAGCTGCCACCAGTGATGTCTGTCAATGGCTTATTATCCAATTCCGATTTAGAACAGTCAAATTGAGCTTGCATGAACATAGAGAGGTTGTTAGGACTGGCTAAAAAAAAGGTGTGCTCTGACCTGCAATACACATACATCCCATGAACAAAAGTGAGTTGTTTCTGGGAAAGAATGTTTTTTAACCCCTTAATAACATCTGACGTACTAATACGCGTCTGTGCCCTGGGACTTAAGAGCCAGACCCGTATTAGTACGTCATCGCGATCGCGCGCGCACACAGGCTGTGCGGGCGCGATCGCCGTCGGGTGTCAGCTGATTGTCACAGCTGACACCCGGTACTATGTGCAGGGAGCGGTCCTGCACCGCTCCCAGCACATTAACCCCCGCGATGCTGTGATCGAAGTCGATCGAAGTCGATTGCGGGGGCAAGGGGAGGTGATCGGCGATACTCACCTCCTCTTCCGGCTTCCAGCGCAGTCTGCAAAGGCTTCCCGGGTGTTGCCATGACGACCCGATGTCGTCATGACAACATCCGGGTCACCAGAGAGCAGGAAGATTGCTTGGACATGCGCAGTGCATCTCCAAGCAATTTTCACACTGTGCACTTCTGACAGCCTTCATGGCATAGGGATGGTGCTCCATTCCTGTGCCATGCAGGCGATCAGAAAAAAAAAAGTGAAAGTCCCAGAGTGGGACAAAGTAATAAAGTGTATAAACTGTGTGAAAGTGGAAAAAAAAAAAAAAATGTGCAAAAATATTATAAAAAAATAAAAAAAATAATACACCAAAAATAAAAATATAATGTACCCATCAATAAATATTATTATAAAAAAAATAAAAAAAAAACAATAAAAGTACACATATTTGGTATCGCCGCGTCCGGAACAACCTGACCTATAAAACTGTCCCACTAGTTAACCCCTTCAGTGAACACGGTAAAAAAAAAAAAAAAAAAAAAAACGAAGCAAAAAACAATGCTTTATCACCATACCGCCAAACAAAAAGTGGAATAACACGCGATCAAAAAGACGCATATAAATAAAAATGATACCGCTGAAAACGTCATCTCGTCCCGCAAAAAACAAGCCGCCATACAGCTCCATCAGCCGAAAAATAAAAAAGTTATAGCTCTCAGAATAAAGCGATACTAAAAAATATTTTTTTCTATAAAATAGCTTTTATTGTGTATAAGCGCCAAAACATAGAAAAATGATACAAATGTGGTACCGCTGTAAACGTACTGACCCGAAGAATAAAGCTACCTCATCAATTTTACCACACGCGGAACAGAATAAAAAAAAAAAAAAAAAAAACAATTCCTGAATTGTTGGTTTTTGTTTATTCTGACTCACAAAAATCGGAATAGAAAGCGATCAAAAAATGTCACGTGCCTGAAAATGGCACCAATACCAACGTCAAGTCATCCCGCAAAAAACGAGCCGTCACATGACTGTCTGCCAAAATCTGGAAAAATTATAGCTCTCAAAATATGGCGATGCAAAAACTAGATTTTACAAAAAATGCGTCTTTTAGTGTGTGACAGCTGTCAGTCATAAAAACCCCATATGATTCTGGCATTGCTGTAATCACACCGACCCAAAGAATAAAGTCGTCTAATCACTTATACCGCACAAGGAACGGCGTCAAAAATAAACTCTTGGGTTAGGATTGGGCTAGGGTTAGGGCTGGGTTTGGGGCTAGGGTTGTGCTGGGGCTAGGGTTGTGCTGGGGCTAGGGTTGTGCTGGGGCTAGGGTTGTGCTGGGGCTAGGGTTGTGCTGGGGCTAGGGTTGTGCTGGGGCTAGGGTTGTGCTAGGGCTAGGGTTGTGCTAGGGTTAGGGCTGGGGTTGGGATTTTTTTCAAAAGTAAGAAAAAAAGATGACGATATGGCGACTAGTGTTGAGAGCAAGTGCTCGCTACTTGAGTTTGCATCGGGTGCTCTGGTATGCATTGAGTATCGTGGGTATTTGAGTGACATGCTCGAGTCTCTGCCCCATATGCTTCGCGGCCAATAAACTTTACGGGGATTGCCTGCCATGCACGAGCGATCCCCGCATGTTTTTTTTTGGGTGTCTAATAACCGTGAAACATGCGGAGCAGGGACTCGAGCATGTCACTCGAGCACACGCTGTACATGGTGCATACCTGAGTACCCGATGCAAACTCAAGTAGCGAGCACTTGCGCTCAAGAATAATGACAACTTATTCAATATGATGACCTAATGTAAACAAATTCTGTGCCGTACCTCTGGGTTCAAAATGTTCACTATACACCTTAATAAAATCCTTGAGGGGTATAGTTTCCAAAATGGGGACACTTGTGGGGGAGCTCCACTGTTTAGGCACATCACGGGCTCTCCAAACGCGACATGGTGTCCGCTAACAAATTGAATGGAAAATCGTCTCAAATTGTTAGCGGACGCCATGTTGCGTTTGGAGAGCCCCTGTGTGCCCAAACATTGGAGCTCCCCCACAAGTGACCCCATTTTGGAAACTAGACCCCCCAAGGCACCTATCTAGATGCATAGTGAGCACTTGGAACCCCCAGGTGCTTCACAAATTGATTCGTAAAAATGAAAAAGTGAAAAAAAAACACTTTTTCATTTTTATGAATCAATTTGTGAAGCACCTGGGGTTCCAAGTGCTCACTATGAATCTAGATAGGTGCCTTGGGGGGTCTAGTTTCCAAAATGGGGTCACTTGTGGGGGAGCTCCAATGTTTGGGCACACAGGGACTCTCTAAATGCAACATGGTATCCGCCAACAAATTGAATGGAAAATCGGCTCAAATTGTTAGCGGACACCACATTGCGTTTGGAGAGCCCCTCTGTGCCCAAACTTTGGAGCTCCCCCACAAGTGACCCCATTTTGGAAACTAGACCCCCCAAGGCACCTATCTAGATGCATAGTTAGCACTTGGAACCCCAGGTGCTTCACAAATTGATTCATAAAAATGAAAAAGTGTTTTTTTTTTCACTTTTTCATTTTACGAATCAATTTGTGAAGCACCTGGGGGTTCCAAGTGCTCACTATGCATCTAGAAAGGTGCCTTGGGGGGTCTAGTTTCCAAAATGGGGTCACTTGTGGGGGAGCTCCAAAGTTTGGGCACAGAGGGGCTCTCCAAACGCAATGTGGTGTCCGCTTACAAATTGAATGGAAAATCAGCTCAAATTATTAGCGGACACCACATTGCGTTTGGAGAGCCCCTCTGTGCCCAAACTTTGGAGCTCCCCCACAAGTGACCCCATTTTGGAAACTAGACCCCCCAAGGCACCTTTCTAGATGCATAGTGAGCACTTGGAACCCCCAGGTGCTTCACAAATTGATTCGTAATAATGAAGTACAATATGTCACGAAAAAACAATCTCAGAATCGGGGGGATCCGTTGAAGCGTTCCAGAGTAATTACCTCATAAAGTGACAGTGGTCAGAATTGTAAAAATTGGCCCGGTCATTAACGTGCAAACCACCCGCGGGGCTTAAGGGGTTAATCTCCGACAACCACTTTTTAAATAAAAAACAAAAAAAGAGCAGATATTTATATGATATTCATTAATGTTAGGAGTGTCCACAACCTGGTCAAGTTTAAAGCTTGAGGTGCGTAATCGAAAGCAGGATATTCCTAGCATAAGGCCACACTTCATTAAAGATATTGTATGATCGGAGCTTGGATTAAAGCTGACCATACAAATTAGATAGCTGTCGGCCAAACCCCCATACACACAAATGCTTTGCTCAGCCGAGCACTAACGTGCTACGAAAGAGCATCTTCCAGACACCTCTGGCTGAAGTTTGCCCTTGCACAAAAGAAAAGGATCGTCCATTGAAATTTCAATGGCTGGAATCTTCTCACCTCTGACTTTATCTGTTGGGGAAGAGACAGGAGGCTCCCATACAAATTAGATGGTTGGCCAAATTGATAGGTTTGGTTTACCTTTGTCTGATGTGGATGTGCATGGGGACCTTTACTGTTAGTATAGTTAGCATTAGTATTTATGTATTCATTTATGGTCCCCACTGAAAGTTAGGCGATTAGTTTAGGCAAGTTTACTTCCAATATTGCAATTGTGAGTGAAATTAAAATTACATGACTGTAAGAACATAGTCCCCATTCATTTATGCCTGTTTTTGTACATTTTTTGGTGTTTTTCATTTGCACTTTATTCATTTGCACTTATTATTCTTGTGCCTTTTTTAAAGTGTATTTTAGATGTGTTTTCCTGCTTTATTTTTTTTTAAGTTTATCATTTTTAGCTGGGTTTGGAGTTTTCAGATGTTTTCGGATGATTCATCAATTGTGCCTTTTAAAAAGTCACATCATTTTTGTGTAAATGTACTCTAGTCTGTCACTGCAATGCTTTTATGTATGTTTGAAATTTTTGTGCAAATTTTACGACATTTTAATTGAACAAGCAACTTTTTTTGTGCTAAAAAGACTAAAAAAAGGTTAAAGAGAAAAAAAAGTGAATAAAAAAAAACACCAATGATAAATTGGGCCCAAAACACTTGACACACTCCATTTTGTCTTCTGTATTGTTTGTGTGCCTTTGTCATGACCTTTTGTTCTAATCAGAAGACTATGAAATAATCAAAAACACAGATATTTTTCAAGTAGAAGTGTCGTTGTGATAGCAGAAAATATTAGCAATACATTTTAGGGAAGAAATTTTTGGCATTATTTATAGATCACACATTTTATTTGATATATGATTTATAATTTAACAAACAGCCAAATAAGAACATGAGACAAAATGATGTTTTTTTGATTGGATGATGTTTTTCTGTCTTGTCACATTTCCACTGATCATTTTCTACTACAGACCGCCACTGTAATAAAAAAATCTGAATGGTCATCATTAAGAGACATGAAAATTGCTTAAACTTTAGTGCCACTTATTGGATATCGACCCTTTAACGAGTTTTGCCACATGACTTAGGAGAAAAGCCAAACCAGAATCTCAATTTGAAGACACGTGTTTCAGGGTGTTGCTCCTTCTCAGTACAAAGCATGAGATCTGATTTAGCTGTATAAGAGACCTCTGATTGGGGTCTAAGGGGTAACGTTTCTCCTTATGGAGAGTGATATGCATGATATGCCAGTGTAAGTAGACTTATAGGTCATGCAATGCTTCTCTGGGAAATTAAATATGCAAATTGTCTCTTCAGAATGGGAGAGGACTAGAACTCTAGTGCCACCTACTGGAAGTAGCAATTCTAAAAGTCAATATCGACTCTTTTAAAGAACCTTGCCATATTCCATTTCTGCAGATGGCCAGTACCTGACACCATAGGGAGATATTTTCTACCTCTATTTCGAGATTAACAGAAAAAAAGGCTGTACAGGTCCATTAATAACAATTTGGAACCTTACTGAAATTCTGCAACAACTTAATGAACCACAATGCATGTGTGGCCTGCCATGCTGTATACTGGATAAATAGTGTTCCCTTACAAACCCTCCGTTCTTATACTCGCAGTTAAAGAAGCATGTGTTTTAGTGATGCTTTAGGCTCTCCCTTTTAGAATATTTAGTATTAGTAATCATTCTGAAGCCATATCTATGTGTTTAGCACCATGCCATTTACATTGTGAGCTTAGTTTGCTATTATTAATAATTCTGCTGGGCCATCAAGCTTGTGTAATATTTAATAGCTGACAAAAAGATGGATGGGCTTCCAGATAAAAGATCCCATACCTTGTACATGAAAAAGTAGTCTAGGAAATTACTGATAAGCATGTCATGTTTAGTCGTTTGCTTTCATAAATCCACTGTCATGAAAGCCCGGGATGTACTTGGTTTTTATAGATGATAACAGCATGAAATAATTGTACAGCAGCTGGACGTCAGACCTAGAAGACAGTCTAATCCACCATTGCTCCGATATGAATTTTACTGAGAGATTGACTCAGTTTAGGGAGATCTTTCTGAAATTTACTGCAGGCAATGCGAGTTCAAAGGAAAAGAAGGTGTACTTTAATTGTTAGGAACTTTCTACAATCCCCAAGATCAGTATGAAAGGTAATAACTTTGTACAGTGAGGTGGGGTGGGAAAACTAACGGCTTAAGAGAAGTAAAGTCGGAAAGCGCTGTCATTTTTATCTGTAATGAACTGTGAATGTAAATTCACCATGATAATTACCATAGCTTTACAAAACCAGACTCATCGTATCTTCATAATTTTTCAACCCATGTTTAAAGGTGATGACAGTAATACCAGAGATAATGACTGTGTGTAATGTAATCCTGCCTTTCCTTCTATGTCTCAAACATCCTCAGGATCACCCGACCCATAGGGGTTCACAGTGCATGACAACAACTGCAGATAGGGTCTACCACACTTTTTGGAATACAAAGGTATAAAGCAGTTCCTTTGACACATAATGGAACTTATATACGGTGTGTATATATATATATATATATATATATATATATATATATATATATATACATGTACATATTTGTGTATATACTCCACATTCTTTCTTTGTTTTGTTTAACTGTAATAACTAATCCCGGACATTAGCCTTCTTGTTTGATTATGAAGTTTTTCCTCTGGTCTTTCGTTTCTGGAGTCTGGATGTTGTACAAAGCTCTATCAACATCTGGTGACAATAGCAGCTTTAATGCAGCAGTAGATAAAACCCAGCTGGCCTCTAGTGGCACGCTCATTGGCTGATCATAGTTCGAGAATGTTCACTCTATTATGTCCCCCAAATGTATGGAACAATTAACTTTTAAACCTACTGCACATTTGTGTGTGGGGTTCAGCAGACTTCATTTATAAAAAATAAATAGATATTAAAACTACTCATATAGAGATGCCAATAAAAGCAGCGATTAACAAACTTCAGCTTCTATAAGCCTAGCGATCCACCTTGCAAAATTCCCTTAAAAAACAATCAAAACAAAAAACAGTATATTTCGGCTATAGGTATATATGTCCCCCATCCTGGGCCACTTCCTAGTATATATGTCCCATATCCTGGTATATATGACCCCAATCCTAGGCCCCTTCCTGGTATAAATGTCCCACATGCTGGTATATATGTCCACAATTCTAGGCCGCTTCCTGGTATATTTGCCCCACATCCTGGTATATATGTCCCTCATCCTGGGCTCCTTTCTGGTATATACTGTATGTCCCCAATACTGGTATATATGTTCCCCAGCCTGGTATATATGTCCCCCAGCCTGGTATATATGTACCCTATCCTAGGCCCCTTCCTGGTATAAATGTCGCCCTTCCTGGTATATGTTCCGCATCCTGGGCTGCTTCCTGATGGATATGTCCCCCATCCTGGTATATATGTTCCTCATCCTGGTACATACGTGGTCAAAATTGTTGGTACCCCTCGTTTAATGAAAGAAAAACCCAAAATGGTCACAGAAATAACTTGAATTTGACAAAAGTAATAATAAATTAAAAATCTATGAAAATGAACAAATGAAAGTCAGACATTGCTTTTCAACCCTGCTTCCACAGAATTTAAAAAAAAATTAAACTCATAAAATAGGTCTGGACAGAAATGATGGTACTCTTATTTTAATATTTTGTTGAATAACCATTTGAGGCAATCACTGCAATCAAACGATTCCTGTAATGGTCAATGAGACTTCTGCACCTCTCGTCAGGTATTTTGGCCCACTCCTCATGAGCAAACTGCTCCAGTTGTCTTGTGTTTGAAGGTTGCCTTTTCCAGGCGGCATGTTTCAGCTCTTTCCAAAGATGCTCAATAGGATTTAGGTCAGGGCTCATAGAAGGCCACTTCAGAATAGTCCAATGTTTTCCTCTTAGCCATTCTTGGGTGTTTTTTGCTGTGTGTTTTGGGTCATTATCCTGTTGCAAGACCCATGACCTGCGACTGAGACCAAGCTTTCTGACCCTGGGCAACACATTTCTCTCTAGAATCCCTTGATAGTCTTGAGATTTCATTGTACCCTGCACAGATTCAAGACACCCTGTGCCTGATGCAGCAAAGCAAAGCAGCCCCAGAACATAACAGAGCCTCCTCCTTATTTCACAGTATGGACTGTGTTCTTTTCTTGATATGCTTCATTTTTCCATCTGTGAACATAGAGCTGATGTGCCTTGCCAAAAACTTCCATTTTTGTCTCATCTGCCCATAGGACATTCTCCCAGAAGCTTTGTGGCTTGTCAACATGTAGTTTGGCAAATTCCAGTTTGGCTTTTTTCTGATTTTTTTCCAACAATGGTATTCTCCTTGGTCATCTCCCATCAAGTCCACTTTGGATCAAACAACGACGGATGGTGCGATCTGACACTGATGTTCCTTGAGCTTGAAGTTCACCTTTAATCTCGTTAGAAGTTATCCTGGGCTCTTTTGTTATCATTCGTATTATCCGTCTCTTGAATTTCTCATCAATTTTCCTCCTGAGGCCACATCCAGGGAGGTTGGCTACAGTCCCATGGATCTTAAATTTCTGAATAATATGTGCAACTGTAGTCACAGGAACATCAAGCTGCTTGGAGATGGTCTTATAGCCTTTACCTTTAACATGCTTGTCTATAATTTTCTTTCTAATCTCCTGAGACAACTCTTTCCTTTGCTTCCTCTTGTCAATGTTGAGTGTGGTACACACCATGTCACCAAACAGCTCAGTGAGTATCTGTAGCCCTATATGCAGGCCCACTGACTTATTACAAGATTGTAGACACCTGTGATGCTAATTAGTTGACACAACTTGATTTAACTTTAACAACTTGATGTCCCTTTTGAGCTATTTGGTATTATTAGGGTTATTTGAGGTCACGATCAACCACTGCACATTTATGTGTATATTTACAGTGGTTTGCTCATATGCATGTTCTGATATTAAGAACTTGTGAACCCTAATATAGCTATTTGTTGAATCGCATCCTGTATTGTTTACCTCTCACCATATATTCCGGGCTAGTGCGATATTGATCGTCACAGAGCTCCTACAAAGCCTGTGTTCTATTGATGAATGTACAGTATCATGTTTATAAGAATTGTTTCAATCATGAAGGGTTACTGTAGTGGTGGGTTGGAGGGACATTAGGATCCCTCCACACCTTTTGGCCAAACAGGCCTCTCTAGCTTCGGACACTACTGCTTGATTATATCCCTGGTTCAGGATGTATTGGGTTTATGCAGCATTTTGTGTCTAAAACAGCTCTTACATAACAATAACATTATCCTTGATTGTATTATTGGAGACCATTAGGGTCTTTTGAGTTGGGTATTCACCACTGCATACTCATGTTTTCAGTCGCGGGGATATTCTTAAGTATATGGTTCTTAGTCAAGGGGTAGTACATTTCAAAAAGTGTCTAACTGCTGTATCACTTATACAATGATTTCGGGCACCATAAAGCCTGTTTTCATTCTATGTATGTGCACTGTTTTTGCATCCAAGATTTGTCTTAATCATGAAAGGTTACTGAAGTATTGGGATTGAATAGGAATGGAAGGTGCCATGTCCTTCATTCCTTTTTTAATGGTGTTTTAAGATTTTTGTTGGTATGACCATGTGTTGAATAAAAATTCTTGATATTGCATAATCATTATCTGAACTCTGATTATTGGTGGTGGTGATCACTGCTGCATTGCATGTCCTCTTTTCTTCTCTATTTTATGGTTCTTTAAGGACATGTTGCATGTAGATCCCAAACTTTGGATGGTGCCCTCCTAATCTGCAAATTGATGTCCCTTTTGTCACATTATTTTCAGGGGTACCTTCATTTCTGTTCATGAGTTTAACTTTTTTTAAAAATTCTGTGGAAGCAGGGCTGAAAAGCAATGACTAACTTTCATTTGTTCACTTTCATAGATTGTTAATTTATTATTACTTTTGTCAGATTCAAGTTATTTATGTGACCATTGTGGGTTTTTCTTTCATTTAACGAGGGGTACCAACAATTTCGACCACGTGTGTATATATGCCTCCCATCCTGGGCCCCTTCCTAGTATATATGTCCCCCATCCTGTTATGTATGCCCCCCACCCTGGTATATATGTCCCCCATCCTGACCTCATCCTGTTACATATGTCCCCCATCTTGTTATGTATGTCCCCCATCCTGGGTCCATCCTGCCATTTATGTCCCCCAGTCTGCCATATATGTCCCTCATCCTGGTATATATGTCCCCCATCCTGGGCTCATCCTGTTATTTATGTCCCCAATCCTGGTATATACATTATGTCCCCAATCCTGGGCCCCTTCCTTGTATATACTGTATGTTCCCTGTTCTGCCTCTGCATGAAAAAAGCAACAAAAAAACCCATTCTACTTACCTTCTGCCAATCCCTCGACTTGTAATGTCCTCTTCTGTAGCTGATGCAGAGGCCGGAAGCTAACATCGGTGTGCTTGCTATGGCGACGCATGATGTCACTGCCATGCGATGTCAATGCCTGGCATGCCGACGTCAGCTGTTGGCCTCTGATTGGCAATATACTTCAGCTGGATGTGCATCCGAGGATGCACATCCGCCGAAGAATGCACTGACATCGGCGGGCCGCCCTCCAGCACAGACCCGGTCACGGTTGCACCCTCCGTGACTGCGATTGTAATGCCACTGGTCCTGGGTATCAATCCTCTCTTTCTTGATCCATAATGAACTTGATTTTTTCAACATACTTCTCCACAAAGGGTAGCACAGCTCCATTAGTAGAGCTACAAAATCAGCTAAGGTTAAAAGGCTCCGCCTGGTGTTTCTTCACCAGTGACTTCTCCCTCTTTTCCCCAATCCTGGATAGTAGTCACAAAGTTTTTTTTTCATGCTGTTGGAGGTTATGCTGAAATGCAAACAGTAAAGGGCACACATTGTAGATTCTTATAAAGCAGTTCTCCCCTTCAATTAATTAACATACTTCAAATGTAGCATCTGCCCAACCGGTTTTGCCACAACTGGCTTTTCCAAGCGCTCTCATGTATGCCATTTCTTTGTTATATCTATCCCATCAAGTGTTTCCAAGTCAAGCCAAGTACAAATCCATTTAGAATATACTGTAGTAGTCAAAAGCTTGAGCACACCTTCTCATGCAATACTGCTCGTTTCCACTGCAACAGGCATGCTGTAGGCCCAGACCAAAGGCTGCAAACCTACGAAGTAACATGCATGAAAACAAGGAGCAAAGAAACACTTGCGAAACAAACCAGAATGTGTGCCAAACCTCAGACTCCCCAAAGCTCTACTCTGGTGATAGCTTCACACCTCCCCGACACTCCCCCAAGCTGCCCCACCAGTCACCTGGAATGGCATAAGATGAACTGGTATGACTTGTCAGTTCAGTTCTGGAATCATCTTGTTTGAGAAAGTGTTCCTCTGCAGTTTATTTGCCTATGGTCTGGGTTTGCAGTGTGCTTGTTCTGGTAACAACAGGGAGGATCATGCATGAGTGGGTATTTCCAAACTTTTGACCAGTAATGTATATTCCAAATACATTTGAACTAGGCCTGGCCTCTATAGGCTTGATGGGACACAATGTGCCGTTTTATTAAGATAAATGTTATATAGACATTCTTCTCTTTGGTACAGGCACTGTATGATATGGTTAAAGGGGCTGTCCGGTCTTTTGATAAAAGTCTGCAGTTACTCTGTGTGACTGCGGACTTCTGATTCCTTACAGTATGCACAGCTCACACTGTCAGGCTTCTCCTGTGTTGCTGGCGAAAGCAATTTGCATAATTCAATTGTATTGAGCGAGGCCAGATGTCCACATGACTGCCCACTCTCGCCAGCAACACCGGAGAGTCCTGACAGAATGCTGTGTTCACGCTGTAAGGATTCAGAAGTCTGCACGCACATTGAGTGACTGCAGACTTTCATCAGAAGACCAGACAACCTCTTTAATTATACATTGTGTAGAGTGGGCAGTGCCAGCATCACGTACTGCACAGTACCAGTACACCTTCCAATGTAAGGCTAGGCCAATGTTAGCTACAGCATGTACTGTAGAATACAATCACGAAGGAGAATAAGGAGAAGCACGAAACCAAGACGTCAGTTGATACTGCATTTTTTGGCCAATAGTTTATCTTCACACTTACTTTAGGATCCTGTTGAAGATCAATACTGAATGCCAAGAAATTCCTTTGGGTGTTAACCATTTGGGGCTTTTTGTGTGAGAAAGTGGTGAGGTAATGTGTATAATAAATACATTACAGTATGTCACTTAGCCAGTTTTAGGAACAGTCTGTGGGAATATAGGCACATAATCCACCAATGACTGACACAGATATACAGTATATTAAGGAAAGGATCATTCTTCCATCATTATGAGACAGATGTGAAATTCACAATGTATTTATTATTAAAGTGGTGGTGATATAGTACTGTATGTAGGACATTCGCATATGTAAAATTACTGTTTCAGGAAGATTTCACAAACTTTTATCCTTATTTACAGCTATACATCTTCACTTTTCTGTTACAAAGGAAGGATTGTAGCGTTAATTTTTCAATACAAAACAAATGTCTGTGCTGTGAATGGAAATTCATCTCCACCCAGTGTAATAATACATTTTTATAATCTCAAATAGCCTGTGGAAAGTTCGTATATAGTAAATGAATGAGTCACATACATCTGTCTGTATGGATCGGGTGTAGTCAATTGCAGGTTGTGACCCATCTTCTTTTTTCATCTCCTTCATCTGTTCACACATGACTCATGTTCACTTTTCCTACATCTCAGTTATGTAGAAAAGTCGCTTTGCTATGCCCTTTGAGTATATACCTGGTCTGCTTTAACAAAAAAGAAAAATAATAACTGCATGTGATTTGGTTTTGTGCATCATATACTATGCGGACAAAAAGAGTAATTACCCACAGCAACCCATTAGAAATTAGAGATGTTTTCTGATTTATCAGAGTGAACAGGTGCAAGCTGCTCTGACTGCATAATATACAAGCAGCACTCTGTAAGTGCTAAGATGTATGCAACACTGAATATATGAAGTGTAAACTGCATTACTTCTTTACAGAATACAATTATAAAATGAAGGTACTTAGTGCACAAATTGGCCAACTTATGTGAGCCCTGCAGCCACAACAAGGCATACCTTTTTCTAGTAGAACTCTATACCTAATATTTATCAAACATACCTTTCCTGGAGTGAAAACCTACAAGTAGTAACTGCATGTAATTGGGATATGTTTATCATATCCAATGCAGACAAAAAAAATTAATTACCCACAGCAACCCATTAGTAATTACAGAAGTTTTCTAATCGATCAGGTGCATTAGTCACAAGCTGGCGATACACACACGAGATAGCTGTCAGCCACATAACAATCTCCTCTGAATCCCTTATACGTATGAGTCCCAGGCCCAACTTTGAAGTTCCAACCACCCTATCTTTTTGTCCACCCACAATATCTGTCAGGTGGGAGATGGGAGTTCCTCAAATACATCAGACGCTCTGCCGGTTCGGCTGTCTTTCATCTAACGTGTATGGTGGCCTTCACTATTTTTATAATCACGGTCTACTGCCTTCATCACGTCATGTGCACCGTTTCCAAGGCTATCAGATCCTCAGGGAAACTGTAGATCTATGGCCATCTTAAAGATATGGGTGATTTATTTCTGCTCTGCACCCTGGTCTGTTAGATACAGATGTGAAAGCAGATGGTAAACGATAGTTTCTAGAAAGAGGAAAGTGTTATATAAGAAGAACCCTTCAGGTGAATTATTCAAGGATGCAAATATTTAAGTACTCTCACTCATATTAATTGAGAATATTCTAAGTAATTAATGGTAATTAAAGGAAAGCAACTTAAGGCAAATGCAGCTGTGCTTTTACCCATCATTGAGGAGAAACGAAAATGTAAGTTAATAAAGCAAGTATCAAGAGAGAGTCTTCACAGGTTCTAATTGTGGAGATTAGCAGCCAGGAAGTAAATATGATCGGCATATACACAAAGCTAAGAGCCTCTTTGTAGCCTCGTCCATGTCCTCAGAATGGCTTACTTAGAACAAGGCCAATTTCTGCTTCAGGCTGCAAAGCTGGCCAGATGCTCCTAAGCTGGCAGGAAATCCCCCGACTTATTTATGTCTATACATATTTATTTATTTAGAGTCGTTCTTCTCTTTTGTTTAGAGGTTTGCACTACGTCTTTCAAGCCAACCACATCAAATACCACATCGGAAAATGCACCTCATTAATGCTTGTAATGCTGGTGGAACTAGCTAATAAGATGTGACAAGAAGAAGAAGAGCTGCTCTCAATATTATCTAGATCCATTGTAATGAAAACGATATCAACGCTTTGTGTATGAAGCCAAGCCAGCCTCCTTCTCTGTCACAGTCAATGCATAGATAAACACTGTAGGGAAACAGAGCGCCCCAGGCCATAGGATGATACCTTTATAAGAAGATAAAATAGATCCCGGTAATGTTCTCACCTGAGCGAGTTGTGTAGGCACAACTCCTATGAGGGTGGCTGCTGCCCTGTGGTTGGGAGATGAACTCCGCCAGGATGCTTGGCGGAAAAGACAATTCACGGTTTGGGCTGCGGTAACTAAAATGAATATCTTTGATCCTATAATATAAAGGAGCAGTTTTTATTCCACAACGCGTTTCCACAGTACAGTTGGTTTTAACACTTGAGAAAGATGCCTGTAAAGTATGGAAACGCGTTGGGAAATAAAAACTGCTCCCTTATTAATATAGAATCAACAATTCCTTACAGTTAATGCATAAACATATAATAGGTTTGATCAGCTATTTACAAGAGCATTTAGCTAGCCAACTTCACACATAGTTGTAGTCATATTCCCATACAGGAAGCGCTGTCTTGTGTTGTGCTGAAACCAGAAGAAGATTTGCCGGAACCCTGTACCAGAGCTCATATCTTATAGATGTAAGCACCTTTTGTCTTACGTTTATTAGTGAGTTCTATGACTAATTTAAGCATACTTTACAAAATTATTACTACAATAATTTTACTGGACATCCCCTTTAAGCATTTTTTTTAGTATACCACAATATATTTACATGCTAATGACACCGCTTAGAGCATTTGGTATGAAGTCATATTAGGTTTTCCATGGCTCATGCTGTACCTTTTTGCATAAGGATGCACACAAAGGGCTTTATCAGATACTGTAGAGACCCAGATGAAAAAATAGTGGCATGTTCCATTGGACTCCTCATTTGCAAAAGTTTTCTCCGCAGAATATAAATCAACGTGGCGCTGGCATTATGTTGTCTGCACTGTTCATTCTTAGAATTCCATGTTCATGTTACAATGCAGTGTTGGCTACAACCTGCGTGCGTTCAATTTAGAATGACCTTGATATTTGTTGGGCTGTTTTTAATTTGTAAACTAAATAGAAAAATTCCAAGACTATTTCTTATTTTTTTTGTGTTTAATTTAGTTACAATACTGACTGGTAGAATTGCAGGATTGTGGCAATATAGAGTGAAAGTTTCTATAAATTAAAAGAGGAAAGCTGACACAGACATACCAAAGTGTAGACTGGTTCCTTGGTTGCCAAAGACATGTCTTGACACTTAGCAGTCCAGATGTCCTTGGCTACATAAATACCATCTGTCAACAGATGAGTCTTTATTATAGTGGTAGCAGAAATAATGAGTGTACGTCCCACGTTAGTGTCCCTTGAACCCTACAGAAGCTCACTAGCTGCCACAGTGACATGTTACAACACATTGTAGGTGCAGGGAGTGTCTCAGCATAGGCATCTACTAAGCTTGTAATCGTGAGAAGCTTGCACATTTCAGTGCTACACTGTATGAACTTCCAGTGACTTTTAATTAAGTTTAGCCATGTAGGATATGCATGGAACAATTGCTTTAGTAATGTACCAATACTTGAACAATTCATTCTTTTGGGTTGCTGCTTTTTAAAAGTATCTGAACAGCATTGAGACAATAGTAAATATAGAGGGCTAATTTATTTTACTTGCTTATATAGCACCATTAATTCAACAGCGCTTTACACTCATCATCATCACTGACCCCACTGAGGCTCCCAAATTAAATTCCCTCTCATTAGGTCTTTGGAGTGTGGGAGGAAACCCACACAAACATGGGGATAACATATAAACTCCTTGCAGATTTTGTCCATGGTGGGATTTGAACCTTGGACCCCAGCGCTGCAAAGCAACAGTGCTAGCCCCACAACTTCTGTAAAGGAGTTTGTATGTTCTCCCCATGTTTGTGTGTGCTTCCTCCGGGTTCTCTGTTATCCTCCTACACTACAAAGACATACCGATAGGGAATTTAGATTGTGAGCCTCATTGGGGACAGTCATGATGATGATGTCTGTAAAGTTCTGTTGAATAAATGGCGCTGTATAAATGAGTAAAAATAAATAAATATTACCACTCCTCCATGAACATACACATACATATATGAAATACATATCACACCACCATGAACACATGTATGTGAAGGCACATACAGTCAGTAGAGTATAAGCCCATAGCACTAATGCATATGAACCTATATATCTGGACAAAGCTTTCCTAAGCGAAATGCGCGTCGGGTGTGATAGGTCCCTGGTTCTCTGCACTGACGGTAACATTACCTTTATATTTCTGTCTTCTATGTCTATGCATTGATTTGATGTTTATCTGCCATATCTTGGTGTAATACTATTATTTGGTGTAGTATGAGTCTATTATTGTAGCTAGTTAATTTTATATACCACTTATATGGATATGTAATTTAGCCTATGCATTTCTTGTAATATGATTGGACCTATTATTTGAGTTCACTGAATAGGGCTAAGATTTATATTTAAAACTACATGGTATATTATTCATGATGTGTACATTGCTTCTTATATTCCATTTGTGATATATGAGAATCCTGTATGGACATAACGGCGCAATAGACTATAATATATTTCTCATCCAGGTAAACCCACCTTTTTCTTCCTGTACTTGCATCCCCCCTCCTGTTTATTCTATACTTACATACATAAATACTTGTTGAATTTTCTTAATCTGTTTTAATATATTTACAATAAAGATGTTTTAGCCCTTTCTAAGGAAAAGCCTCATCTCTTTAAGTGTTGGTTCTTGATTTGCTTTTTATGGGTGTTATGATATAGGACTGAGGATATTGGTGTAGTTGAATCTATATATCTGGACAAAATAATGAACTAATCAGATTAAAGCAAATTATCATTTATGTAAAACGGATTAGTAGTGAACGTAATGCTAAATGTGGTGTCATAATTGATTATTATTAATAATTACTGACTAATAATATGTTAAATGATATAAGGATGGATGGTTAACAATTATTTATATCATTACCTACAATCTAATTTGTATCTATCACCGATTTACATAAATATCCTTGATCACTGGTAAACAGGAAGTGATTGCCAATTTTCTTGGTTGATATATGACTTGGGCTTTCTCTCCAGGTGTGCACATAATATTATGTGAATACTTCAGCACTGGGGATAAGTCTTAACATCAGTGTAGCTAGAGGCTGAGCCTCATACCATAATGCGCTCCAGATTGATCCCATGAATGTGATGCAGAGCATTCACTGCCATGTTGGGATTTCTGGTAGAAGTGTTTATTTGTAGCAAGCAATCATATATGGCAGTCCTCAAAGTCATAAAAGAGAACTGTTTCCTTGGTTCAAAGGCCGTTGCTTGAATAATGTGGGGGTTGCTAAGATTTTCTTCATGCGTTATGGGAATTTTATAGACCTGAATAGAACATGCAGGACTGGAATATTTATCAACCAAATAGTTGCCACATGTGACTTAGATGGCACAGCAGACACATTTTGGCCAGAAGTCAAGATGCTCCATTCAATTTCTTGGCAAGACTTTATTACCAGCACTGTTATTTTGTGATACCAATTCATGTCTGTCCTAGAAGGGTGAAAATCTGCATAGATCTCTCTTGTAAATGCAGCCTTACATCCATGAACCATATTAGATATATGAGGTGTCTTCAAACCCCAAAAAGGTCTACTTGTATATCTAAGAATATTACAAAGTGCTTTCAACTGACGTTGTTGATGTCTAAAAGAGAAAGGGAGTAATGAAAACCCGCAGAAATAATATCGGTAACATCTCATCCTTTAACCGGTTCAGACAGCTGGCCTCGTAGCACTCGAGTGTAGTCTTGACTGAATAATATCTCAGCTTTCTTATACAGATTCTTTTTACCTAGCTCCAGTTCTAGTCAACATTCCGAATGTCTCGGCTTCTCCAACGCACGGAAAGGCTAATTAATTACATTTATTTAGCACTGCTTAGGAAAGATTTTGAGTTATGTAAAAGAATATACAAATCTTTTCTACATTTCATATTTATGTTTGTTAAACCTGTAATTTACATCACACGTACAAGCAAGGATTCTATGCTCTAAACCTGTGCCCAATGGTACTTCAAAGCAGCATCTAGGTATGTACTCGCACAGAAGAGAACTTATTTATTTTGCTTTTATAATAGCTGTAAAATACAATGGCCAACAACAAGTAGCTATTTTTTTTATAACAAGCAAAATCAGGCACATTCAAATCAAGGGTTATCCATCTATAATCACTTTTTAAATAGATTTTACACTTTCCTCCAGGAAATACCAGGTTATCTGCTTTTAAATAGTGGGGCTCTATATTTCTTCATCGTGTACATGGATGGACAGTGAATACGTTTTTTGGAGGTTTTAGATCACAAGTTCGTGCAGTCACCCTTCTACACCTCACTATATAAATAATTTTGTGTTAGGCTGGCCATACTCATTGGATAGATTTTTGCCAAACCTTGCAAATTCTTCAGGATTGTACAGCCATTTAACATCTATGAGAACTCCTGACTTTGCCTTAATGGCTGATGTCAGGGGAGATAGGTCATCACTAGAGGAGTCTACCAGTGGGTTAAGATCGGTGCCGGCATATAATTGGTGTAACTTGCCCCATAGGGGCCCAAGACTTAAAGGGGCCCACTTCCACTTCCAAAGTAGGAGAAATTGTGCATTATGATGTTAAGGGGACGGTTGCAAACAACTTTATTAAATAATGGAAAGCAACCGAACCCGGGGTCCGCGATGCAGCCTGGAGGACTGCAGCTTAACACCTTCCGGGTAAGAAGGTAACACAACCAACTGAAATAACAATCCCTTCCGTGTTACTGCACACCGGAACGGGAATAGGGATTCGCACTATCTCCGTTAACTGCACGAGAGATGTGCGATAAATAATGTATCTGTAGCCCTGTTTACAGCACAGGGACTACACAGCAGGCGCTAGGATGCGTGTGTGATGCACGCCGGCGTATACGTTCTCCCAGCCGGCGTGCTACCGGACTGACGATTATCTCTCCACGTGGCTTACAGGCGGTGCCGGGAATACGGCGTCTGCAGACTGCTCGGGGTGTATGGCGACCCCTTTGTCGGAGCCAGACTGTCAGACGAAGCTACCTGCCTCCCTCCATCTAAGGCTGCCTATCCCCCGCTAAACCTGTCTGACAGAAGCTAAAGCACACGTGGAGCCCAAACTACCAAGCGTCCACACAACAACACCATCACAGCTCAGTGATCAGAGCGCGCCGCCATGTTTGTGGGCGGGCTATTTAAAGATTAAGCCCTGCCCACCGTCGCACTATTGGTGACGTCACCCGCGACCAATCAGGCGGTGCCAGGTCACCGGATCAGCTGACTCCCAAACCACCAATCACGGTCCGCCATGTCACGGGCATGCTCAGTGCAGTGAATCCTGGACTTAGGCTGTAGCAGCCCTGTTTCCCTCCACAACCTATGCTTCATGTTGCTGGGAACAAAGACCTGAGAGACAACTTGTACATCTTGTGCACCAGCTAGGCATTGGGACTGATGCTGATGCTGATGCTGAGCAGCATCAGCCCTGGTTGGACTGGAATGGGAGACCACAGAATCCACTGATGGTTCTGAACCCATTTCAAATCCAGCAACTGCCTGACACCTAACATATGATAAGCTATTGGGCTGCAAGGGGCCTGTGTATTGTTCTTGCATAGGGGTCTGTCTCTGTCTGTGTCCACCAGTGAGTTAAGACACAGAATGGTAGCACATGGGGTCTATAAAAATGTATATGCTGAGCATTTAAGTCACACTTATCTAATTTGTATGTCCATCTTAAAAAAGGCATATGTGGATCTTCACTGTAAACCAGCCCATTTAGCTCAGAATCAAATCTGACATGTTGCAAGTCACAGGGCTACTCCATTGGGGGCTTTGGCTGAAGTGACTGCCACATTATTAGTCAAAGGCCACATTCACACGATCAGTATTTTTGAACCAAAACCAGGAGTGGGTGATAAATACAGAAGTGGTGACGAGTTTCTATTATACTTTTCCTCTGATTGTTCCACTCTTGGTTTTGGCTTACAAAAAGTGATATAAAAAACAGCATTTTGAAAATGCTTAGTTATGCTTGCTGGTCTAAAAGCCCTCAGAAACATTAGATAGCTGTTGGCCCAACAATTGTTCAGCTGATACCTATCTCCTCTGAGTCCCCGATAAATCGGCTAAGCGCTCTGGTGTTTTCTAAGAAAGAACCTCTGCCAGACTCCACTGGCATCGGCTTATCTCCGGGGTGAACAAGAGGATCCGCCATTGGAAATCCAATGTGCCGGATCCTTCTCTTCACTGGTATGATCTGTCAAGGTAGCCCTTATATACATTAGATTGTGGGTCTGGGCACCTTTTAAAGAGGACCTTTCACCAAATGTTTCATGTTGAGCTTGGCACACAATGTAATAGTGTCTGCAGAGCAGAATAAAACATGTTTGTTATTTTTTAATTTCGCCTCTCCTTTGCGGAGATATTAGCCACCAAAGTATTTGGCACCTATTGAGTTAACCTTAGTAAATTCCAAGTGGGTGTTATCAGATACAAGTGGGGATGCACTTCTCCCTGAGTTTCTTTCTGATAGCGCCCATTTGGACTTAACAAAATACTTTAACAAATACTTTGATGCCTAATATCTTTGTAACAGGGAGGCGAAATGAAAAAAAAACACACAACATTTTATTCATCTTTGCAGCCATTATTACATCTTGTGTCCAGTTCAACATGATTTGGTCCTCTTTAATGTGTATGGATGCCTTAGTAGGATACATCTCCTTAAGGCCCTCATACACTAATTTCGGCTGAACACACCGATATAGTCGTGTTTCTCCAACAGACTAATGTGTATGGGGCTCGAAGTCGACTGATGGTCAACAGAGATGTCAATCGCGCATATCCAATTTCAGTCAGACCAGCGCTCCTTTATATGGGAGTGTCAGTTGAGATGGCCGTTGGCCAAACACATGGCCTTAGTATTGTTCTGCTGACAGCCATCTAATACGTAGGTCCAGTCTTACTCAAACCCAAAATTGGGACAGGATATATTGCAGAAAGTTATGTAAGCTATGTGGCAATGTTACCTGATAGTATAGGAGCCTTTTAAATACATATGGAAACATTTTGCCCTCATTCAGGATTTGCACCTCTAATGATTGTGAACTTCTTTTATCTACAAATGTCTGATTTGTCCACGTTATCTGCACATTGTATTTTCCAGTCTTCAAGGAGACTCTCTGATGTTTTCTATTAGAACAGACCATTTTCCCCCGCAGCCTGGAAATCATTTATTCCAGGTTCTCAATCCTACATCATTAACAATTTACATTGTTGGATTTTCCCCTTTTGAAAGCAAAATCTGGCATGTCTGAAATTAAAGAGACTAATGTGGAATAGGTAACTTTCATTCCATGTATGGAAAATATAGGGAATTGAGATCTTGAAGAGATTTGTGTCTGCTGACCATATCTAACAGATTAGTGCTTCAAACAGAGACATATCTCAAGACATTTGCATTTGATAAACAGAATCTGCGGGTAGAAAGCCGATGTTGTTGTGGTATATTGATACTTATACGTTTCTGGTACATTTATTTGGAAATGAAAGAAATAAAGATTATTCACAAACCAAACTGAAAGCCACGCTTATTTTTTTTCTGGAAGTGAGTCTGGGGATTACATGTCTCAACAAGACATGGTTTTCGAGACAATTGCTTTCTGTTAAAAAGCAGATGTGGTACCCTAACCTATACTTTATATTAGATTGCCAACCCCACATTTGCGAACTCTGGGACCATGTATATAAAAGAGGAATAGTTATATACTGTACACTTGTATGTCTACATAAATTCTTACACCTTAATTTCACAATGTTCTCTAAGCTTCTATTGTGCCCACTTTTATAGACTGGTGTAAATGTATTATTATCATTACTAATAGTGATAATAATCATATAATAATAGTACTGTAACTGAACAAAACATTACAATTTGGCAATTTGTACCCTCTCGCCCCAGAAATAAAGTTTGACCCACTGGGCGCGGTATAACAGTCTAGTTCAGGGGTCCTCAACCTGTGGCTCACAGGCCTGTGATGTGTGGCTCGTCACTGTCTTCCAACTTGGTGCATTAGCACCAGGTCTAGCAAACAGTTATGAAGAGCAGGTTGCCAGGTGATTGAGTTTTGTAAGGAGCCCAACAAAGAAGAACAGATCTGGATGAGCATATACTGGTCTTAGTGGTGGTGAGGTAAATTAAGTATGGTAGGTTAGAGATAGGATGATACTGCCAGCCAGAAGGGGCTTGAAGCTTGATGCGAGAATACCAAAGGTGGATTGGATGGGAACCCCTGGATATTATTATACTGCCTCAATATGATTTCTATGGGAAACCTTTGGTTGTCATTACACTGATAATGGGGGCTTTGTGTGTCATTACTGCGGGGAAAGAAGGGAAGCAGGAGCTAGATGTCACCACTCAGAGGACGCTGGATGTGGCTTGTGACCCTTTATTAGAGCTGAAATGTGGCTCTCAAGGTAACAAAGGTTGGTGAGAACTAATCTATTTGAAGGGGAGGTAGGCCATCAACCAACTTTTGTCTTTGACAAAGGAATAACACAGAAAAAGTTATAAACTGTGTGCTTAAAATATTTATTTTCCATTGTTCACATCAAATGGTTTATTCCAATGTTTGACTTCATGGTCCTTGTATTAAGTAAGAACTTGGCCCACCATAGGATGGATTCAGGCCTGTATTAAATCTATAAGCATTTTTTGCTAAGTTGTGGCACCACAAACATTTACAACATTTGCTTATGCATTTATGTATAGGCATTATCACGATGATGTGCAAAGTCACAAACCTTACACAAAGGTGCATTTCACATTTTGTATTGATAATTGCAATTGATGCCATCCTCTAGATCTGTCTTAGGAGGCTTTCAACGTAGTCCTAAACTGTGAGAACAGGTTGGGCTATTTTGTGAATGAAAGCAATCTGAAATAATGAGAAAATAATCACTGCTCATTTCGTTGCATTAGGACACATTTAGGAAGGCTAATCTTTAAATAATGTTGAAAATTAGTGACTAATACTGCTTTTCCAGATCATTCCTTATATGATATGTTTTTAATAACCCCTTAAATGACTCTATGAATCACTTTTGCAAGAATATTGGGCTAAATTGTAAAAGACAGCCCTACAGATTCATGTACTTCATGCAAGGAACCCTTTTGTTCTACCTATAGGGTGGCTTCCTATTGTAGGTCTTTTGTCCTTTATATCCTTTTATATAACCAATTAAGTAATTTAGTATATTTATCTCAGTTTTTATTCTTTTTAAAAAAAATTCATGTCTAGAAAAGAAAATTCTGTGTTGGTCAAACCCTTAAATCATGAAGTGTATGTTTGTTTTGTCAGGACATTGATACAAACTGAACTTGCCTAAATAAGAAATTTGGGAATAATGTCTAAAATGCATAGCAACTTTTAACTGAACTCTACGTTTAAAAAGCCAGGCCATAAAGAAGTCATTGTCTCCCAAAGTTAAGATAGACCTTTTCCAGACATCCCCACATTATTATTATGTTATAATTTTTTTTCTCTCAATTTTCTGTGCACAGTCTGCATCGACTTCCTGGAATATGGTAGTGTAGGACTAATTATTTTTTTTTCAGAGCTGCCTTTTTTCTTTGGGTCAGACTGACAAGCTAGGTCCGGCTCTGCTGTTCTTTCAGCCTAACTTTGAGCAAATGAGTCCCACAGGATATTCCATAATGCACTTTTCTGTTCTCTTTCAGCCAACATTGAAAAAGTCCTACTCTTGGTCCCAGCAGATATTCTGTAACCTTGCATCCAGACATTGTTGAGGAAAGTCTGTTTGACATAAAGTTAAACAGTCAAAGTTTATGGTAGGTGTGGTGGCTAGAGAGCTGGTATCTTGATTTGAGGAATGCTCGGAACTTTTTTTTGACATGACCTGCTTACCTGGCAATAGATTTGCCTTTGAAGGAAAAGTGTTTGTAAAGGTACATACACTCATACACAATATACTGACATTAGGTTACAGACTTAGAGTACTCATCATTTTAATTTTTTTTTATTTTACTAAATCAATCGTACATATGAGGATAAGAAACTTTGTAATATATCTTATCAGAGAAATCTGCTTTTTTCTCCTCTTGAACTGATCTTTCACTCTCAATTCATAGATAATATCTGTCTATATTGAAGACAGATTTTCCCATTGCTCAGATAGAAGATGGTTGTTGCTGCTCATAAAGTTCCATAGAGAGGGGAAGGGGAGGAGAAAAGTGGAGCTAGAGGTAGATACAGACATTCTGCTGCAAGTTCTCCTGAAAAGAAAGGTACGCTTTAAATCTAACTTCTCACTTAAAGTTGTTTTCCCACAAACAAAGTTAATTTTAAAGTTGATTTTAATCAATAGATCTTGGAATAATAATAAGTTCCACAATTGGATGTGTTTGAAAATGTTCCCGTGCTGAGATAATCTTATAAATGTGCCCCTGCTGTGTACTGTGTAATGGCTGTGTTTGACCGTACAGGAACATGATCTGATCATACCACAGCTCCTGGGCAGGGGGGGAAGCAGAAGAGTATACAGACAATACACAATGGGATTGCAGGTGATTCTTTTTGTGAGGTAAAACATTTCTCTGCCTGTTTTTAGCCCCTTTACAGCCTGTGCCGTATTTGTACGCACAAGGCTGTAACCCCCGGTTCAGTGAGGGCTCCGGCGCTGAGCCCTAACTGAACCGGGCACATGTCAGCTGATTCTTACAGCTGACATGTGCCCGCAACAGCCGCGGGTGGAATCGCGATCCACACGCGGCTGTTAACATGTTAAATGCCGCTGTCAATCTCTGACAGCGGCATTTAACATCGCCGCGCCGGAAGCGCGTCACTTACCCCGCCCATCGGTGACCCCGATCAACGCGGGTCAACGATGCGTGGGCATGACAACCCTGGGTCTGCAGCAGACTCCAGTGGTTGTCATGAGCTGATCGCTATGAGCGCCACCTAGTGGTCGGCGCTCATAGCACAGGACCATTTCTGCTGCACAGAGGTGATCTGCTGATCATCTCTATGTAGCAGAGGCGATCAGACAAGTGCTGCTTCTAGTCTCCTATGGAGACTATAGAAGCAAGCAAAAAGTGAAAAAAAATGTTTTTAAAAATATTAAAAAAAAATAAAAAAATATAAAAGTTTAAATCACCCCCCTTTCGCCCCATTCAAAATAAAATAATAAAAAAAACACCCCACATACACATATTTGGTATTGCCGCGTTCAGAATCGCCCGATCTATCAATATAAAAAAAAAAAAATCCGATCGGTAAACGGCGTAACGAGAAAAAAATTCTAAACGCCAGAATTAAGTTTTTTGGTCGCCGCAACATTGCAGTAAAATGCAATAATGGGCGATCAAAACATTGAATTTACCCCAAAATGGTATCAATAAAAACTTCAGCTCGGCGCACAAAAAATAAGCCCTCACCCAGCCCCAGATCCTGAAAAATGGAGACGCTACGGGTCTTGGAAAATGGCGCCATTTTTTTGGGCAAACTTTGGAATTTTTTTTCACCACTTAAATAAAAATGAACCTATACATGTTTGGTGTCTACGAACTCGTAATGACCTGGAGAATAATAATGGCAGCTCAGTTTTAGCATTCAGTGAACGTGGTAAAAAAAATAATAAAAAAAAAAAACATCTGTGGTATTGCACTTTTTTTGCAATTTCACCGCACTTGGAATTTTTTTCCCGTTTTCCCGTACAAGATATGGTAAAACTAGTAATGGCGTTGAAAAGTACAACTCGTCCCGCCAAAAATAAGCCCTCACAAGGCCATATTGACCAAAAAATACAAACGCTATGGCTCTGGGAACAAGGGGAGCAAAAGGGTTAAACAATGTTTTACTTCTAGTGTTGAGCGAGTATGTTCTGTCCGAGTATGCTCGGGCCGAGCTCCGAGTATTTACAGCTGCTCGGTGATAAGGTTGAATCACTCCGTGTGCATGATTTGCAACTGTTTGACAGTTTTATTACATGTGAAGAATGTGTAAGAAATAGACATTCCTCCCATGTAATAAAACTGTCAAACAGTCGCAAATCATGCACACGGGAGCGATTCAAACATGTCACCGAGCAGCTATAAATACTCAGAGCTCTGCCCGAGCATACTCGGACAGAACATACTCGCTCAACACTATTTACTTCAAAGAAAGAATCATTTGCAATCTCATGCTGTAATGTCTGTATACTCTCTTTTTTACGTCCTCCTCCTGCCCAGGAGATGTGGTATGATCAGACCATGTTCCTGTACGGTCAAACACAGCCATTACACAGTACACAGCAGGGGCACATTTATAAGATTATCTCGGCACAGGAACATTTTTTTTAAACACATCCAATTGTGGAACTTATTATTATTCCACGATCTATTGATGAAAATTAACTTTGTTCATGGGAAAACCCCTTTAATTGTTGGGCAATAGCCTGTTTAGACAGGCTTACCACTCTTCCATACGCACATTAGTGATTATTAATCTGATACTTTTGTGCCCATGGAATATCATTGTTCTCGGCAACACTTGTCCTGTTTACACAAGACAGTATTCTGCCGAGAGTGATGATTTTAAGTGAGCTTAAGGCTGTGTGCCCACAATGCATTTTTTAAGCGTTTCCGCAGCGGCAAAAACGCTGCAGAAACGCTTAAAAAAACGCATGGTAGAAGGCCTGCCATGTCCCCCAATGATAATCCGCATGTGCTGTGCACATGCTGCGGAAATTTCCACTGCGGATTATCATTACGGAAAAAAACGCAGCACTACCAATTATTTTGCGGAAATGCTGCGTTTTTGCCGCATTGACTTGCATTAGAACGCGCCAATTCCGCAAGACTGCATCTATACTTGCGTAATTGGCGCGTTCTAATGTGCGGATGGTACCCGGGTGTAGAGGAGAGGAGAGTCTCATACACACCCAGGTACCATTAAAAAAGGTGTAAAAAAAGAACAAAATACAAAATAAATATATGCTTACCTTCTGGCGGCCCGCGGTGCGCTCCTCCTTGCTTCCTGGCACTTTGCGATGGAATGAAGGACCTGCGCTGACGTCAGAGTCATGTGACGGGTCACGCGACGCTGCCGTCGGCAGGTCCTTCACTCTACCGCTGCCGGCAGCCGAGACCGAGCGAAGCAAGCCAGCGCGGGCCATCGGAGGGTAAGTATATATTTATTTTTTTATTTTTTGACATTCTCTCGGTCACACTATATAAATCCATGCTGTTTGCATGGATTTATATAGTGTGACCAAGTTGTCAAGCACTTTCCAAGTGATGCTATAATCGCTTGGAAAGCGCTTGTCAACCCGCATGTGGAAATGCATGTGAAGAACGCTTCACATCCGCATGTCCCTGGCAGGAAAACGCATGTACAATCTGCATGTACAATCCGCATGCATTTTTTTCTGCCAGGGAGATGCAGAAACGCTCAGGAAAAATCCTGAGCATTTCTGCATCGTGGGCACATAGCCTAAAAATCAATTTTACTTGTCACTTGTCAGAATCACTTGTCAGAATCACTTATCAAAATCAGTTCTCAGACAGGGTATTTAGCCTCAAACTGACATCATTCTGATGTTTGATTTTGATATCTGATCATGTCCTAAGATGGACAGTGTATACTTAAAAGCATTTTGTATGTCGGAGTCCTACCAATCTGATATTGAAGATGATAGGTCATCAGTTTGTTAGTTCCAGAAAACCCCTTCAATTCAGTCAGACAGCTCATATATTACTGTTACCATTGTCAGCCATAAATGCTTGACCATCTGCATATCTTGTTTTTAATTTAAAAAAGTTAGTAAGATGCCCTATATAGTATATTTTTGTTTTCCTTCAGATATTATAGGTTCCGTACAAAGCAGTCATACAAAAAATATGTCTACATACATGTGACATTCCTTTAAATGTATCTATATAAAAGTTCATAAAAGTTTGTGTGGCCTTTTCTGTGCTTCTAAGTCTAATTTTTGTTTGACACAGCTTAGTAGGAGTTGATTTAGATTGGCAGGACATAGAATTGACCCCATACTGTGCAGTTTTCTCATATGGGAATTTTTTGTTTGAAAAAAACAAACAAAAAAAAACCTTGTCTGAGATCAGTGCTTTTTTGTTAGGCCCTGAAGATATGACTCCTGTGTGAGTTCCATATGTCTAAACCAAAAAATGATCCCAGCAAACGTCACGTAATAATTCATAGACCTGATAACGGGAACAGCATTGAACATTTGTAGCTGCCGGCAGATGTTGCAGTGAAGATGACAGGAAAGCTCAGTTTTTTTAAGACAAGCAACACACACAGATATCTGTCAAATGATTACCTTTAGAAAAATGCAGATTTTTAAGATATTCATTAAGTCGATCATACCTGGGTTTGCAGTCTTTTATTAATTGTAAAGGTTCAATTAAAAATAACTAATTTAATAGGATTATCAGGTATATACAGCCCCCTTTATACTGTCCAGCTAGGGTATTTTGAGGTCCAACTCCTGAAGAGACTGGTAAATGAAATGCCATGGCACAATGAGGGTTGGTGCCTTGTTACAAACTTTACAATTGAGCCCAGGAGCTTGAAGTGAGGCTTTGGGCGGAGGCTGCTATTATTCAAGCTAATGTAATATATTTGGGAAAGCAGCCAATCAGTTTACTATGAACTAATGATATCACTACATGACTAATAGTCATGAGGTAATTTATCTTAGAGAATTGACAGATATAGCCAAACTTCTGTGTCTATGTCTCACCCTCACCGACCACTAGTTGCACAAGTGACTCGGTCGGATGTGACCGTAAAGGGGAACTCCACTTCTCATTCATTTGCATATAAATGAAAAGGCTAATTAGTCGGGAATGCAGCAACAGATAGAAGATATAAAGATGTCGATGGATTAAATGTCAAAGCTCTGTATGCCAATATATGGGGAGCATTGAACTTACTGACTATTCTAAAAACCATTTAGTAAAAATGGCCTCTTAAAGAAAATAATATTCTTGTATTGGTGTCTGTAATATCAGTTATTATTTGGGGAATTTGAACAGATTAAAGCTAGGTTCACATTTATACAATGCTCCCCATTGAGCACTACCTCGTGGTTTCTGTCGGAATCCTTGAAAAGCTGTATTCTGATGGGAACCCCGATAGATCCACTCACTTGAATGAAGCCAACGGAGTCACCGAACACAGTCTGGCCTCTGTCCTGGCAGTGTTTTCCTTTTAGAGAAATACACAAAAATGTGGCACTGTATAATGTGAACATAGTCTAATAGCAATATAAACATCTGGTTGGTTAAGGTGGAACTCTTTTCGTCTTGTCAAATTCCATAAATGTACTGTATTTCATGTACTGTGTTTCAATGTACTATATGTACTTCTGTAAGGAACTAGCTAATAGTGAAAAGGGTAAGTGGAACACACCTCATATCTGGGTGTTATATGTTCTCTGTTTTTCACTCTTCAGGATTGGACATTTTAATTTAAATTGTGAGCTCCAATGGGGAAAGTGATGAATATGTCTGTAAAGTGCCCTGGAAATGAACGGCACTATATAAGCGAGTAAAATAAATAAATGCTATCGAGACTTTCAAAACAAATCTGAAAGCCATCAATATTCTACAACAGTGCAGTCTATTCAGTCTAAATAATAGTAAACCTTAGCTGAGGCGATCTCTGTATAATATCTGATTTTTAGGCCAATAATGAATACAGTTGATATATCTTTACCATCTATCGACTATCTGTAAACGTTTTGTTTTAATAAGGTTGAAGACTTACTAGTGCTTTTAAGTAGAAAGCAGCTGCTCCACTTGCTTTATTGTGAAACTGAACACTTCTCCTTTGAGAAGACCCCATTTTACATAGACCAGATTTCTTGCAACAGATTTCAGTTCAATCGTACATTACATACTGGCCATCTTCCTTGAGAAGACCACTCCTTTTGGGCGCTAAAGGTTTCACTGTGCATCACTTCAGCTTTGAGAATATCTACAGATTTGCGCACTCCATAGCTCCAGTATAGTTGTGCTCCATTGTACAGGATAAGATTTTTACTAGACCTTCTACTCTTTTCGGTGACCTCATCTGGTTATGTCCTGCATAACAGGATATGTACCGTATATATGCTTTATGTTCAACAAATTATATGGTAAATAAGAAGAGTAGAAGGATCAAACACTAAAGAAAATATTACTCATGCCCCGGGTATCATGATGGAGAGGTTCTGTTAAGTCATATTTAGAAACATGATGTGGTCAATGATGGTTCCTCTGTGGTGAGCAACTTAAAGGAAAACTTTTT
Organism: Phyllobates terribilis; assembly: GCF_046119375.1. Lineage (NCBI taxonomy): Eukaryota > Metazoa > Chordata > Amphibia > Anura > Dendrobatidae > Phyllobates > Phyllobates terribilis. Next base: position 231,248,237 of record NW_027362761.1, on the reverse strand, counting down.
TCTTCGCTGAAACAGCAGCTTGCAACTTCATGTGGCTTCCTGCTACCTACAGTGTCCGATTTTAGTGTTTGAGAGTCAAAACAGGACTACCAGATGTAATATTATATGTATGTGTGTATATATATATATATATATATATATATATATATATATATATCCACAAAAATATCTATATGGAGTTAGCAGTGCTTATAAGGCCAGTAGTTGCAGTGATTACCTCTGATGACTTAATAGTCTGATTGCTGTCACGTTTTGATTGTTGGCATCCTATCATGTCTGTACATTGTCTTATGATAACACTAAATGTAAATGGTAAAAATACAAAATAAATGGTAATAATACAAAAAAAAAATGAAAAAAAAAGTTTACTAAATTTCATACAGGATATAAAATATTATCATTGCTGCAAAACTGCTATTCTTTTCTGTCTGCACAGTGTCAGTCTGGCTTTCTGATTGCTGGGGATACACTACCTACCAACGACAGCTTATAAATGGGGCTCAGTGATGGAATCAGAGAAATGAGTCCTTAGGATCCAGCCTCACCTTACGTTAAAAGTCACATGTAGCAGTTAGGTTTATAAGATTCATCAGCTCTTAGGCCCCATATTCACATTTAACACTTGATTTTTCATAATGTCACTAACCAAATACCGTACTCGCTGACAAGGTTTTAATCTGTCTAATAAATTGAGGGTAATGGATAATAATGCCATGCTGCATGGTCTGTGGCAGGGAAACAGTTAAGGTGGGAATTTCTTTTTCCAAGACCAAGTCACCCAGTATGGCTGTCTGGCTGTCTCCTGGGCTTAGCTGGGCTCTCTGCAGTGATAAAGTAACATTTCCTGTAGCACATATGTACTCTTGGCTGCCGCAGCATCAGAACCTGGAATCTTCCTGTCAGTACTGTACTTGTGGTTCCTTTACTCAACCATCGGCGCCAGGAATGAGTCCAGACAACTTTTATTCTACAAAGTATATAATATTTTGTTACGTTATTAAAGCTTTGTGTGCTGTTGTTCCAAACAGGGATCATTAAAGGATTTTAAGTGTTCTGTTGGAGAGAACGAAGAGTATTTCCTTTAGTTAATATTATTCTATTTTAATTTGTTTCATGTGCACATATTTTTCACATTTTATACTTTATTTTTTTGTTAGTCCAATTTATTAGCTCAATTTTTTCTACTTCCAGCTATAAACTAAGGTGAGCAGAGAAGGCTGTGCTGGCAGAGTACTGTAGAATCTCGTAGTTCGGTATGTATACCGAGTGGCTATATAGCAGAATCATCTTGCAGAACAAGTCATTTTATATGATTCAGAACAACAGATACTTGCAAAGCAACTATTGTGAGAATTGATTATAGCAATATGGTATATTTTCCATTTGCTGTTCAATTTCTTCATAGATATTAATCAGAATTTCTAAACCCTATTCTTAATGAAGCCCTCCTCCCATCAAAATTTTTATCCTAGTAATATATTGCAATAATCATTTTATATAACACTGTGTACTTACAATTGCTCATTTTGCCTTTCTACCCAGCTAATTCTTCTGTTTTCCATTAGGTCTATGACATCACATGATTAAATACTGACTAGCTGAATCCTTCTAAACTCTATGTAGAAACAGGAGGTCTCTTCCCTGTATGACTCATGAGTCACTGCGAAAATGTAACACTGGTGGGTGTGGACCACTGAGACACGGGCCAGGCTTACCTAGTATCTGCCAGATATTCACTAGAGCCTCTGATAGTGAGGATAGGCTGGGCCGTCAGTAGACACCAGGTACGACTCCAGGGTAGTCCTCGAGACTACAGTAGCTGACCAGAGGGGCAGAGACTTGGGTACAGGGTACATTTTCCATAGAGCAGAGAAAAGATAAGAATTAGCTGGGTCTAAGGGCAAAATTGTAAGTGCGCAGTGCTATATAATATGATGATTGCAATATATTAACAGGATAAAAACTTTGATGGGAGCAGTGCTTCTTTAAAGAATGGCTGACTCTTGTGATGGTCTTGTGTATGACATCTGGTTAAGAATTTATACAGCACTCTAAAGAAGAAGGAATCCTTATAGGTTTCTCAATCTCAGTAGAGCTACGTTAGTAGACTTTTCTACTGTCCAGTTATCAGGTAAAGATATTTACATCTTCCGTGGAAGCTCCTTTGCTCCTTTTTTTTGGATCTCACACCTTCTTATAAGTAGAAGTGATTTTTAGGCTGGGTTTATACTGCGTGATCTCGGCCACTAAATGACCGCTGATCAGCTAGATGCAATCCAATCAGTTGTAGTTTAATAGCCTGTTTAGGCCGGCCAACTCCACTTCTGTGCACACAGAACAATTATTAACATGATTGTTCTGTATACATAGAATATCATTATTCTTGGCAGCACATGTCCTATTTACACAGGACGATCTGCTGCAGAGATTGATGGCTTTTAAAGTGGTTGGCCTTTTTTTAACAAACGTGTTGAGGACATGATATGGTGTACACTTACTATTATATAAGTATGACAGGTTCTCCTCCTCACAGACTGCACATCTCTCCAGTCCATACATTGACTGGTGGATGAACATGTGACCAGATCTTTCCATCAGCCTCCTCCAATTAAAGAACAGCTTTTCCATGTGAGGTGTTTATCATTTGGATGAGGTTGATGGACTAATCTGGTCATGTCCTCCACTTGTCAGTGCAGCTTTCCTCGCAGACTGCACAGCTATCCAGTCCTTACAATGGCTGCTGGTGGAGGAATATGTGATCAGACCATTCCATCGGCCTCCTTTAACTAAAAATCAACTTTTCCACGTGAGGTGTTTATCAATTGGATGAGGTTTATGGACTAATCTGGTCACTTGATTTTTCACCATAGGTCATTTTATGGACAGGAGAACTGTGCAGTCTTTGAGGAAAGCTACACTGACAAAAGCAGGCAAAGAACCTGTCATACCTTTATACGAGGAGTGTTCAATAATGTATCTACCTGAATATGAAAATAAAATTTTCTGAGAAAATTGAACTTGCTACTTTTCAGTATAATCCCCCTTGACTTTAACACACTTACTCCATTCCGCCTCCAGTGATCGGATGCCCTCAGACTAGGAGACCTCTAGCTGCTGTAAGAACCCAGTTACTGCTTCTTAAACTGCATTATCACCAGGAAATCATTTCTCATGCAAAATGTCTTCAGGTTCTGAAGTAGAAAGTAATCACTGGTGGCCAGGTCTGGACTGTAGGGTGAAAGTTTACGCTCCATGAAGCAGCATTACCCGATAACAGTTTGCGATTTGCGAGATTTGTGAGCTGCCTCATTGTCGTGAAGCACCAACGCACCTGCCGACTACTTCCCATAATGTTTCTCTTTGCCTCATGTAATGCCTTCATTGTTGAAGCATAGGTGTCTCCAGTAATGGTTGTCTTGTGTGACATAAATTCTAGTAATAAAACGCCTTTTGTATCCTAATAAACTGTTGCCATGATCTTTCCAGCTGACCGTTGGTCACAAAATTAATTTGGAGTTTTTGACCCCTTTCCATTGCATGTACTCTTGTTTGGTCTCAGGATGATGGTGGTGGAACCATGATTCATCATTCATAATAGTTCAAGAATAGAAGTCTCTTGTATTTTCCCTAAACATGTCTAAATTTTCTTTGCTGTTATTGCTAGCAACATCTTTTTTGCTCAGGCGTCAACATTTGTGGCACCCATCGGGAACTGACCTTTTACATCATCAAAACTAGAAACAGTGCCATCTGTTAATGTCTAACACTGACTTTGACCCGACAATCTTCCAAAAGCGTGGCCTCCACTTTACCGCACAATTCCTCTGAAGATGCTTTGACAGATCGCCCTAAATGGGGGTCATCTTCAATTGTTTCACTATGCCATTTAAACTTCTGGGCCCAAAACGTTGCTTGAAAGTAGGAAGGTGCAGCATCATCATATACAGCAATCATCCTTTCATTTTTTTAACTTCTTTAGGCTTCTTTTCTTCCTTCATAAAAAAAGGCTGAAACACAGATTTCAAGGATGTGTCACTTGTCAAAGTGTGTGCTGTTGCTTACTAACTGTGAAGGATTTGTCACTAAGAGATTAACATTGCTTCCGCTACTAAGCACCTCACTATCTATGGACTTTGTACATGGAGAGCCTGGTGTGGATGGGGGCTTCTCAGCTCTGCTTCATTCTTAATCTATAAGCTCTGATTGTATCAGAACGGCTGCAACCAGTAACCTAAGTGACACATCATTAGATTCAGCTTATTTTTGCTTACATCATGCTGCTCTCAGATGAGGTAGCAAAAACCTGCTGACAGACTCCCTTTAATCACGGAACAAAGCTCCAAATCCCTCACTTTCTTTGTAGATCCACACTGTACTGAACTGTACTACGCTTGCCATCCTGTCACTTCCATTGCTTTAATCAGACTGAACTTCTACTGTGTCTGTTGCATGTCTGTCCAGACATTTCTCAGTAGGCACAAAAAAGTTTGGCTCTCTTAACACTGACAGAACATCCTGGGGTAGAGAACACACCTCTTAATAGTAAATGTACATAGACTCATGTCCTGAACACATCTACAGTATAAAGTAGCCAACTCGTTTAGGTTTGCTTAAAAATCATCTCACCTGACAAATGAGTGTTTTGCTTGTTCATTGCGTGTGAGTGGCAGCCTATTTAAACAGGCCAATAAGAAACAAGCATTCCTAGGAACTCTTGTTCATGATTATCAGCCTGTCTAAATTATTCTACCTATTAGATTGAGGATAAGGGCTGTTAACTCTTGAGAATGGTTGTAGTTTTGCAAGGATTGTAAACATGTTTATTCTCTGTAATTTAGTTTACTTTAGGTTTTTTTCCTTTCAAAGAATGTGTTTTTGCTTCACCAGAACATACTCCATTCATGTGTGGCCTTGACACACATGTGAATGACATTGCTTCTTATAATGTTCAGTCTTGGTCCATCTTCCCTAAAACTATTAAAACAATATGCACTGTGTAACACCATAAAGTGCCTGTGATGCTAGTCACTACTCACGGACAGACCGTGAAACAGAGAAGTCAGATGTTCAGTACACAGAGAGCACGTAGAAAATCAAGGGGAAAGACAAAGGCGTAAGTCAGATCGCGGTCCGGGGTCAAAATACCAGGAGATAGCGGATCAAAGTAAAAGGACAAGATGAAGGGATAGTCAGAATACTGTTCAAAGGGTCAGACAGCGGAAGGTCAGAACTCAGCACAACAGAATCAGGGTAACACTCACCAGGAAGCACAAACTACGTCTGGCATGGATCAGAGGCAGACAGCTCCGTTAAGTAGCTGGGTAATCTCCAGAACAGAGAACAGTGGAGAAAGCCCAGCACCTCCCAGTCACAGATTGGACGGCCGAGCTGTCAATCAAAACACCCGACAGCTCAGCACGACCCAGATTCCATAGGGCTAAACAGTCACTCACTGAGCCGAGGAATCGTGACAGTGCCTTTACTCCTTTTATATCTATTGGTTAATATTTTTCCTAACTACCTTCTATATATTTATGCTCAGCTCTGTTGACTGTTCAGTAGTTTCCCATGTGGAAAGGGAAATGGGGCATAGAGACATCTCTCCTATGGGAACAAAGAATCAGACACATTAAAAATCCAACATGCCCTATGCTTCTTTCCCAAGACAGGAGAGAATCGGGACACTGCCAAACACATTGAACAGTCAGCTGATGCCTACAATGAAATTTCTGGTCGGCACTCTTAACTAGAAGACAGCCGTGCTCTGAAGTATGGGACGTCCCTCCAAGCAATAGTGCAAAATACTAAGGCACTCTTTTAAATATGCAATTAAAATTTTATTGATAAGTCAGCATGTGGAAATAGAAAGGATGGCCAACATTTTGGTCGGTCCAAGACCTTGTTCATGGCCTGTGTCTGGTGTATGTATGGTTCATAGCAGATACAGGGACTTAGGTCTGAAACATTGACTATCCTTTGTAGTTCCACATGTTGACTTATCAATTACACATAATTGCATGTTTCAGTGAATGCCATGGTATTTTGAGCTATAGCCAGCTGATGTCTGATTTAAAGCGGCTATGCGCTTTAGAATGTAATCAGTTAAATGCGTTAAAGGACACCCACTCATGCACAAGCATACTCAGTAGGGAGACTCAAATAAGAGAGGAATAGGCCACCACACAAAGGATCAAGATTGTTAAAAGTCAACATTCCTAATCCTTATTTTCCTTAACATCTGCCATCAGGAAAAATGTAGATCACCAACATTTACTATAGATGGTTGCCAGATTGGGCCATTATTCATTTGATGTGTATGATCACCTTTAAAATGGTTGTCAACAAGGTCAGGTTGGGCCGACATTCATCTGGTGTGTATGGTCACCTTTAGAATAGTTGTCAATGAAGTCAGTTTGGGCCAACATACATGTAGTGTGAATGGCCATGTTTAGAAGGGTTGTCAGTGAGATCAGGTTAGGAACGCATTCATATGGTGTGTATGGCTACTTTTACAATGGCTGTCATTGAGGTCAGGTTGGGCCGACATTTATCTGGTGTATATGGCCACCTTTAGAATGGTTGTCAATGAGGTACGGTTGGGCCAACATTCATATGATGTATATGGCCACCTGTAGAATGGTTGTCAATGAAGTCAGGTTGGGCCAACATTCATCTGGTGTGTATGACCACCATTAGAATAGTTGTTAGTGAGGTCAGGTTGGCCGACATTCATCTGGTGTTTGTGGCTACCTTTAGAATAGCTTCAATGAGGTCAGGTTTGGTCACAATTTATAACTAATATTTTGGCAAAACCTAATAAGAGTCATAAAATGCTGCAGTCATACAAAAAAGTGATAATTTTAAGAGGTTTTAATATTGTGGGAGAGGGGTTAGAATGCATTCAAATGGTCTACAGGGATCTTTGGCAAAATGTGAAAGGCTGTGTGGGAAAGGAAGGACAATTGTACTTGTAATGCTTCAGTAGGCAGCATCGGCATACACATATATGTCACGCTAACACACATTCATGTTAAAAAAAATTGCACGCTGATGGATAGACACACGGGACTTTGAATTTTAGTTTTGTCACAGATCAATTTGTAAGCGAGAAATGAGTTTACGCTACATTATATCAAACCACTAGGAAGTATATAGATATGTGGTATTTTTACACAATGTCATAAAATTAATTTAGCTCATAACTTTCATTTTTTGCCTCTTTTATCCACTGTAATAAAAAAGTGATTGTTAGGAATTTGACCTTTTTTAATACAAGTTCAAGAATGAGAGTGTAGATTAAATACCTTGGGGTTTGTAGACTCGTGAGTCAATCTTACTGTATCCTTTGTGGAAAAATTCCGCAATGTACAAAAGTCTTTCTATTCCACACTGATTTATTTTTGACTGATGTTGAACATCTGGTTTTGGAGCAGATCTAAGTCAGATAGTAAGAGACACTTCTTCATATTTCTTGTATAAATCTGTCTTTTTCGGTCAGCTTTATACAGCTGAACCCATATCATAGATCAAATATCGCTGTGATGGGATTGTGTGGGCAGACAACTCACTGCATATTTCTGCTATTGTCACTTTAATGAGAAAATATGAGCAGGTTTGTGGTTTAGTAATTGAGTACCGTGTCCTCAAATTAGATCTTGTAGTCTCTAAATGTAGATTTAGAGACGTTAGAGATGAAGTAATGGGCCTTTCAAAATTTCATTGTGGTTTTAATTCATTCCTATGAATCAACTGGCAGTACAATTACCTTGGCTGTGTATTGTCACTTGTCTTCTGGAGTTAGGGAGGAGACTCAATAGTCAAGGATTATACTGGATAGAACTTCCATTAACCCCCTATTTGTTCCTTTAAAATAATTGTCACCTTTGAGACTCCTATAAACCTGATGACCAGTTCTGTGTATAAGTTAAATCTGTAAAAACTTGTTTGTGTCTCGATCTTGTGATGGTAATGGGTATTAATTCTGAAGCCACTGGGTTCCATTAGGGAGATTAGGGCACAATACTCAGAGAAGATTGTCGAGATTTTCTCTAGTGAACCTGGTCCTAAATGAAATTAACCACTTTGGCTTTTTTTCATATACGCTAAGTAAATTAAATGGTTAGTACACTCTCCTTAACATTGAAATTACGGCAAGAAGAAAAAGTCTTGGAGTTATGGAAATCACAGGATGGATAAACATGTTACTGATAGGGAAATGAGGAAAAAATGGAAACAACATTTTTAAACATCTCAATTTATTCAGTATCAAGCATGTGCATGTGCAAAAATACATACACTTACATTCCTTGGCATGCTGTCAAGGTTTTTTAACGGTTTTCTAAAGACTGTTCTGCAAATTCAGGAGACACTACACCATAATCCCAGGAGTAGGACCAGAGTGATGTTCCCTTGTGGCGTTCTCTTCATGTTGTTACCCACTGAGTTTCCAGATGGAGAATGGAGGCCATAATGCAGCCGTGGAGACTGGAGTTGAGGTCTGTCCTTTTCAGCGATGAGTCCTGCTTTTTTGTCTTTGACGCAATAATAGCCAGAGATTTCTCTGAAGACCACGTGGGCAACACCATGAAGAGGCCTTCACAATGGGTTATCACACCAGACCTATTCCTGGGATTATGGGATGGCATAATGTGATATAGCCGAACCTCTCTAGTTTTTATTCTAGATACAATAACAGCTCGGTGTTACATTGATTTGGTGGTGGAACCAGTGGTACACTTGTTTCTCCAAAATGTCCCAGGAGCAGTTTTTCAAAATGACAATGCCAAACCACATGTTGACTTGCTAATGTCAGCTGTCTGTCTGGCCTGGATGTGCTACCATAGCCTGCAGCATCTCCGGACTTGTCTCCCATCTAGCATCTGGACTTCATTGATTGGCAATTACAAAAGGAGTTGCCAACAGCAGATCTTGATGACTTGCATGCGCAATTGCTCTGCTCTGTGTGGCTGAACATTACTCAGACTTCCATTAATAACATCAATGATAGCAGCCAAAGAGTGTAAGTGTGTGTAACGCTCATACTTGATATTGAATCTAGATGTTGTGAACATTTTGTTTCCATATTTGTCATGATTTGCACATCATTAACATGTCCATTCGATCTTGTGACTTCCATAATTTCAAAACATTTCCTTCTTGGTGATGCAATTTCAATGTTGAGCAGTGTAGTTTCAACAAACTTTGTATAGATGAATAGTGAAAGCGAATGTAGGAAACTTTGTAATTTATTTATAAGAGAAATATGCTTTTTTTCTCCACTTATGAGCCATTTCTGCTTCTGCCTCCTGAACTCACCATTCACTCTGAAAAAAAAGGCTCAAATCTGTCTTGGTCAAAATAATACAGACTGCCAGTACAGTGAGGAGTCAGTTTCCATGGGTTGTTATAGTCTTTGTGGAGGGGGAGAGGGGTACAGAACACTCTTCACAGTAAGAGATAGGGATATTATTCTGCAGCTTAAAGCAGCTGTTTTACCTTTCCCCAGGGGTGAAATCATGGACATACTGCTGTATAATAACCTGCATCCGTCTGCTGCTTCTGTTTGTGTACTACACAGAGCACAGGGACAACAGAAATCCCTCTGGTTCTGTGTAGGGTGTATATAAGGCATTATAGCAGCTGCTTGCCACCTACCAGCTCAGACAGAACTTTAAATTAAAGAATATATTCTGGCTGTTATTTATTTTTTGCTATGGGGCTAAGAACAGGCGGGTAGTTGATAACTACCTGCCTTTTCTACCTGGTGCCATTCTTTGGCGGTTCGGATCGGTAACAAACTGCTAATGTCGGCAACTGTAAAGCTTCCGGCAACATTACACCGACAGACCAGCTTCTTTTCTGCTTTGCTCTGTTGACGGGGCCTGTCTGGTGATGTCATGCTGATTGACAACTGGCTCCCCGCTACCTAACTGCAGGGAGCCAGCTGTCAATTAGCATGACGTCGCAGTGATACCTCATCGACAGAGCCGACTGGAAGAGGAAAAGCTTCTCTGTTGATGTCAAGTGAAGCCGCCGAATCGGCGTCAGGAGCATTCAGTGACTGCTCTGAGCCAGCAGATAATTAGCAACTGTCTGCCTGTAAGCTCTTAGACCCATAAGAAAAAAAAAATAGTCCCAGATAACCCCTTTAATGTTTTAAGTGTTTTTTTTCGCTTCAGGTTTTGAAAAATGGCTTAAAAAAAAATTGCATATCATTTCTTTGAAGGGGCTCCTGATGGAATGTACTGCCGAATTATGCGCTATCAAATCAGAAACCTGAAAGAAATGCTTCAGGAAAAAACAACAACTTGCTGCAAAACTCATTGAAACTGTTTCTGGAAACATTTCAGGAAACAAAGAACTCTAAGGGTGCTTTCACATTGCATTTGGGCACCTGTTCAGTGGCCCCGTCGAAGCTTACGTCCGAAACCCCCGCAAAACAGGATTCGTACATATGCACCAACAGAGCCATAGACTATAATGTTGCTGACAGAGCGAACGTGCGCTGTGACGTGCTTAATTTTCTGGCGTGTATGCCTTCTGGAGGCGGACACTCAGAAGCAGTCTACTACGTCTGAGTGTCCACCAGGGCTGTGGAGTCGGTAAGCCAAACCTCCGACTCCTCAATTTTCATGACTCCGACTCCAACTCCGACTCTGACTCCCTCATACATGGCTCATGTTTAAGTTTAAGTGATAAATTTACTATAGTAAAATGGTAACATCAGGCTTTTAATCATTATTATGATACAATAATCAAGCTGTTTAGATAGAACATGAAATATATTTATTGGAATACAACTTTAGAACAAAAAAACTTTTGCATATTTACAATTTATTATACACTATGCAGTAAGTGGAAAAAAAACTGTTTTCAACAAAAACATACTGAATAACATTTGTGCAGTCTATGAATTAGTTCTGAGAAATAGTATCACCTCCATCAGATCCTCCTTCATAGATGACCTCAAATCTGACCTAATTATTTTAAAGGGAATCTTTCACCCCCCTGGGACCTATCAGACCTCTAATATGGGCATACAGGTGCTAGAAATATGAATCCATACTTACCTGTATGTCCCATATTAGAGGTCTACTTGCTTTGTAATAGCTTTGTATTGGCAAGCTTTGCGTCCGGGGGATGAGAAGAAATCCCCGCCTATTAGCTTCATTTCCATATTCCCCCCTCCCCTGCACGTCACAGGGCCCTGTGACGTGCAGTTCCCGGCCGTATCCCGCAACTGCGCAACTTACCCTGTACGGAAGTCGCTCTTCTTCCTGCCATCTGTGTAGTCTTGTGGAGCAGGAAACTTGTGCGCAGGCGAGTCATTCTACCTTCCCGGCGCCTGTGCACAAGTTTCCTGCTCCACAAGGTTACACAGACGGCAGGAAGAAGAGAGACTTCCGTACAGAGTAAGCTTAGCCTTAAAGGGAATCTGTCATCCCCCCTGTCAGTCAGGGCCCTGTCTGATAGGTCCCAAGGGGATGACAGATTTCCTTTAAGGCTAGAGAACAACCTCTCTACACTAACTTGGGTTGGTGGCAAAGCAGTAACCACATGGGTAACATCTCTAACAATTTCAGGGTATAAAGGAATGGCCTTGTGCACAGTCAGTTTTGATGAACGATTGAACTCTTCCACTTCTTTGAGAGCAAGTGAAAAAATGTTTAATTCCACAATTGCCCCTATTCCAGCTTGTCTCTTCAAGATGGAATACATTTTAGAGGTTCCTGCAGCAATACCCAATGTCCTCACTTTGCTAATCAGAGTTGCAGCATGTCCCTCTTGCAGACTATCACTTATTGCCAGCTGCAGCGTGTGCACAACACGGCGCATGTGATGAATAGGAAAGAGGTGTGAAGCAGCTTCATCAAGATCATCTAATTGTAAAGAATCATTTTGCTGTTCATCTGTTTGTTCCTCAGTTATGGGAACAGGACTGTGGCCTTCCATCTCCAACATACTGAATCTGAAATGTTCTTCTAGCTGCTGTTCACCTTCATTATTCTCATTCATCAGTTTAATTGTACTTATCATGTATGAAGCATTATCAGTTATAATAGCAAGAACCTGTTCTTTTTTTGTTCTTAATCCTGCTTTCCTGTTCACTCCAGCAGTTCTGAGATGAGTGCAGGCATTCCTTCCCTGTGTGTTTGCTTTTTTTTTTCCTTATCTGTAGAGGAGGAGCTTCACTACTTATCATGTACATAAACTGCAGCACAGATTTATCTCAGCTAAAAGTCTAGACCCTTAGATCAGGAATAGGACAGACATTTATAGGACATTTCATAAGTTTCCCAAATTCTTATGAAAAAATATTCCCCACAAACTGCATTGAACTACTGTAACCAATTTATTATATATCTTAGGAGTCGGTGTCAGTCCATTTTATACCGACTCCACCAAATGGACACCAACTCCACAACTCCGACTCCACAGCCCTGGTGTCCACCAATGTGAAAGCACCCTAAGATTTTAGTCCCATAGCAAAAAAATAACTAAAATCCCGGATAGCCTTTTTTAAAAAATAGTCTGCAGAGGGAAAGACTGGTGATAAATGCAGGATACAAGCCATATCATAGCCAGAAATTGTGTTATTCCTCATGTACATACACACAACTTTCATGACATTCACTGTGCAGGATTTCTTGAATTTGTACTATGGAAAGTCCTAGTACCTGCTTTTTATGCTGTAGTAAGGATAGATGGATTTATCTAATAGCTGAATTATAATTACCGTGTACTCTGCACTACAATTCTATTAGTATTGTAATGTCCGATAACAAATCAGAAGGAAGAGGAATAAAAACAGTAAAAAGAACGGAATATTTTAGAGGAAATTTAAAAAAGTTTTCTATAGGCCTAAAACTGTACTGAAGTATTCATTTTTAAAATCACTGATCCCAAGCCAGCTCGTCCAATTGATTCCCATCTTTGTATATTTATACCTGATCATATATCCACTGTGATGTCTTGTTCCTACAGGGAAATTATTTTTAACAATTTGTAACAGCAAAGTCTTAATATCAGCAACAATAAAAAAAAAATCAGAAACACACATGGCAGCAATAATAATAGTACTAATAATAAGTGAGGCAGTTTGGGAAATATGCCAGTCCTCACAGTATGACCACGCGTGCTACCCTTTATTCTGTACCTGCGGGCATACAGTCTGGGGCTCTGCTGGGAATACGGCAAGATGCAGGAGGCTGGAGGAAACAAACCTGTAGCACAAAGAACATAAACAAGGAGCCTTTCAACAGCCGATCATAGCTGATGAAAGGCAGAAGACCAGATATTAAACAAACTTGATGTATGAATTACAGGTGGCACAAATGCATACACAGAAAGGATTTCTGCTATCAGATTCCATGGGCATGGAGAATGTCTTTACAAATGTCTTCTGTTAGCAGAAGGATTATTATGCAAAGGAATGTAGCTACTTGTAACCGCAGAATATTAATTCACAAGAGCAATAATGTTCATTTTCTACTTCAATGAAAATCCATGCAGCAGTGTTCTCAAGAAGTATTAAATCTAAAGTACTATTTATTTGGAGGTGCTTTAAAGGGAACCTGTCACCATTTTTTGCCTTATAAACTGTAACGGGTCTGGGAGGCGGAACCTCTGAGCTACTATACAAGGGGGCGGTCCTTGTAAGGGAGCGGGTGGCGACCAGGGTAGACGGGCAGGCAGTCACAGCGGTGACTGGGACAGTCTCTGAATGAACGGACAGGAGGTCACGGCAAGTTACCGGGGCAGTCTCTGGATGAACGGGCAGGAGGTCACGGCAAGTGACCGGGGCAGTCTCTGGATGAACGGGCAGGAGGTCACGGCAAGTGACTGGGGCAGTCTCTGGATGAACGGGCAGGAGGTCACGGCAAGTGACCGGGGCAGTCTCTGGATGAACGGGCAGGAGGTCACGGCAAGTGACCGGGGCAGTCTCTGGATGAACGGGCAGGAGGTCACGGCAAGTGACCGGGGCAGTCTCTGGGTAAAGGATTGGTACGACCTGTGGCGGCAGATGATAGACGTGAGCTCCCAGGTGAGCAGGCGAGAGTCTCTGGATAAACGGGTGGTCACAGCATGTGACGGCGGAGCCTCCAGGAAGACCAACAGACAGGTAGCAGATAAGCGCTCCCAGGTGAGCGGGCAGGAGTCTCTGGACAGGCGGGTGGTCACAGCACGTGACGGCAGAGCCTCCTGGTAGGCTAGCAGACAGGCAGCAGATGAGCGCTCCCAGGTGAGCGGGCAAGCTGGTCCTTAGACAGACTGACAGGAGTAGGAAGGCAGACCGTCGGACCTCAGGCAAGCAGGCAGGTAGAAGATGTGCGCTCCCAGGTGAGCGGGCAAGCTGGTCCTTAGACAGACTGACAGAAGTTGGAGGGCAGACCGTCGGACCTCAGGCTAGCAGGCAGGTAGCAGGATATCAGGCAGGAATTAGACAGCAGACTGGCAGGAATCTGGCAGGTATCTGGCAGGTAACTGGCAACGGGACCTGAGGGCTGAAGCAGAGTAGTGAACAGTGCTACAACATTGCTCGGGCACCTCCATTTTGGAGGAGGTGCCTTTTATATGGGAGGTCCTCCGGCAATTGGCCGGGGACTCCTTAGGACGGCGCGCGCGGTCCCTTTAAGAGAGGGGGAGAGCGCGCGCGCGCGCCCTAAGCACACTGCCGGGGAAGGAGCGCGTGCCGGAAGCAGCGGGGAGAGAAGCGCTGGAGGACGCCGCGCCAGGAGCGGGGAGGTGAGAGGGACGGCGTCTCTGCCTAGAACGGGGCAGAGACGCCGATGCTACAGTACCCCCCCCCTTTAGGCCCCCTCTTTTTTTGGCCAGAAAGAAATTTCTCAAGGAGAAGCGGGGCGTTGATGTTCTCCCTGGGTTCCCAAGTTCTCTCCTCAGGACCAAACCCCTTCCAATCTACCAGAAAAAAGGTTTTTCCTCTTACCCTCTTGGAGGCCAGAATACTCTCTACCTCAAAGATGTCATCAGCGGAAACCGGAGCAGGAGGGGCACCTGGATTTTTGGAAAAAAAGTTAAAGACAACGGGTTTGAGGAGAGATACGTGGAAGGAGTTGGGGATCCGTAGGGTGGCCGGGAGTTTTAATTTGTAGGCCACAGGGTTAATTTGCCTGAGGACTTCGAAGGGGCCGATGAATCGAGGACCCAACTTGTAGGAGGGTACTTTGAGCCGCACATGTTTGGATGAGAGCCAAACCTTGTCTCCCGGACGGAATTGGGGCGGATCCAGACGTCTCTTATCAGCATATATCTTCATCCGCTCAGAGGAGAGAAGAAGAGCGGACCTGGTGCTCTCCCAAATAGTAGAAAATTCGCTGACAAGAGACTCCGCAGCAGGGTTGTCCACAGAAACGGAGACAGGAAGTGGAATCCGGGGATGTTGGCCACCGACTATAAAGAACGGGGATTTGGAAGAGGACTCGCTCTCATGGTTGTTATAAGAGAACTCGGCCCATGGTAAGAGATCCACCCAGTCCGAGTGGTGAGCATCAACGAAGTGCCGGAGGTAGCTGGACAAGATCTGATTGATCCGCTCCACTTGACCATTGGACTGAGGGTGGTAAGCGGAGGAGAAATCCAGGGTAATGTCCAGCAGCTTACATGTGGCTCTCCAGAAGCGAGAGGTGAACTGAACCCCACGATCCGACACGATGTGGAGGGGCAGACCATGGAGACGGAAGATGTGGCGGATAAAGTCTTTAGCCAGCTCGGGTGCAGATGGAAGACCAGGCAGGGGAATGAAGTGGGCCATCTTAGAAAAACGGTCAGCGACAACCCAAATGACAGTACAACCGGCAGAAACTGGAAGGTCGGTGATAAAGTCCATAGCGATGTGTTGCCAAGGAGCAGCAGGTACGGGAAGGGGCAGGAGATGGCCGGCAGGTAGATGTCGGGGAACTTTGTTACGGGCACAGGATGAACAGGCCGCGACGAAGTCTACCATGTCCTTACGCAGGGTAGGCCACCAGTAATGCCGGGTAATAAGTTGGAAGGTCTTCTTTTGGCCAGCATGGCCAGCTAGTTTAGAAGAATGTCCCCAGCGAAGAACCCTCTCCCGATCTGGCACAGCTACGAACGTCTTACCAGGTGGAAGACGAGTCAGATCCAAGGGGGCCACATTCATCACCTTGGAGGAGTCGATGATGTGCGTAGGTTCCTCCTCTTGATCGGAGGACAGGAAGGACCGGGACAAGGCATCAGCTTTGACGTTCTTGTCCGCCGGACGGAAATGAAGAATGAAGTCGAAGCGGGCAAAAAACAACGACCACCGGGCCTGGCGAGGATTGAGTCTCTGGGCATTTTGGAGATATGCCAGGTTTTTGTGATCCGTGTAGATAATTACCGGGTAGAGAGCCCCTTCAAGCAGATAGCGCCACTCTCCCAGTGCCAATTTGATGGCTAGCAATTCCCGGTCTCCAATGGAGTAGTTGCGCTCCGACGAGGAGAAGATTTTGGAGAAGAAGCCGCTCGTTACCATTCTCCCGGTAGAAGACTTCTGGGTGAGCACCGCTCCGGCTCCGGAGGAGGAGGCATCAACCTCCAGGTAGAATTGTTTATTACAGTCCGGACGGTGCAGGACGGGAGCAGAGGCGAAGGCTTTCTTTAGGGAAAGGAAGGCCTCCTCGGCTTCAGGCGACCATGTCCTGGGGTTAGCCCCCTTACGGGTAAGTGCAGATATGGGAGCAGTCCGAGACGAGAAGTGTGGGATGAAAAGACGATAATAATTAGCGAAGCCCAGGAATCGCTGTATCGCCTTCAAACCTTCAGGACGAGGCCATTTTAGAACGGAAGAGAGCTTCTCGGGATCCATTTGCAGACCTGTTTGGGAGATGACATAGCCCAAGAAAGGAAGGGAGGTCTGATCGAAGAGGCACTTCTCGTATTTGGCGTAAAGGTGGTTCTGCCGAAGCCTAAGCAGGACCTGACGAACATCCCTCCGGTGTGTGGGGAGATCCGGAGAGAAGACCAAGATATCGTCCAGGTATACCACTACGCAGGAGTACAGGAGGTCACGGAAGATGTCGTTGACTAGTTCCTGAAAGACCGCGGGAGCATTACAGAGACCGAAGGGCATCACAAGGTACTCGTAGTGACCGTCCCGGGTATTGAATGCCGTCTTCCACTCGTCTCCTTGACGGATACGGACCAGATTATACGCTCCTCGTAGATCCAGCTTGGAGAAGATCCTGGCGCCCTTGAGACGGTCAAACAATTCGGAGATGAGTGGCAGGGGATATTTGTTTTTTACCGTGATGAGATTGAGTCCTCTGTAGTCAATACAGGGACGTAGCGAGCCGTCTTTCTTTTTGACAAAGAAGAATCCGGCTCCAGCCGGGGAGGTAGATTTTCGGATAAATCCCCTAGCCAGATTCTCTTCAATGTACTCAGACATGGCTCGGGTCTCGGCTGCAGACAACGGGTAGATACGCCCACGGGGAGGAGTGGTGCCAGGTACCAGGTCGATCGGGCAATCGTATGGCCTATGGGGTGGCAACGTCTCAGCTTCCTTCTTACCGAAGACGTCCGCATAGGGCCAGTAGGGAGCCGGGAGACCAGGTAAGTTAGCTGGAGTAGGCTGAGGGCGAAGTGGACGGACCGGGACCAGGCAGGTCCTATGGCAGTCAGGACCCCATCGGAGTACTTCACCGGACCGCCAGTTCAATACGGGTTCATGTGTCTGGAGCCAAGGTAGACCTAGCAACAGGGAGTGAGAAAGTCCGGACAGCACATGGAATGAGATCTCCTCAGAGTGCAGCATTCCCACCTGCAGGGTTATGGGTTCGGTGACGAGCAGGATGGTCTCCGAGAGAAGTCTTCCATCCACGGAGGCGACTGACAATGGTTCAGCCAAGGACTTGGTGGGAATATGGTATCTCTCTACCAGAGACTGGGAGATGAGGTTTCCAGCAGCTCCAGAATCCAGATGGGCGAGTTCAAAGAGACGGTTCTCTCCCCAAGCAATAGAGACCGGTAAGGTCAGAGACGGAGAGGGCTTACTTTTGTCTAGGACGACCTCTCCGAGTGGTCCTAGACACTGGCGTTTCCCGGTTTTTCCGGGCAGGAACGGATGAAGTGCTTCATACTGCCACAATAGAAACAGCTTCCCTCGGCTCGGCGAGATTCTTGGCGAGAACCGACCATCTTGGTCTGGTCGACCTGCATAGGCTCAGGAGAGTGTAGCTGAGGAGAGACGGAGGGAGTGACGGGTTTCTGGAAAGTAGGAGCTAGACGTGGAACCCTCCTCTCACGGGTGACCTCTTTGGCACGCTCCTGGAACCGCAGGTCAATCCGGGTGGCAAGAGTTATAAGGTCATCGAGAGTGGTAGGAATGTCCCGACCGGCAAGTTCATCTTTAATACGGCCGGACAGACCCTCCCAGAAGACGGAAACCAGAGCGTCATTATCCCAGGCCAGCTCCGAGGCAAGGGTACGGAACCGTATGGCATATTGGCCCACGGTGAGACTTCCCTGACGGAGGCGTAGCAGAGATGATGCGGATGAGGTCTTCCGTCCGGGTTCGTCGAAGACTTTCCGGAAAGCCGTGAGAAAGGCAGGCAAGTTGGACACCAGGGGGTCTCCTCTCTCCCATAGAGGATTTAGCCAGGCCAGGGCCTCCCCGGTGAGATGGGACATGATGAAGGCAATTTTGGCCCGGTCGGAGTTAAACTGGTGAGACAGGAGTTCAAAGTGCAGGGTGCACTGATTTATGAAGCCCCGAGCCTGGGCGGAGTCGCCTCCGAAACGAGGAGGTGCAGAAAGCCGGGGTCCGGGGTAGGATACCATGTTATTAGTGGGCAGTGGAGCTGCCGGATTGCGAGTCATGGCACTGGCGGTGGTTGCAGGCAGAGCAGTCAGAGTGTCCAGGCGAGAATTGACATTCCGCAGGTGACCCAGGATGGACTCCTGTTGGGACCTCTGACGGGACAGTTCATGACACAGGTCCGAGAGCGAGGGAGCTTGGGTGCCACCGGGTTCCATGGCCCGAGCAAACTGTAACGGGTCTGGGAGGCGGAACCTCTGAGCTACTATACAAGGGGGCGGTCCTTGTAAGGGAGCGGGTGGCGACCAGGGTAGACGGGCAGGCAGTCACAGAAGGTGACTGGGACAGTCTCTGAATGAACGGACAGGAGGTCACGGCAAGTGACCGGGGCAGTCTCTGGATGAACGGGCAGGAGGTCACGGCAAGTGACCGGGGCAGTCTCTGGATGAACGGGCAGGAGGTCACGGCAAGTGACCGGGGCAGTCTCTGGATGAACGGGCAGGAGGTCACGGCAAGTGACCGGGGCAGTCTCTGGATGAACGGGCAGGAGGTCACGGCAAGTGACCGGGGCAGTCTCTGGATGAACGGGCAGGAGGTCACGGCAAGTGACCGGGGCAGTCTCTGGGTAAAGGATTGGTACGACCTGTGGCGGCAGATGATAGACGTGAGCTCCCAGGTGAGCAGGCGAGAGTCTCTGGATAAACGGGTGGTCACAGCATGTGACGGCGGAGCCTCCAGGAAGACCAACAGACAGGTAGCAGATGAGCGCTCCCAGGTGAGCGGGCAGGAGTCTCTGGACAGGCGGGTGGTCACAGCACGTGACGGCAGAGCCTCCTGGTAGGCTAGCAGACAGGCAGCAGATGAGCGCTCCCAGGTGAGCGGGCAAGCTGGTCCTTAGACAGACTGACAGGAGTAGGAAGGCAGACCGTCGGACCTCAGGCAAGCAGGCAGGTAGAAGATGTGCGCTCCCAGGTGAGCGGGCAAGCTGGTCCTTAGACAGACTGACAGAAGTTGGAGGGCAGACCGTCGGACCTCAGGCTAGCAGGCAGGTAGCAGGATATCAGGCAGGAATTAGACAGCAGACTGGCAGGAATCTGGCAGGTATCTGGCAGGTAACTGGCAACGGGACCTGAGGGCTGAAGCAGAGTAGTGAACAGTGCTACAACATTGCTCGGGCACCTCCATTTTGGAGGAGGTGCCTTTTATATGGGAGGTCCTCCGGCAATTGGCCGGGGACTCCTTAGGACGGCGCGCGCGGTCCCTTTAAGAGAGGGGGAGCGCGCGCGCCCTAAGCACACTGCCGGGGAAGGAGCGCGTGCCGGAAGCAGCGGGGAGAGAAGCGCTGGAGGACGCCGCGCCAGGAGCGGGGAGGTGAGAGGGACGGCGTCTCTGCCTAGAACGGGGCAGAGACGCCGATGCTACATAAACCATGCCCATCACCTTTAAAATCATGTAAATGGGGTTCCTACATCCCCTTTATATCCTCATAGGTGCCCCTGCATACCTTCAAAAAATGTTTTATTCATGTATTGTGTTGCATGCAAATTGTGTTGTATGGTCCAATGGGCGAATCCAGATCGCGCTCAGCGCCACTCCAGTGTCTTTAAACGCCACCTCTTCTATCTGCATGGAAGTGGATGACGTCTCCTAAGTCACCCAAGCAGTGCTCGGAGTCTCGTGCTTTACTTGTATGTCACCAGCTCCCTGGGTGTTCAGTAGGGCAGAGTGAGGTGCGCCTGCGCAGATCTCTGATTCTACTGCGCAGGAGTGAGACTTTTTCTAAGGTATGCAGGGGCACCTATGAGGGTATAAAGGGGTTGTAGGAACCCTATACCCTATTTGATGATTGATTTTAAAGGTGATGATCAGGGTTTATAAGGCAGAAAACTGGTGACAGGTTCCCTTTAATTTGCTTTGATTGTTATCTGTTGTGTTTTTGTCATCAGTCATTTCAGCCTAGATAGAAGCTGACTGTAGTGTAGAATAGGTCATCAATATCTGATGTTTGGGGTCCAACTCACATTACCCCATGATCAACTGATTGAAGGATGATCAGTGCAGCAAAGGTGCTTTCTGTATATTGTGTAGTGGTTGTAATTGGTACTGTAAGCTCTCTCCCATTAAAGAGGTATGTGCATAGGTGTTAATTACCTATCAACGTGATAGGTCATCAATAGCAGATTGGTCGTGGTACAACACCCAGCACCCCCACTGACAAGCTGTTAGTTGCTTGGCCTGCAGCAAGATGTAAACACTTTCAACTGAGCTGCTGAGGGTAGCTCCATTCAAAGTGTAGCAGCAGCAACTAGGTAGTGCAGCATAGCTACTGTGCTGCAGTAGTTGGCAGTGGCTGCTACACTATTAATGGAGCTGCACCATACGTTCATGTACTACGCCGAATTGTACATATGGACTAAATAAATAGTAACTGTAGACACACACGCACTTTACTGGGGCTTGGCATATCTTAGAACTGATACAGTGGTTGGTCTATAAAGAAAGGTGGCTTTTTAGTTTTGGTTGTTGTAATTTTACTGATTTTAAGGTCTATTAGTAACATGGCATTTATGGCACATACATGTAATTCTACTATTTGCTCTGTGTTCAGGATTCCAAACCACTATTAGTATATCAGATGTCATTTGTTGAAGAAAATGCTTCATTATCTTCCATGAAATTGTGCTTTAAAGGGGTATTCCAATCTTCAAGATCCTATCCCAATATGTAGTAGGTATAATAATATTAGCAAATACCTCCAATTAGAAATGTAGTAAAGTTCTTCTGATTCACTGTCTCTTTCCTCATGTGCAGGTATTGCCGTAGCTTAGGTATCCATGGTTATGACCACTCATATAGTGACAGTTAACTAGTTACTAGTGGTCATAACCATGGATACCTAAGCTACTGCAATGCCCTGCACATGAGGAAACATAACGAATCAGGAGAACTATACTACATTTCTAATTGGCGGCATTTGCTAATATTATTATTATTACACCTACTACATATTGAGATAGGATTTTGACGATGGGAATACCCCTTTAAGCTACTTTATATGACTATTAAGATGCACAAGAGACAAATGAGACCGGTAACCTGAAACACTTCATGGGACAATTTACTTGAAAAAGAAACTGAGTTTGTAACTTGGTTCTTAACTTTCCATCATGTAAGTCTGAAAATGAAGTAAATTTACAAAAAATTGTCAAATGCCATTTTACGTAAAATGTGACTAGACATCTCAGTGTATGTATAAATGTGTAAGAGCTTGCTATTCTTTATTCTGAGACCATAAATAGTTATTTATTAGAGTGTTATGTCACGTGAGCCCTGCTTCCAATCAGAGCTGGCTTCACTCTCCCCACCTTCAGACATCAAGAGGTAGTCAGATCTGCGGCTGGGCGCTCACTTGACATAATCTCACGTGACGTTAGCTAATGCCGACGCTGCTGGAACGGCTCCGGCATCGGAGGTGAGTATAAGTGTTATGTTACTGGCGCCAACATGGTGATTGAGACAGGGTTGTCAGAGTAGTGGACAACCCCTTTAACATTAACATTGTAAAATCTCCATTGATAAAACATACATAGCTAAGAATTTACTGAACTTATGTTAAAAAATGGTGGTACCTGGATGGTGAATGTAACAAAAGCATCTGTTAGATACTATTCATTTTTAAATCATCATTCGTTGGTTGTAAATGGTCTTTAAAATACAAGTAGTGAGTTTATCTGAGGATAATGAGCTAACGTGTCATAAAATCGACACTAGTGTATAAAAAATGTAGCATAAATCAGTCATTTATCGCTTTTGTGTGTCCTAGCTTTAATTAATGATCTTTTATGTGTAGTTTTACTAGGGGGGATACAGTGGCTCATGGAGAGTTCATGGGTCTGTAATGTGGACCAGCGGGGACTTTGTGTGCCTCTGCACAGTTCATATAAAGGGCATCATTGAAATTCTTATGATATATGTCAATCAAACCATTTTATTCTCTTGAATCCTTGAGCCTATATTCACACAGGAGATGACAAAATGATGTGAGTTTCATTGCTGCTTTTTACTTCCACTTTCTTTACTCTCCAGTCACTCCCTGGTGGTGATCCATGCTATATAGGGACATTGTACAGCTTAGGTTCATTGCCCTTCCATAATGGCATCATGTCCCATACATCCTGCTTCCAAACTATCTAACCCGAAGAGAAGTCATTTAGAGGAACAATGCATGAGGGAGTCTTGTTTGTGACCCTGACGCATTGTTGTGGAGCAGAATGTCAATAATGGCGGCTTATTTGTGACTTCCCAGATGAGGATGCTTTGTAAGGTTACCATTCTTCTAGGATCTGGTATTTGTCATGGCCTACTACTACCAGCATCATGCCTATACAACCAGCTTCTCATGATCAGGATTCAGATCCTAAAATAGAAAGCAGCTGAAGCCTTGATATCCACTTTTAACTTCATGGATGATATATTAGACTAGAGCCTACTGTTCAGCAACTATGTTATTAAGCATCCGAAATTGGTGTTTAATTTGGCACTAAAGAATGCTGTCTGGACAGCAGCGTTGGGCAGACACTCATTTTTCTTCTGCCAGGCTGGACATCTGACTTCACTAATTGAAGACACATGGCGGTGCTTGTTGGGAGTAGGGTGTCTCCAATGTACTGATTCAGTGTATACACAGATTCCATGTGATATTAGCAGAGCTTCATCTGTACCCGCTGTTAGGGCATTCACAGGCCCAGTAATGTTTACTCAGAAGAACTTGTCTTCATTCTTCCAGAAGGATTCTGAAGCTTCAGAGAAGACTGTTCAACCCCTAATTATCTGTACTAAGGGCACGTTCCTACCATTTCTAACTTACTCTTAGGGCTTGTGCAGGCCACCCTATTATCGGTCCTACGGCAATCTGACAAAACATTGGATCGCTCTTGGACCAATGTTATTACACATGCTCAATTTTGTCCTGTGGTCCGTGTGTCTCGTCATTGTGTCATGAGTTTTCTCACGGATAGATAAATAAATGGCAAAGCTTCTCCTATCCTTTGCGCTGTTAAATGCAGGCAGCACACGGACGCCATCTGTGTGTTTTTCACTGAGCCACAGAACCTGTGTTGGCAATTTTTATCTGTGATAACGGAAAAAAATGGATGTGTCTCTGTGAGTTTTGTATGGACACACGGTCTGTGATAAAACACGGACATATGAATAGCACCATAGATTATAGGTACATGCTGTATCTGAAAATGGATACGACATGTACGTGCAACATGGATTTGTGAATGAGGCTTAATACTGTTAAACCTGGCAAAAAAACAGTAGTTACCTGCAGCCATAGTGCTAATCTATAAGTAAATACAATTTTAAAGGGAAGCAATCATGTGAAAAAAACACCATTAACCTGCCGATGTGGGGTTATTCTGCAGGTTTATTAGCGTTCGGAACCTGCCCAGTATTGAGAGCACCGCTGCCAGGAGGAAATTTACTTTATTCGTCCCTGCAGCGTTTGGCTTCCAGTTATAGGGGTGGTGTTGGCATGGTTTCAGGCTCAGCATTAAAAAGTCAGCTGTCAGTCAGTACCGAGGACACGGCCACAGCTGCCAGTCTCTATACATATAGTGGCTGAAATTGCGTCGTCACCACCCATATGATTGGAAGCCGAACGTTGCTGGGAGGAATAAAGTTAATTTCTTCCCTGCAGCAGGGCTCTAAGTACCAGCGCTGGACAGGTTCAGAATGCTGTTAACGTGCAGATTAACCCTAACTCTGCAGGTTAATAATGTTTTTCCACATTATAGGATGCCTTTAAATATATGTTGCCTTCTAATTGGAAGTGCAGGTGCAGGAAGAAAATGGAGTTAGATTCCCCCTGCGGCCACTCGCTTCCAGTCATTGGGTAGGTGTCAGGGCTGTGATCAGTTAGTGCTCAGTACAGTGTGAGCACACCTTAATCAGGCCTCCTGCTGCTTGACTTGATTTGCAGCGTGCTGTGGAGCAGGATGCCAGTCAAGGAGTAGTGGGCGTGATTACAGTGTGCTCATTGTGTGCTGAGCACTAACTGCTCACAGCCCCTTTGAATGGAAGCAGCTGCATTTTCTTTTTGCAGCCGCTCTTCCTATTAGAAATCTACATATATTTAAAAATGTATTTATGTGCAAATTAGTGCTGTGTCTGCAGGTAAATACCAGTTTTGTTTTTTTCTAACAGGTTCTCTTTAACACATTAAACCTGTAAATACAGATATGTTGATGCATTTAATCAGACTTCAAGGACCAGGTGACATTGCAACTTTGGCCGGGACACAATGGGGCAAAGTAAGAAAAATAGGATATTTTCCCATTCATCATGACACAGCATAACAGATTCACTAACGGGTCACACAGGAACAAAATTAACCAAGTAAAACTGATTTTTAAATGCTGGCACCATGGTTGGTTAAATGGACAATATTTATACTTCTCCATATAAATTCATATTTTTTGCATGTATTATTATTTTTCTGCATTGGATATATAGCGCTATCATATTTCACATCACTTTACATACATTATCATCACTGTCCCCATTGGGGCTCACAATCTAGATTCCCTATCAGTCTTGGGAGGAAACCGGAGAACCCAGAGGACAACCATACAAACACGGGGAGAACATACAAACTCCTTGCAGATGTCCATGGTGGGATTTGAATGCAACAGTGCTAACCACTTAGCCACACTGTGTACATAGACTACATATAAACTTATGTATCTGGTGTACACAGTTTTTATATGAATGTATGTTTTTGTTTGTATATAGTGTCTATATCAGGGGTGGACAATCCATTGGTGCAACCTATGCAGCCGCTCAGGGCCCAAGCGGTAAGGTGGCCACTGTCATCTCCACATCCAAAGCAGGTGGAATTGTGCATTATGATGAGCTCTTGGACAGTGTAGGGCCCATATATTGTTCTTACACAGGGGCCCTCTTCTGTCTGTGTCCACTCCTGCTCATATGAAGTCACGTTTATTGTCTGCATATGTAAGAATAGACCCAATGTTAATTAGATTACAAAAGCAACTTGAGAGAAATAAATGTTCATGTTGAAAGGAACTATTTTATTAAATCTTATAATACGTTGGTCAGCCTTGAAGTAGGACGTATGAAGGAAACGGTGAGATTAATTACAGCATAAACATTTGTGTGGTATGGCAGGCATGTGGAGCACACACTAGATTGATTCATTTTGTATGGGATAATGGCCAAAGAGGTTAGAACATTGCAGACCTACTAATAAAAATATACAGCGTTAATATCACGAGCATATCAATATTATGATCACAAGATGTACTTGCCTTTATTCAAACCATATCTCTCTCACCCAGATCTACTGAACTTCCAAAGTTCCAAATGACTGGGACATTTCTCATACTATTCTTGAGGTGTTAAAATTAAGAAAAGGTTGCTTCAAAAGTCAAATATTGGATTGAAGCAAACATTTTTATACCCTGTGAAATGTACATTGCATCTGCGACAAAGCTGAAACAGAACAGGGAGAAGCCGGCAGAGGACTGCAATTGCCCAGCCAAGCACTGATTCATGCTGCCCGTGGTTTCCTAGGTGCCCTTTAAAACCATACTTTACTCAAAAACTGCATGAGTGACGTTTCATAAAACCCATCCATAAAAGTGTAACAAGTGATCATGTGACAATGGTCTGTAATACTTGGGTCTTCCTTTTAACTTGTTCCAACAAGTTGTTGGAATTGTTGGGTAATATGTAGCAAGACAGCATCTTTTCTCACTGGCCAAGCTAAGAAATTCTTTTATGGGGTAAAATATGTGTCCCTTTTCGCTTATCCTTGCCTGTGACATTGGGCTCTTGAACGACGGTCAATGGTTCACTTTATGCATAATTCAGAATTTCTGGGGTATAAAGAGAATGCCGAATAGTGGAGATTGGTAACAAGCTGCTTCTTTCTTTGAAGTCTTTGCAACAGAAGTAGGTGAAAGTAACCTCTTACGGGGGTAACTACTGTTTTTCCGAATATTATTTTTGGCCCTTCCATTAGAGATAACTACCCTATAGTAAAGATTTACAAGATTGTGGATGTGAATGGTACAATGATTTCTGTAGCGAAGATTACTTGACTATAGTGATCCATATGTGGTAATAGCTATAGCTGTAATGTCATATATTCAGAAAAATGGAAGCAGCACTCCCAAGGTCCAAAAGGTATGAGTTATTTATTGACCCATAGTGAGGGCTTGAGAAAGTTCCAAATTTGGAACGAAACGACACCAGCACTGTGGGTCAATAAATAACTCATACTTTTTGGACCTTGGAGAACCGCTTCCTTTTCTGGGATATTACTGAGGTTTGGGTTTGCCTGGGAGGCTTTGCACTGCTATTTTTACCTGTTATCGCTAGTGCTGCACCTATTTTCCAATTTTTGTAATCTCATAGAGCTTCATAGTTCACCCAGATCCATCGAGTTCAACCTAAGACCAATCCTGAAGGCAAACACCTCATGAGGCAGATGCCCCATATTAGGGGAAACATTCCTTCCCGAATCCAAATACTATCAACTGTTTTCTGGATCCACATCTCAAAATCTAATACCCATAACTTGTAATATTTTATTTTCCAAAAAAGGCATCCAGACTTTTTCAGTGCATCAAACATTACATTCCTCTATGGACAGCACGGTGTGGGACATAAGGGTGACAGCAGTAGCTCGGTGGTAAGGACGTAGGCGACAGAGCGGCTCAGTTTGAATTTGTGCGTAGGAGATATAGAGATGAGAAGGCAGAGGGGAAAAGAGTAGTCCAGCAAGTTTCAGTGCCATTTCCCGAACCCATCAGTCAGATCAAGATGAGTCTACTCATGATAAGTGAAAAATGGGACTGAATTCAGGAATATATGATTCCACTTCAGCCACTTTTATATCACCAGTTCAATCTTTGTAAGCCAAGGAAACATATTGCATAGGTTCTTGAATGGTCTCCCATTGGATCTGTGTCAGGGATCGAGCTTACCCTAGTAAATTAAAATCCTTAATACAATCCAATACTACTATGAATTAAACTGATTTATTTTGGCAGGAACTACAAAAACAAATATGATTTAAAGGATAGAGTGATCTCAAGTTTGGCTCAGGCGGAAAGGAAATGCTTAATAACTTGCATAGGGCTGTAGAGTTCATTCTTTGACCTCAGCTAATAGTTTTGTATCATCTGGCACAGCTGAGTAGCAATGTGAGATACTGGGCTTTTAATTATCCTTGAAATGTTTTAATGTCTGTAAAAGACAAATGACATATGTTCATTTCTGCACACATTACTTGCTGTGCAATGTATACAGTGATGGCGCACATTAGAACACTCACTGCCCATCCATGACTATAGATGACTATAGATCACACTTACGATAACAACCTTAGGCCTATTTGGACTTTGGATAAGTTATCTTCTATACATGTGAGCAGTGAAAATCCTGTCATCCATCTAGATCACAGAATGTTAACATTTCACGAGTGTCCTGCTTTTAACACATTCCACATTTTTGGATATTCAGAAATAAAAAGAAAGCCTTTATCTATTGGGCCAGAAAAGGTATTTATTGTGCATGGATGGCCTGTGTATACCTAATAAACAGGGCATCGACATTAACAAGTGAATGAATACTGGAAAGATATGGATACCTGCATCTGATGATGCCATTGAAAAATCATTTTAGGTCTTTTTGTAACTTTCTGTCTGTGTTACTGTAACTTTTTTTGCTTGAGGTAACTGTCTCTGCCCAAAAGCCGATTATACAGAAAAGCGATCACTTGATATCTGAGGCTTGGTCAGCTAAAACACATAGCACTCAGCTATTGTAGCCACTATCCTTGAGTAGGTAATATAACATAGAAAAGAAAGTCACAATACATCACTGTGAAAAGTTAAAATTCTATTTTATTGGAATAACCTTGTTCATAAAATATAGGAAAAAAACTCATGTAGGGAAATGAAAGCGCATACTTTATAAAGCTTACGCATTTCAGACCGCTGTCCTAAACGCGTAAGCTTTATCATTTATCCTCTTTCATTCTTTATATCAGTTTTGCTTCTATTTTATAAAGAGGGTTATTCCAATAAAATAGAATTATAACTTTTCACGGTGTTGAAATTACAACTCTGTTTCTATGCCATATTATCTACTGGGGGATATCGGCCTGGAGGATTCCGAGCATTGTTTCCAATGAGATTTTTTTGCATTTTGTTTTTAATTTCTCAGTATGGTGGTTATCTGATATACTTTTTTTTTACTATTTCACATGGATAGTCAACTGGACATGATTGTGCCGAATATTCCAAAATTGGTCCATATGCCAAGTAAAGACAGATGTATAGATGTCTCATTTTTATTAAACAAGTAAATTAGCAGAAATTGTACTTTCATAGCAAAATCATTTGAAATCAGCCAATTCCAATGAATTAGTAAATTTACAAAATGAAACACTATAATATAAATCTACAAGTAACAGATTTAAAAATGAAAATTCTTCCCATGTAGATGTAACCTTAAAGGGGTTGTCCAGTCAGAAGTGATAAGTCTGCAGTCACTCTGTGTGACTGCAGACTTATGAATCCCCCCAAGCGCACACACTGTGTGCTGCGAGGATTTGCCGGTTTCTGAGTCAGCAATGGCATTGATGTATGCAATATACTCCCAGGCAGACTCCACCCAGTGAGTGTGGCCTCGCTCCATACTTTTATATTGAGTGAGGCTGCGCTCACTGGACGGCCGTGTCCACTGGACTTCTACGGGACGCGGCCTTGCTGCCTACAAGTGTATGGAGCGAGGCCGTGCCCACTAGATGGGTTCTGCGCAGGAGTATGCATAACGCATACATCACCGCTGTTTCCGACCCAGAAACCGGTGAATCCCCGCAGAGCACAGTGCCTGCGCTGGGGGGATTCAAAAGTCTGCAGTCACACAGAATGACTGCAGACTTATCATTTTAGACCGGACAACCCCTTTAAAGTGTTTCATAAAAAGTTTTCAACTTTGTGTTTTTTTTCACAGACAAGAAATAAGCTCAAAATCAACTTAGGGATATTAATATACGAAATATACTTACGAAACCATTATAAAAGTTTTCAGTATAAATTTGTGGGTACTAGAATGGGAAACACAGTAAACCACCATTGTGGCTCTGCATATTTTGTCACGTTGCCAAGAGAGAAGCTGACTATATTCTTCATTTACCATTTCTGGGTTATAGCTGAGCGCCATTCTGGGAAAGCCTATTAAGAAAGATTCATCCACGCATCAATGAGGTTTCTTTCCATATGTTTTATTATTTTTGGGAGAGGGTAAATGTAAAGAAAACAGACTTGGACTCTATATAATGACATGAGGGATTTGTAGATTCATTTATGTTGTGGTAACTTACAGTATATGTACTTACAATATACTTGATATGCAATTTTCCACTATGTAACCTTTGGGACTATATTTCACTGTGTACACCATTGCTAATTATTATGATAGTCCAACCTCTGTGAGAAGTCCCACAAATCCTCTAGTTTCTATTATTAGCTTAGCAATGACTTGGCCAACAATTTAAAGATCAGTTGAAATAAGGACTTGCTGGTACTTAGGAGATGGAAATTCACTCCATTCATATTGCAGTTCACATAGGCATCTAGCTTTAGCCTAAAATTACTTTTTATTAATTTATTGTATTACCTGTTGCTATTTCAGCCAATATTCCCCTTTTCGTACACTTTTCGGGGTAGACCGCCTCAATTGAAAAGTTCCATTGCTTTGGCATAACAAATTAATTAGTCTAATGTACTTTAAAGAGGCCCCAGATAAATGCATTCTGGCCTAAATGATTTGTTTGCTATTACATTATTAATTTGAGGTAGGGGAAATCTATGGTTTGTGTAGGTTGAGTAATTCTTGCCTTCTAAGTGCTTTTATTTATGAGGTGGCAGAGTTTCTCTGCTAGCACTTTATGTAAAGGAGTTTTAGCACTCCTACAAATCAACATATGGACTTAAATAGACATACTTTAAATATACTGTGTTTTTTATTACCATCAGAAACAGATGTTTGGAATATAGAAGTATCGGTTTTAGTTACACTGGCCTTGAAAGCGAGAAATGTAAGTTGCTTAATTAAAAATAGAATTTATTTGACAAAATACATTTGCAGGCATTTTATGACTTTGGCAATATATTGTCCTATATGAATTATTATACTAGAAAGTGAATGTAATGATTTCTCTTTTGTTGTTCTACTAATGAGGTGTTTCTTGTCATCTGAACTAATCTTGTTCAGTACAGAAATGCAGTTTGATTATTTTTTTTTACAATGGCTATCAGAGCAAAAAGTTGGAGCTATTATAGGGCCACAAATTGCCTAAAGCTGGCCATATGTAGCCCAATGAGAATTTGCTTCTACTGATAAGAGGTGTTTGTGGAGTAACATTATCCAGTGTGCCATGTGGGCATACCCTTTTCTCCTACAACAAATGACAGTATTCTTTTCGCATGTTGGAAAGATTTTCGAGATCTGTAAAATCTACAGCTGCCTACAGAAGGTTAGATGTTCATGTGCCATATATAATCAAAGTTGATTAAACTGTTGATCATCTGTGATCATCCTAAACACAAATTACACCTTTAGCCAGAAATCACGTGGAATATAGTCAGACTGGGTGATTTCTTTGTATCAATTCTGTTTTCATTGAAGTGAGGAGGAATACAACATTTGCAAACGATCTGGATTACTTTTGAAAGCCTGAAGGACATTTGGATAAATTGGCACAGGACCCTTGCCATTTAGCCTTTTATTGACCAATGAATTTTTCATTTTTGCACTTCT
Organism: Phyllobates terribilis; assembly: GCF_046119375.1. Classification (NCBI taxonomy): domain Eukaryota; kingdom Metazoa; phylum Chordata; class Amphibia; order Anura; family Dendrobatidae; genus Phyllobates; species Phyllobates terribilis. The sequence continues at coordinate 231,216,595 of NW_027362761.1, read as the reverse complement.
GTATTTTCCTCGCCTTCTTCCAAGAGCCATAACTTTTTTTATTTTTCCCTTGACATATAGGGCTTGTTTATCTAGTACAAGCTGTAGTATTGCCGTATGTAGGAAAGATCACGGTCTCCTATGGAGTTCAGCCTTGGGTAGAATTGTCCACTAAAGTGTCAGCATAACGATGGGTGATGCCAATATCTGGTCACTTTGGCCCCAGTTTATCAAAGTGCTTATTCCACAAATCTCAGACCCAGACACGCTCGATCATAGAGTTGTGCCTATTTCTGCACAACACTTCAAGGTTACTACCACATCTACACTATTCATACAGTTTTATACCAGTCATTATGGTACTACGGAGCGCTCTGTTTTGTTAATTTTGTTTTTCATGAAGTTCACAGGAAGACCAAGATGGCAGCCATGGGGGTCTTTCGCAAGCCCTTGAGTGCCAAGGTAAGCCATCGGTACCTTGCTACCGACAACCTCACCTTTTCAAGGGAACCTGTCACCTCCGAAAATACTATTTACCTACAGATGTAGGGTTAATCTGCAGGTAAATAGCGTTACCTAACTGGCCACCTTACTGAAATTGCGGCTACTGGAAGAACATAAACTTATTTCCTCACAGAAATCTTTCTACCATGGGGTCGTTCAGGGAATGGCTGCAGTCATTGCTCACGGCACTGCTCACTCTGATGTGAGCGGCAGCTGTAGCACGCCCCAGCACTTTGATTGACAGCCAACTCACAGTGCATCTCTGTAGAGAGAGTTGTCAGTCAAAGTGCCAATGCATATTTACAGCCTCCGCTCACAGTATAGTGAACAATGCTGTGAGGAATGATTGTAGACACTGTATACATGCCCCCGTCATTGAAAACCGGCAGCACCCAGATTAACCCTATGCAGGTAAATAACATTTTCCTAGGTGAAAGGTTCCCTTTAAATGCCCTAGTCATAGATTGACAGTGGCATCCAAATGGGTTAACAGCTAAGCTGCTAGACACAGATGTCTACTTGAGGACCCCTAGCCAGGATATTTATTCATGTGCTAATGCATGTAGGGGTGAAAGGAATTCATTTAGCATAAATCAGAGACCAGTTTCCATTATTGCAGCCACATATGTGTCACTATGAAACGCTGCAGTGTTTCAGGGAAAATATATTTTGAAACAGCGGCCAATGGTAATGCAACTTGGATGACGAAGCAGGATCTTGCCAGCTTGTACATGGCCCACATCTCTAGGCTTACAGATCTCACGCTTTACACACATTGGGTAAGATTTATCAGTCAAGGAGATTGGGGAGGGAAGACACTGCCAGGGACCTCTTAGACTAGTCATCATAGTTGCATTATCCCACCGTTCAAAAGTAGGTTTTCTGAAAAAGCCAAAGGATTTCATAGTGTAGCATAAATGGCTGCAGTCACTCAGCCATTGTCTGATTCATTATGCTCAAGGTTCAGGCGCAATGAATCAGCTAACAAATCCCTTTAAAATCCTTTAGATCAGTGTTTCCCGAACTCCAGTCCTCACGGCCCCCCACACGTCATGTTTTCAGGATTTCCTTAGTATTGCACAGACGATGGAATTATTATTAAGTCATCAGAAACTGCCAAAGGTTCTCTCACCTTCGCAATACTAAGGAGATCCTGAAAACACAATGCGTTGGGGTCCGTGAGGACAGGGTTTGGGAAACACTGCTTTAGATGATGGTTCTTGAGAAGTGTGTCCATCTTACAAAGGCATTTTCCATGGATCCCCTTTTTCTTCTCTTAAGGACTCAGGGAAACGCTATGTGTAGAGAGGTGGCAGCAGGAGTGGTTTACATATGCTCACACATCTATAGGATTATTTTTGAAGGATATACCTGTTGTTAGTTTTGGCCTTGAAGCAAAACATGCTAAATTAGTTCTCAAGCCTTGTTGACAAGCGGCTGTTCTCTTGCAGGCGGTGTGGGTTTAGCTTGTTTAAACAAGCACTTTTGTTTCATGTGACACGGCGCTGTTTGCTTTATGGATGATCAAATAAAAGATTATGGCTCAGAAATCAGAACACACTGCTCCTAACACTGCTCACATAAGATTGGTTTACTGTAAGGTTAGTAAAGACTGACATGCATGCAAAATGCAATTATATTTTGGGACCTAGCTGACTATAGACACTAAGGTTAACCCTTCAGACATTTCCTCAGTATTGTATCTCAATCAATAATTATTTTTGCTAAGTTCCAATTAATTCTGTTTACTAGAAAAAATATTTTAGTGTGTCTGTGGCTACCTGTCGGCCAATCAAACTTTTAACTTATCTGCCATAGAATGGATCCCATTATGATTGATTATAGGAGCCGTAAAGCAACCAATACCAATGATCTTGGTTGAATCTTGTAATTGGTCCCTCTTTTCATCAGTGTGTGCGTTTTTTTCTCAAAAAATGTCTCTGCTAAAAGAAAAAAAAATTCCAGAGCTTCTGCTACCTATTACAATATTAAAGATGGAAGTACACCGATTGTGTGGACATGTGACTAGCCCTATAGACTTTAATGGGTATGTGTATATCTGTGCACGCATAGAACGTGTAACTAATGAAACATACATCTGAATTAGGCCTAAAACCCTAGTATGTCTTAAGGCCTTCATACACATTAGATTGATGTCAGCTGAACTCATTAATTTTGGTGTAATCGTGATTCAATTTCTATGTCTCCTGACTTTTCTTCAACAATTAAGCCCCTATACACACTAGACTAATGTCAGTTGAACTCGCTTATTTCGACGGGTTCGGTGACAATCTAATGTGTCTAGGAGCCCCAGAATGTCCGATTTCCGATTGCTGATATTGTTGCCAAAAAATAAGCCATCACCAGATATATCTGACGATGGCTCGCTCATAAAAAACACGGGAGTGCTCCTGTGTAGGAAGAGTTGGCCAAGATGGCTGTAGGCCAAACGATTGGAGGATCGTTCAGCTGACTGCCATCTGATGTGTATGGAGGGCTTTATTGTCAGGAAAGAGAAAGATAGGTCATGCTGAAAATTCAACATCCTATCCTTTTTGTTCCTGCAGATAATAAGTCACTGCCAGGTGCATTTGGGAGCATCTCCAACACTTATGCATGCTTCTCCAAACTGAGCATGCATGCATTTGCCCTACCTGGGAGAAATAGCTCGTTCAGCCAACAGCTAATTAATGTGTGTGGGCATCTGAAGACCATTTAGATCTGACCTGAATTTCTTGCTGTTGCATTTAAAACAGTGACATTGTTTTTGGGAATCTGTATGGGATACATGACTGCAGAGTTACACAACAGCAGCAATTATCACTCCCAGTATCCCAGACTTCATAATACAGGATCATTTGCTGTTTGTGGGCCATTCATGGTGTTTGGGTTAGCTGCCCTATTGATAGTTTGTTATGTTCCTGCAGTTTATCCTCCTGGAGTATATCTGTCTGTAGCCTTTGTGGATGAAGAGGTGACTGTACTCCTACATTACGTTCTGTGATCAAAAGGCAAATCAGGAAAATCATATAAACAATGTCAAATTGTGACTAACCATCACACATCCCAATGAATACAGCATGAATAGAGTAGGCAAAAATATGCTTCAGAGTGTATATATTTCCAATTGTTAATGTAATTCTTAGTACCCTTTCTACAATTGCCATTAACATGTATTTATTACCTGCTAATAGAAAATTTTTGTTTTGGTGGAGGTTGAAATGTTAATAATGGTAGACAGTCATACCTTGTACAGTGGTGGTCAGTGCACAATTGGGTCATTAAGGATCAGCGGAAATGTCTGTCACTCCTCTTTACATCCCGCCACCTTCCTTTCTTTCTGTCCAGTACTGAAATCCCCATAAATTTATTTGCAGCAAATCAAATTTTGGGGAAAAATTCAGCGAACCTGGCAAATTCAAATTTTAAAGCAACCACTCATCTCTGACAGTAATGGTTAAAGGCACCATGGCCAAATATTTAGTGTAGCATATCAAGTGACTAGTGGATATAGATCAGTACATGTTATATTGATTTGTCTGATTTCTGCTGAATTGATCACTGCATTCTTATTAATATTGGTGCAGCACCAGTGTCACATTTAAGTATTTTGATCTCAAAGCACACGTCTGAATGAATGAATGTACTGCTGCCCCCCATGGCGTTATATTGTCAGTAAATCTGCCTCCACAGCTAAAGATGTTTTAAAGAAGATTTACACCAATCCAGATAATTGACATTCTCACCAGCCGAGCAAGACATTCCTAATATTTACATTGCTTGACGGAAGATCTAAATTCCTCATCAGTTAAAGTGCCCTAAGAAAAAGGTGTGACACACCATGCATGTCATAACAAAACCTGCGCTTAAGACTGGCTGGCAAATATCTAATGGAAATCCTTACATCACAAAATGGCATACATTAAATCATGTTAGCCTTTTATGGGAATGTAAAGTTACGGTACTTTGAGAAAGACATTAAAAATGTATATTGAGTTTACGTAATGGGAAGAAGCAAATGTCGAATGCCATTGTGACTGGCAGCAATCAAGATTTATTTGCTTAGTTTGTAATGTGGTTTTATCCTGATGTTCTTGTAAAATTCCCATGAACTTTAATGTAAACTTCTGGGACAAAGTAACTAAATATTGGTAGTAGGAATTGTCCTGGTTGTGCAGCTATAGTTTACATGACTTGTACTGGTCCTCAGCTCAGAGCTGCGTGCAGTGTTCTTCTAGATGTTATTGGAACCAGTCATCAAGGTTGTCATCATAGACATCCCTAACAGCTCAGCCGATCCTCAAAAATGTAATGCGTCTGTCTATATTTTTGGTTCTACATCCCAAAGTGAGCAAACACTGAATCAGTACCAATAGCTGGTCAAAAGTGGACCTCTCATCAAGCCATTCGGCCCTATGTATGGGTAGCAGAGTTTGGCTAATAGGTGTATTCTTGATTAGTTCCTGAGCCCCCCACCGTCCATCAGTGATTGACGTTCTACTCATCCCAGTTGTAAATCATGGAGAGAAGGGGGAGTGCACTCTTTAAGAATACAACGGACTCATAAACTATGTCTAGTGTATTTTCTGATTTCATTTATTAAGCGAATGGCACAATATTTTTTTCCCATTTCTGCTAATTGAAGAGCGGACCTATCTCCATATAGTACTGGAGATCGTTTTTAATCTCTATAATATGTCACGTAGGTTTTACCATGAGAAGGCATGTTATATCATACACCACATATGGAACTACTGCATCAAGACTCTGGTGCTTATTAAGCAATTCTGTTTCTATCCCCATGAGCATGGCTTTACAAATCTTGACAGTGATCCATTATGGTTGTCGGTACATATCAAAGCCTGATTGTCATGTTTATTGTCATGTCTTTGGTGGCTTGAACACATTACCAGTATTATGTGTTTAATCGGCTGGAAATATGACTCCTGTATAGATGACATGTGCATATGTGTGTGGGTTAAGTTGATATGTTGTTTTTGGAGTAAGAATTTGAGGCATTTAGCAGATTAACTAAACAGTGCGAGCTGTGTACACAAGAGATCAGCAAATTGACAGAGGTGAATTGTTGGACAATGGTATCTATATGTTACATTAAACTAACACATGGAGTCATGTAAATATTACAGCAGATCCAACAAGTGAGGGACATTCATGATATTAATGAATACAATAATGAAACATCTAATAGCATCAAACATTGATATGTCAGTAGCAGTTATATACGTGGACATGTATGGTCAGATGTTCTGGTCTATCATGCAGTAGTATGGTACCATCTCTGACACATGTCACAGGTTTACTCACTTATATTGCGCCATCATATTCTGCAGCACTTTACAGACATCATCATCACTGTCCCCATTGGAGGTCACAATCTAGATTCCCTATCAGTATGTCTTTGGAGTGTGGGAGGAAACCGGAGAACCTGGAGGAAACCCACACAAACACAGGGAGAACATATGCAAATTGCCTCTTCAGAGAAAAAGAGGACTTGAACTCTATAGCGCCACCTACTGGAAGCAGCAATCCTGCAAGTACCAATCAACCCTTTAACGAGTCGTGCAATATGACTTAGGATAAAAGCCAAATCAGAATCTCAATCTGCAGACACAGTGTTTCGGGCTGTTGGCCCTCGTCAGTGCAAAGTATGAGAACTGATTTGGCTAGAGGAAAGGCTCTGGACTGAGGTCTAAGGGGTAACGTTTCTCTTTTTGGAGAGTGACATACCGGCTCTGGCATGTCAAGGTAAGGGGAGAACATACAAACTCCTTGAAGATGTTATCCATGGTGGGATTTGTTTGCAGTACAGCAGCGCTAACCACTGAGCCACTGGGCTTTATAAAGTTATATGGATTCTCACAGTGAAAATAAATGACCAACTGTACACAAGGAAGCAAGCCGTATTTTCTGTAGGAGTGAACACAAATGACGAAATGTAGACGAGGAAGCAAGCTGAACTTTCTGTAGGAGTATTGTAAAAGGAAGGCAAAACATGGCAATATTTCCAATCCAGCTTGCATAAACTGTGAAGAGATGACTCCAATATTCTGTCCTCAAGATCATTTGAGTAATTTCTGCAACAGATTATCTTAATTTCCTGAACGTATTGCACAAACCCAAAAGGAACGAGGAAATAATAGGATAAAATTATATAAAGAAACAACATATAACATTTACCATAACAATTACTTGGATTCAATTATCATATGGTTCATATGGTCCTGTCGTCAGTTTTGTAAGCTGGTCACCACCTTGACATAGTTGCCAAAACCGCTATGCAATCAGTTGCCAGGAATATTGAGGCTACAGGAGGGGGAAGAAAGGCCACATTTCAATGAAAGGATCTGATTCAGAAAGCTAAGTAGCCGGTTTTCTCTCACAAGCCAAAGTAATCAGCTTGGCAGCTGAATCAAAGTGTACACTAGGCTCATTGTCTAAGGAGCACCAAAGGTTGGATTTTCTTAGAAGGTCAAAAAAGTTAATTTTTATGAAAAAAAATATAAGAAGGAACTAAAATAAAGAATGTGTTCATTTGGTAGATTTATGTATCTGAAGAGTGGCTTTACGTCTTAACATCTGGCCTGCCTAGTCTGTCCGAAATATATGTTTTTATTCATCCATAATTGGGTTTCATTATCCTCCACATAATAGCCCTAATTGTATTATTTTTATAAGAAAGCAACACTAGAAGGGAAGGTTCAGTGTACTTTGGCCAACTGTTGAATGGTTGTTGTTGTTGGTAATCCTAGCATAGAATGGTTGGAAAGCAAAGACTTTTTTTTTTATAGAAATCAGACAAATTAGAAGATGTTCCTTTGTAGGAGGATCACAGTAATTACAAGAAAATGATGAAAATATTCAACATAATTACAGAATAGTTGGTTGGCCCATGGGTAATCCAAATAGATCCTACACTTGAAATATGTAAGTGCTATTCTTTACATATTGTACTCCTTAACATATTTATTTTGTTTTACACCATGATATTTCGCAGCATTTTACAAACATAATCATCACTGTCTCCATTGCAAAAGTCTTATTTTGCTGGAGGCTCATCTGGGGAAGCTGTTGCAAAACGCGTGTCGGTTGAATGGTGGGTAGTGAGCCCATGCACTTTTTATTGCCCTTCTGGGCATTGTCTGGAATCATTGTATTGTCAGGGTAATATTGATGTTGTCCACAGGGACTCTATTATTATCTTTCATTATCAGGTTTATAATACTAGTTGATTTGGCTCTACATACCCTATGTATTTTTGTCTGTGATTCCTCAGTGTTTACACTTTTATCCTTTGTATATACTGTATGTGCAATACACCTGTTCATGTACCTTTTGGCACCATCTTGTTATCTGTGTCTATATTTTTGGCAATTTTTACCTACGTCTATATAGGCTATTAAACAATTGCCGAACAGCTTCCATATAGCCAATTGGTGGTTGCGATCGGCCCGTGTAAATGCAACCTAAATATAGTTTAGAAAAAGGTAATTACCAGGCCAAATTACCATATAGTCTATGGGAATAGAGATACATATGTTATAATGATTGATCAAGTCCATTGAATAGAAAGAGGCTGATGTCACTGCTGCTATAAATGCCAGTACAGGATAATCAGAAGCACTGATACAATTAGTCAGGCCTGTCTTTTCTGGAAGCATCATGTTAGCGCTGCGGCTGTAAGACAGCTGCAGATATTGGCTGTTGAAGGGAATTGAAATGAATAACATGACCTGTACTCAAGTGTTCAGAGAAGTGAAGATTTATGCCAGGGGATTGTCAGCGGTGCTCTAAATGCCAAAGGGTCAATTAGATAAAGATAAAGTGACTTGCAGTGGTGCGACCGACAGGATGATTTGTCTTCCAAGCAAGACTGATAGGTAGCTTTTCCAATAAAATGACCAGCTAATATTTGCATTTTTTTGGACATCTGCTTTGTGTTTCTCTAGTTGGTTTTATTTTTTATTTTTCTTGTTCCTTTATGCAAAATCATGCAAAACTAGAAGGTTTACCGTAAAGACCAGACTATTTAACATAGTGGTGCAGAGAACAATGACGTGTGAGGGTCTGTTCAAACAAGTGGTTAGGGGAAGTTTGTAAAGGGTGCTGAAGATGGTACGCTAACGCAGGTGACTGGTACCAGCTATGTATTCCGCCATCCATAGAGGACATTGTTAAATATCCAACAACCATAGTGTAATGCCAGAGTGAGCCTAGCCTTATCCAGGTACCTGCAATAATTCATCAAGAAGGATTAACAAACAATATCCTGATATATGGGGTCAGGATATTCTTTAATTAATCTTTAATTAATCTTTAATTAATCCTTAGTTCTATGATATCAAAATTATCTGATTTACAAAGGGTACTAAGAATTACATTAACAATATATTATTAATGATTTTAGAAAGAAATTCTAAACCACTTAACCATTGGTTTATTAGGAAGCAATAGTGAATGTATATATATATATCCCAATACTCTTGTATAAAAAGACGTCACATGGTTAAATAGGACTATAAATGTATATTAGGCCCTTATTATAAAGAACTTATTTCTTACTGGCAATCATGCATTAGAAATTTAGATATGCGGTAATGATTAAACCATTCTCCGTCATTCAATAAAGCCTGTCTTACATGCATCAATTGTTTCTTAGCTATAGCCAGAAAATTCTTGCGAGCCTACCCCATGGGTACGCAGAATATATTTTTGAACCACCACTTACGAATATTCGCCTGAGTGCACAATGTGCCCATTGTAGTTGTGCTGGAGCAAGTCAATTTTTCCTAAGTACTGTGCCATTACATTGTGAAAATAAACATTTTGCAGCTCGCCAAAGAAAGCAATCCTAAAATTGATTACAAATGTTTTTATGTAACAGTAGAACCATTTGGCCTGGCCAAAGGCAAAGCCTGAGTCTGACTGCTCTATAGCAGTACGGAAATTAGTGGATGCACAAAATGAAATTAGAATGTGAATAGAGGTATATTTAATAGGCCGGGTTGCTTTTAATGAGCCCGAGTAAGCGTTCCAACTCAGATAATGTGCAGAAACTCAATAATGGTCAGGAGACCTCAGCATGAAATCTGCATTTATTCAGATCCTGTATAGCATTAACTATGAATGGAAATGACCTCCCACTATTAACATGCGTTATTTGGCCTTCAGTCCTCTATGGAGGTTTGCGTTATAAGTATGTCAAAGGCCTCTTGTAACTGCTGCCTCAGTGTTAATGGTCAGCCCCGTAACACAGCATTCATAGTCCTTGGGGTGTTGGGTTAGAGCAGTGATTAAGCAACTACAATAGAGCCCATTCATTGACTACTGGGACTTGCACTTTGGCAACCTCCATTATTTCAATTGTTTCATTATTGCTATTTCTATTGTATTTTTGAATTTTAGGAAGCAAAATGATAGTAAAAGTTACACACTATACAAAGGTGTACCACCAGCTAGTTCTACTATTTTATGAAATTTGAGGTCTAGTTGGTACCCAGAATACCAGCCTATTTCCCCTACTAGTTTATTCACATGACTGTTCCTTTCCATGTAATATGAGCATACCTTGAATTACGACACCAGGTAAATACAAACTAAGTAGATAAGAAGATATTCTAAATCTTTATTACATAAAAGGAAAGACCAACATGATTAAAAAAATGTATTCAAAAGGGTTCACATCATAGGGAAAAAAAGGAAAATAGAAAGGTATACAGCCATGATTAGATCTATTCATGATGTGATACAAAAGAATGGCAGGACATTAGTACTTATTAACTACTTTTGCACTTTTGATGTCCTGCCAGTTACCCATTTGTATCCTATCAAGAATTTGATCTATTCATGTCCGTATACCCTTGTGTTTTTTGCATCCAGTGATGCCGCTTTTTCTTCCCTATAATGTGATACCATTTTAATTATTTTTTAATCATGTTGGTATTTCTTAAAGATTTTCAGTATCTCCTTATTTGTGGAGTGCTATAGAATAGAGAGATTCTATTAAAAATGAACTTTTAATTTTAACCTTAAAATATCACAGGGTATTATCCAATATAATATATGTAAAAACAACCATAAAGGCACAGTTGCCCAAAAACGATCCAATGGTTTTCTTACTTACCATATAATATATACAATGGAAATATGGGTGTATATTAACCATTAAGACGAAGATTGTAAAGATCTCACCAAGCCAAACCGAAGGACGGGATGGTCTGTAGAATTCCATGGGCATCAGATAGAATAAGGGACATATAAAGGCCCTGTTAAGCCCTGTCATGCCCCATGCTACTAATCTAGTTGACCCCAAAATCCCTCCCGACTTGTTTCCATCTTAATAATAAGGTTTCATCAGGTGATTGTACTTGTGGGCGAAAGAGAAAAAAGGCAGCTAGTGCCAGATGTTGTCAGTCTACTTGAAACAATATAGGAGATCACAAAGAGTGAACCCTCTTTGAAGAAGGTGGAACAACACTCTGCACACCAAGCCAGTATGTCCCTGTCACTACTGGACTCTTTGTGATCTCCTATATTGTCTCAAGTAGATTGACAACATCTGGCACTCACTGATATTTTTTCTCTTTCCCCCATAAATACACTCCCTTGATGAAACCTTATTATTAAGGTGGAAAAGCGTTGGGAAGGATTTGGGTTTTTGGGGTCACCTAGATTAATACCACACCTGGGTACTGTCCTTGTCAGGGTTGGAGTCACGCATGGGGCACAACAGGGTTTAGCAGGGCTTTTCCATGTCCCTTATTTCATCTGATGCCCATGGAATTCTACGGACCATCACGTCCTTCGGTTTGGCTTCTGTGAGATCGTAACAATTTTCGTCTTGGTTAATATACATTCAGATTTCCATTGTATATATTATATGGTGAGTGAGACATTAATGGATTGTTTTTTGGGCAACTGTGCCTTTATGGTTATTTTTACGTATTTTATATAGGTTAATACCCTGTGATATTTTAAGGTTAAAATTAAAAGTTATGTTTTAATAGAATCTCTATGCGATAATACTCTTCGTATTCCTGAGAGTGTTTGGTTCTTGCATACACCGGGTGGTATCCCTTTGCTATATATTATCTCTTATTTGTGTAGTTATTCTTACCTAGCTCCTTTTTTTATTGTAGACTCATAGTTTATTCTGATGCACAATCAGATCCCATGCACTTTGATAAGGCATAATTACAATTTATTATTATTTACAACTATATTATATGTGCCTTTCATGATTTAGCTGGTTTTGGTATCATGTAAGTATAGTAGGGATACAAGAAATGTGTTGGGAATTCTTTGACGGGGAACTCCAGTGGGATATTATTTGTGTTGTCGGGGTTCTTCATAGTTCTGGTGGTTAGATTGTGACAGCACTAGTAATGAGCTGTTGAGTTGCTCTTTACATTGACATCCTCTTCATTAAGACTTGGCTTTGTAATGAAATATTTCTATTAACTGATGTTTACTTCTGTTGCAGGTGAAACTGGTGATTTTTCCAATTCAAATGAGCCCTTGGGGCAACTGGACAGTCATGATAGACTCGTGCCGACTCCTCGGGGTAAGTCAGACAGATTCTGATGTATTCCTTCATATCATATTCACCTAATCATTGAAATTTCTGTGCATTAAAATGTCATACAGCATGAGAGCTTTAACATCTTATACCTGCGCCTTATAATTTACATTATTGAGCATCCCAACACCCTCGGGACAGGATGTGACACGTTATCCACTCAAGTCAAAGTGTATGATAAAAAGAGTGAATCATTGGTCTACATGTCTTTCATTTACTAAACTGAAATACAGGAAAGTAATTGTCTGCTGAGTGTAACAATATGTACTAAGTCATGGTGGTGAGATTCAGGCTTCCATTTCTTTACACTTCGTGGTGTACTGGAAAGTAACCAGCTACTGAAGCATCTTGATGCAGACCACATTCAGAATTAGGAGACCTCCGCATCATTATCTTGGCTGCAGACGAGTGCAGTGCAACGTTTTCACACCCATAACCACAATGTTCTGGAAACCAAACACCTAACCCCAAATATGTTTCTACACGCATTAACTACCATTGAACTAAATACCATAAATACAGAATGAACAGTGTAAACATATATGTATAAAAAGTGAGTGGAAGTCAAAAACGACCAAATTGTAAAATTGTACAATGTTAATAATCAACTGACACTAACATAGAGAAGAATTAAAGGGTATGTGTCAACTATGTTTTACTAATTAAAACCAGATACTGATACAGTACATATTATTTCTTTCTGTTTTTATATTCAGGTTAGAGATTATTCTATCTATTTTCTGTACATTATGAAATGGGTGGCTATCTTGCCTGATCTGCTCATAAAGGGAATCTGTTACCAGGTTTTTGATACCTCATCTGAGAGCAGCCTGATGGAGGGGCAGAGACCCTGAATAGATCTCAGATGAGGTGGCAAAATCCTGGTGACAGCATTAGGTACAGACTTTACAGCAGACACAAGATATTAGTTGAATATTTATGAGGGAGTTTTCCAGGCATGATTTGTGATCCATGCAGATGTCATTTTTCAGGGAGGGGGAGAAGGTGAGCTGTGTCATCTAATGTGATTAGTAGATCCTGTGTTATCCTGAACTCGTATGCATGGAGACAATGAAATGATTGCTGTTAATTGTTAGTCTATTATGAGACTTAATGACCAGAGTGAAAACTGCAAGACTTCAATTTTTTTCTTAATGGAGAAAGTCACATAAAAATGATCACCAAATATTCTTGATATCTACATTTTATTTAAAAACTTGTTTAAAGTCTGAGTCATTTTCTGATGACCAGAATTTCACTTTTCACTTTTGAATTTTGAATACGAATAGTAAATGGGAAACCTTCAAAAGAATTCTGAATACTCAGTGCGAGAGGTATATACCGTATGGGAATAAAAGGGCCAGAAATAAGAGGAAACCAATATGGTTGAACAAGAACGTAAAAGGGGCGTTAAATAGCAAAAAAGAGGCATTCAAGAGATTAAAACAGGAAAAAAGTAAGGAGGCACTAATGTGTTACAAGGAAAAAACGAGAACCTGTAAAAAACAAATAAAAATAGCGAAGGAGGAAACAGAGAGACGTATTGCTAGGGAAAGTAGATCAAATCCCAAACTGTTCTTTACGTATATAAATAGTAAAAGGATTAAATCGGATAATATTGGACCGATAAAAAGTGATGAAGGCAAAATCATAGAGAAAGATGAGGATAAAGCTAATCTATTAAATAATTTTTTTTCAACAACTTTCACAAAGGAAATCGAACTAACAGGAGAAATGAGAAGTGACAAACTTAATCCTCCACTAAGTATGACAAATCTAACCCAAGCTGGGGTACAGAAACGACTCAGTAACATTAAAATAAACAAATCACCAGGACCTGATGGCATACACCCACGGGTACTAAGGGAACTAAGTAATGTGATAGACAGACCGTTATATCTTATATTTAAGGACTCTGTTGAGACTGGGTCTGTGCCACTTGATTGGCGACAGGCGAATGTAGTGCCAATATTCAAAAAGGGAGCGAAAAGTGACGCCGGAAACTATCGGCCGGTGAGTCTGACGTCCGTTGTGGGCAAAATTTTTGAAAGCTTCATTAAAGAGGCAATTACGGAGCATCTTGATGCTAATAATCTTTTAATCCCGAACCAACATGGATTCATGAGGAATCGCTCCTGCCAAACAAACCTGATTGACTTCTACGAGGAGGTTAGCTCTCGAGTAGATCAGGGGGAACCAGTGGATGTCGTGTATCTCGACTTCTCAAAAGCGTTCGATAGCGTGCCACATAATAGGTTGGTATACAAAATGAGAATGATGGGGCTGGGGGAAAATGTCTGCAAGTGGGTAGCTAACTGGCTAAAGGATAGAAGGCAGAGGGTGGTTATAAATGGAATATACTCAGATTGGGTAAGCGTCACTAGTGGGGTACCACAGGGGTCTGTACTAGGCCCAATGTTATTTAATATCTTTATTAACGACATAGTCAATGGGATAAATAATAAAATATCAATATTTGCAGATGACACAAAGTTATGTAAAACAATTAATACAAAAGAGGACAGTGCAGACCTACAGAGGGATTTGGATAAGCTGGGTAGGTGGAGCATTAAATGGCAAATGAGGTTTAACGAGGAGAAATGTAAGGTCATACATATGGGAAGGAAAAATGGAAGTCACCAGTACTCACTGAATGGGAAATCATTGGGGAATTCAGAGATGGAGAAGGACTTGGGCATCTTGATTGATAGCAAACTAAATTGGAGTGCCCAAAGTCAGGCCGCTGCTGTAAGGGCAAACAGGGTAATGGGATGTATCAGAAGAGGTATAGCTGCAAAGGATGAGAACATTGTTCTTCCACTGTACAAAGCACTGGTCAGACCACACTTGGAATACTGTGCTCAGTTATGGGCCCCAATATATAGAAAGGATATAAATGAGCTTGAAAAGGTACAAAGGAGGGCAACAAAATTAATAAAGGGAATGGAGGGACTGCAATACCCAGAGAGGTTGGCAAAACTAGAACTATTCAGCCTGGAAAAGAGAAGGTTGAGGGGGGACATAATAAATGTGTACAAATATGTTAGGGGACAGTATAGAGATCTTGCCCGGGATTTGTTCAAAAGGAGGGATATTACGGTAACAAGAGGGCACTCACTAAGACTGGAAGAGAAAAGGTTTCAGCACCAGCATAGGAAGGGGTTCTTTACGGTAAGAGCAGTGAGAATATGGAATTCACTGAGTGAGGAGACGGTAATGTCGGATTCACTACACCAGTTCAAGCGGGGACTGGATGCATTTCTAGATACCAGGCAGATTTCAGCATATACTTAAAAATAAAATAAAATAGTAGGTTGATACAGGGATTTATTCTGACTGCTGGTTTCAGAGTCGGGAGGGAATTTTTCCTCAGGTGAAGATTGGCTAAATCATTTGAGGTTTTTGCCCTCCTCTGGATCAACTTTAGCAATTACAGAACTAACAGGTCGAACTTGATGGACGCAAGTCTTTATTCGGCTTTACAAACTATGTTACTATGTTAATCAACCCAGCAGCCCAGTACAATCTGCCCAGTACAGACTACAGCAAAGCATGAACAATGCCATAAGATATTGTTAGATACATATATACATGGTGGTATTGAATTAAAGAAGCCCTCCCCATGAACTTTTCCCCCCCAAATCTGTGTATATGTGTACGTAGTGTACTGTTAGTGTATTAATATACTTACCTACCTCCATCTTCTCCAGTATATAGCGCCATTCTGCTTCTCTTCTGAGTGACATCACTGCCCTTCAGACAAGGGCTGTGGAATTGGTAAGCCAAGCCTCCGACTCCTCAATTTCCCAGACTCCGACTCCACAGCGCTGCCTCACTACTGAGCGTGTACATAAAGTGCTGCACAGATTCATCTAAACTAAAAGCCGAGACCCTTAGATCAGGAATAGGACAGACATTTATAGGACATTTCACAACTTTCCCAAATTCTTATTAAAAAAATTTACAGCACATCCTGCATTATACTACTGTACCCAATTTATTATATATTTTAGGAGTCGGAGTTGGTCCATTTTATAGCGACTCCGACTCCACCAAAATGGGCACCAACTTCACGACTGACGCCACAGCCCTGCTTCAGACTATCCAACTCACTCTATGCTTTATGCTCTATGAGTCGGATGTACCTTTTACAAAGTAAGCGCCACAGGCTTACATTGTAAAAGCTACTACCGGGTCACACAGAGCGTAGTGTGACCCGGAGAGTCTGTAGACCAGTGAGGTCACTCAGAAGAGGAGCAGAGTGCCGCTATATACCGGAGAAGATGAAGGTAAGAAAGTATATTAACATACACACTATAGTACATATACACAGGTTTAAGGGGAAAAAAAGGTCATGTTAGGGCTTCTTTAATTTAGCACACCTAGGGTGCAAGCAAAATAGGTAACATGGCTCCCTAAAGATTACATGTCGTTTATTGTTCTTGTCCCCTAATATGGGCTGAAGCTGTAGAACTGTATTGTTACGTCTCAGTTTGGGAAAGCCAATTAAAACAATCACCAAGTAGAGCTATTGGAATAACGTAATTGATGATCATGTGTGACTTTGTGATGAGTTATTGTGGCCTTACACCTAGAATAGCGGATAGTCCAGCGTTCATTCTGATGACAGCTATTCATCCCAATACCCAATGGAAATGGAAAAAAACTACTTACCCGGTGGGCTGTATAGCTTCCATTAAAACATAGGAATAGGCATGTTGAAATCCAACTTGCCCAATCATTTCAGACAACTTCTGACGTCAGCGGAAAGGTGAGACTCCACCATACACTTTAGATACATGTCCATAAAAATCGGCAGGCCTAGCCAACATTAATTAATTTGTTTCAGCTCACTTTTGTATGCCTCCAGGGAATATGAACTGTTTTGCTTGCTTCATGTGTAAACTGATCAAATTAGATTCCACCACTAGAGCAAGTAATTGTCTAATAATGGCCTGCAGGGCTCTTCTCTTAAAGGGGTTTCCAAAAATTGAGACTTATCATCAGTCCGGTTTGTCCTGTTGTATAGGCAGCATGGTGGACTTATAATGCTGGGGTCATGGGTTCAAATCACACCAAAGGCAACATCTGCAAGAAGTTTGTATGTTCTCAGTTCCAAATGCAACAGGATATTACAAAGATAATGCCACTTGTAAATGAAGTATGCCAGTTACTTAACAATATCTGTGGAATTGCTAGTTATGCAGTGCGATAATATAGTCTTCAAAGTGGCTTCATGCTGACTTTTGATGCGCTCTTCTTGGTCCTTTGGTGCATTTAGTATACATCCTAGAGAACAGATTATGCGGTTATCATGTGCAGCCATCTTCAGTGCTATCTTAACATTCAGGGCAGTAGGCCTCTTTGGAAAGGTAATGTTATTGTGACATCATGTGCACACGCTGTTGATGGCTAAAACAGACATTGTGAAGCAGCCTAGGGGGCGATGGCATTAGTCGGCCATGGTTTATGTTCTTTCAGTTTGGCCATTTAATAGCTCTGTCTAATTTTGCAGCCACAGATCTGAGCCTGTGCTGCCGTGCGGCCAGTACATGGCTGAGTAAGGAAGCAATTAGTCAAGACTGTACTCCTTGAGAATGTTGTTTATCCTCAGGAAAGAGATTTCTTGCTTCTGCTGTTGGCATGTTTTCACCTGAGTTGGGATTAATATTTTTTTCTTTTTAGTAAGTAAACAAACAAACATTCACCCCTTTGTATGGTGTAGACCACATACCTTGCAGGCACCTCTGTGAGTTTTTGTATGGGCGTATGGATTCATGCTGTGATTCAAGCCTGGACTACACTGTTTATATTAGTTTTTTTTATACATGTCCGCTTCAGGTTGTGATAGAATCTGGAATTTTTTGAAAACTGCATAGAAAAACCTTTATAGGGAACATCATCAGAAAATGACCTATGTTTTAAACTAGATTTTTGTGTTACATATATTTTTATGTCAATGTTTTCTTGTTTCTATATCACAATCTTTTATTATTATTATCATTATTATTATGGCAATGTTTTCTTGTTTCTATATCACTATATTTTATTATTATTATTATTATTATCATTATTATTTAAAAAAAGGGAGAAACCTTGCAATTTTCACACTGGCTGCTAGGGCTTTTTTAGACTCTCACTTGTTTTTTCAGGAAAATACACGTGGACATTAGCCACAATGAACAGACTCCGACCCCATCTTTTGTATAAAAGCATCTAATGAGTGTGTGATCATTCTGAAGGGTCATCTGTGACATCTCCTATTGTGACTATGAGATCTTGTGTTATCAGATGTTTATAGAGGTGTCAGCACTCAGCAGTCATTGTAATTCAGCCTCTGATAATAAGGAAATTGCTGTAAACTCTGAAAGGAGAGGGAGATTATAAAAAACCCAGTAGCCAGTGTGAAAATTTCAAGATTACTCATTTTGTATTTTAAAGCACCACAACAGCGTTTTTTTTTTTATTTCAGCGCTGGAGAGGTGCCACTAATGTAAGGTCCCTGCCCCTAGTATTATATTCACCATTCACCATCTTCATCTGTTTTTGGCGTCACTCCAGGCAGACTTCAGCAGTGACCTGTCAGATTGCTCCAGTGTTTGCTGGGTGATCCGGAAGTCACAGCTCAATGTAAGTCTATGAGACCCTGAATGGGACCAGAGTGAGACTCTCAGACTTAGGCCACGGCCCCACTATCAGTTTACAGTCAGTATTCGGTCAGTATTTCTTCTCAGGAGTGGGAGCCAAAACCAGGTGAGGAACAATCAGAGAAAAGGTATAATAGAAACAAGTCACCAATTCTGCATTTATCACCCACTCCTGGTTTTGGCTCCAACTCCTGAGAAAAATTACTGACCGAATACTGATAGTGGGGCCGTGGCCTTATATTGAGAGATTGTGACCATTACCTCTGACTTCTGGTCAGTCTGAATTTGCAGTCACAAGATGGCGGATCGGGATTGTAGCAGTTAGGAAAGTATTTATTATTGGATACAGTGTGGAAAGTCACTGTTAGGGCTTGTTCAAGCGTTTCATTTTTGCTACATTTTTTTCCGTGTGTTTTTGCTGTGAAAAAATGCAGTGTTTTACAGTACCAGCAAAGTGAATGAGATATCTGAAATCTCATGCACATGCTGCTTAATTTTTCCTTGCAGAATTGAAGCAGTTTTAAACCTGTAGCATGTCATTTTTTTCAGTATTTTTGCATTGTTTATTTACCCATTCAAATTAATAAGGAAAAAGCTCACTTAAAAAAAGCATTAAAAACGCGTGCAAAAATGTGATAAACATGAATATTTTATGCAGCTTTTTTCTGGCAAAGAGACATGTTTTTTGTGCCGAACCTTACAAGAGCTGTGCAGTTTAATGTGTATTGTAGAAATGTAACATGCATTCCTGCACCGAAGTCACCATGTGATTTCCTAATCTGAATAGCTCTTTCCAGAAGCAATATTCTGGTTTCCACCCATCTATATTGACAATCTGGCTTTGTTTCCTTTCACTGTTGTGTGTGATAATTTCACAAAGACAAAGGCAGAGGGGTAATAATGAATGGTCATCTAAAGGTGCCTGTATAATTTTAATAACTGTCGATCAAATGCTTATTTGGCAGAAGCTGTTCTTCCCAAGCCTCCTCATACACATATAAAAACAGAAGGTAGCCCTCGCTTTTCATGGGAGCCTGTTAGTGACTCGCCCCCTGGGCCGTGGGGCACTCGGATCCGGGCAATTAGGGAAACGATGGGAGTAGTAGTGGCAACCCGGTTCCGTGGCTCAGGGTGGTCAGGCCAGTGGTAGTCCGTTATGTGTTGTTGATTATGTCCGACTACGCCACCCGTGGATTTGCGGTTATTAGGAACCGCCGCTGCATGCAGACCGCTGGGGCTGATGAGGTGTGCAGCTATGGTAGTGTGACTCCCCACGGGAAGAGTGCGGCCCCAGGGCAGTATAGTGGATGGTGGGAGTGATGGTAGTGAGAGTCCCAGTGCTGATAGTGCTGGAGGAGCAAGGAGCACACAGACAACAGGTTGCAGTCCAGGGTCTTTACTAAACAGGCAAACTGACCCACAAACAGTCCCAGCTAGGAGGGGACCTGGATGTCTGAGAGCAACGGGGAAATTGGCCCTGGTCAGGGTGAGGGTGTAGGCCTACCGTGCTTTCTACGCTCCTTCTGGCTATCTCCTCCTTATAGAGTAACAGCCCACGTTTCCGAGCTTTCCGTGCTTTCTCGCCTGTATGGCCTGCGACGTGGGTTCCTTTCTGCTCCCAGCCTTGTACGGCTTTACTGGTCCCTTCGGTTGTGGCAGGGCCTCCAGGCTTCTTAGGCCAAGGAATGTACAGTCCCCTGCGGACTGGTTCTCTGCTGGGGGATGTGGAATCCTTCCAGCCTCAGACACCAAAGTCTGGTAACCTTAAGTCTTTTCTCTGCCAAGACAGGCTTGCTTCGCCTCTTGTCTCTGGCTTGTGGCTCTCCTCCTGCCACACTTCCTCTTAGGTGCAATCAACTTTCTGTCCCTGCTCCACTCTGGGACACGTCTCAGAGCTGAGACAGGCAATCCAGTTCTCTCTAACCCTGTCCCCAGTACCAGCTTTTATAGGGGCAGCCTGCTCCCCCTACTGGCCTGAGACAGGAGGCATTGCATGCTAATGTTCCCCTGACCAGAGAACCTCCCCCTTGCTCTCAGACACAGCTTTATTACACTTGTGGCATCCAGGTAGGGTGACACATTAGCACAAAATGACTGTTCAAACCAGGCACTCAATGCACCCTTGGGATGGCCGAGATGGCTTGTGCCCCTTCCCTTCTACTTGTTTTCCATCTATCTCCAACCTCCTCTTCTTCGATTGACAGCACTAGCTTTACAAGAACCAGTGAAACAGTGAAGATAGACAGAAGACAATAAAAAGAGGCACTGCTCAGCCACGTCAGGATTGCACTGAGCGCTTGTGCTTGGTTTCAACAGTTATTTTGTACTGACAGACTCTCAATAGAGCATCCATGTGCACATGCAATACTGCGATCTTAGGAAAAACATAGTTCTTGTACATTAAGGATGAGTGAAGAAGGTTTTCAGACACTGTCACAGCAATAAGAAAAATGTGCCCCGCTGCCTGCTGAGATTAAAGACCTGTTTGAAGACTATAACTAACACGTGGTTAATTTAGGGGGAATGTTTGCATTAGTAACCTACTCCTGGCATCTTAAAATAGCTTTCCCAGATAGCACATTTATGGTTTTATTATAGAATATGTCATAAATGTCTGATTGGGTCTGGCAGCTGTGAACGCCATGGGAATGGGGTTTCCAGATCTCCCTTTCTCCACTGAGATTTGGTCAAATATGTGGACAGAGTTATGAAGTTATATCATTCTGTTTACTATAATGGATGGGAAATGCACATTTACATTATTTTAGGATCCACTTGTGCTTGTACTGAACCAAAGCTAAATCAGCTTGGGCTTCTATGGTGTAAGTTCAGTAGACCTGCAAGGGTCCTGGTGTTGTGGACGGATTATGGTCACGTGAAACCATCATAACAAGCTTGTATATTCACCTATAACCTACACAACGAGTGAACTAAAATGAGCAAGTTCAGGAGTTCTTGGAATAAATGTAGGCATTTAAAGTAACACAATACTGTGGACTTACTTAGATCCCATAGGAAAAGCCTGGCATACATCTGCCCCCTCACAGCTACAACCTGACCCCTGCCCATAGGATAACTTTATCAGATCACACATTTACTAGCACCTCACACTTCACCCTTGAAAATAACCTTCAAAGACCCTTCCTTGCTGTCACCCCTTTGAATGTCCGCTTTGCTTGCAGGTTGCCAGCTGTGTGGAGCCAATGGTTATTCCATTACCACATCACATCTTAATCAGCGGCTTTTATCTCCACACTATTACGATAGGCAAGGGAATTTTAAAGATAGATTTTATGTTTTTTTGCAGACGTTAATGTTCTCATTGAAATTTTGGCTCAGTATTAAACTAAAATTTATAACAATCCGAGACTTAAAGAAACACTCCCATGAAATTTGTAATGCCATAAACCTGTATAAATGTATATGTAATGTAGTATAAGTGTGTTAATATACTTACATATTGCCGTTTCCCCGGCTATCAGCGCAGCTCTGGACCTCTTCTCACTCATGTGACTGCTATTCTGACTCGCTGGATCAAACTGGGATCTATGTGTGAGGCCGAAGGCACTTTTACAATGTAAGTCTAGTATAGAGTATCAGAACTCAGACTTACTTTAAAAGCGACTTCCGTCTCACACATAGACCCCAGTGTGATTCAGAAAGTCGGAATTTCAGTCACGTGTAATCTGTACATAGTTATTCTATAGCTTTAAAGGGAATATGTCAGTAGGAACAATCCTCCTAAGCCGTCTATAAGGGCATGTAGGTCACCAGTGTGAGACATGTAGATCAGGAGAGCAGACTGTCAGTTATTACATGTCTCTCACTGGTAATGCCCCTTTAAGTTAAAATAATATCTGGAGGCAGATCCTCGGGGAGATCCGTGTCCGGCCCATAGATCTTATCAGCTCAGTTATAAATTAAGAAAAATGTTGGTTTATCTGGAATAAGATATCGAATTGCAGATATCAAGGTATCATGTTATTCAACTTCCTATGAACTACATGCCCATATAGACGGCTTAGGAGGGTTGATCCTACTGACAGATTCCCTTCAATATTGGCTATGAACCTATTTTTTCATAGTTTTTTTGCATAAATATGTTTAGAAGAAGACTTTTTGGTATGTTCCTCAATCTTGGATATAGATCTTTTTGGTGCAGTAGAGACCATTATGCACAAGAGTTGTTTCCGCACTTGATAAACTGTTATATTGTTTTCTATATAATACAGCAAAAATAAATATACATTTATAAAGTCATTTATACATTTATAAAGTCATCTATGATTTACATCTTTGTAAATAGAGTCTTCATTTGACATTAGACAGGAGGCCACAAGGGGCTGGATATTGTCCCGATTTTTGAGATTGTCTTAGCTAATACTTATATTGAAATAATTGGATCAGTTTTAATCACATATAATTAGACATCGTGCTTGGGCTTGTCTCTTTCACTTAATATAACAGGTGATAACCGAAATAGGAAAATACATTTTATTGCAAAAGGGAAATGTATTATTAGTAGATTTAGCATATATATTCATTATTTTTACCGGTGACACCATTTTTGTTGCATTGTGGTGCATTTTGGCTGCTTTGTTTATCATGTTGCATTTATATCATTTATGAGTTCTTCGCATCCTGCTTCCCTATGGATAGCGTGAACAACATGTTAATTTCAGTAGAGACAGCAATTTTAAAGGAAACATTTCAGAAGGTTTTCCTCCATTAAACCATGTTAGATTGGCATCTGTTCTTACTAAAGTTATTTCTCTTTGCAGAAGTACAGGTTTAATTTCCTTAAAAAAGAACTTTAATACCTGTACGTTAGCTATTTGCAGTTAAAGGGAATCTGTCACCACTTTGGAGTTATCAGACCTCTACTATGGCCATACAGGGTATAGAAAAGTAAATCTATACTTACCTGTATGGCCCATGGTAGAGGTCTGAATGTAGAGAAATGTAGTTTTATCGCCTTGGTTTTTCACAGGCTTGGCGTCCTCCGGACGCCAAGCTATCCCTGCCCATCTGCTTATTATTCCACCAATTCCCTGCCTATGTCCACGTTTATCATATTTCCCCTGTCCCCACACGTCACAGGTCCCTGTGACATGTGCTTTTTTCCCTGACCTCCTGTGAACTCCCCGGCGTCTGCGCAATAGAGCACTGTGGCACTGTGCTCAGCCAAACGGGCCCGGGTGGAAACAAAGCGCGCTCCCTGTGAGCCATGCTTTGCACATGCAGCGGGAGGTGAGGGAAAAAAGCACACGTCACAGGGTCCTGTGACGTGCCGGGAGGGGGGCAAATATGGTAAACGTGGACATAGGCGGGGAATTGGTGGAATAATAAGCAGATGGGCGGGGACAGCTTGGCGTCCGGGGGACGCCAAGCTTGTGAAAAACCAAGGAGATAAAACTACATTTCTCCTCAATCAAACCTCTACTATGGGCCATACAGGTATGTATAGATTTACTTTTCTATACCCTGTATGCCCATGTTAGAGATCTGATAACTCCAAAGTGGTGACAGATTCCCTGTAAGGAGCTCTAGCATCTCTGGAGAGAAATCAAGCTGGTTGTGCCATAATTCAACCCTATCTGGATTTATCTGATGTCCCTGGGGACTTTATTTCAAGCTTCTGAAATGCAATCCCATGCATGCACCATTGCCATTTATTTCCAGTTCATGAAGCTGGATGAGAGACTTACTCAAGCTCAAAATGACAAATTTTTGTATAATTGTAAAGAAGGCAGGAGTAAAAGTTTAGTGGAAGAAAGAGGGGACTGTAAAAATCAAAAGTAACACAAGGAGGATGGATGGTTGTATTTACTACATATGTGAAATATTAATTATGAGCACTCACATCCAGGTATGATTGTTAAGCTCCCATGTACTCACCACTCAATTTTTACAAAATTTGCAGATTATAGAATTATCTAATACTAACATAGTGAAGCTCTTGTAGAGATAGAGTATAACAGGTGACATTATTAAATTAGTACAACTTTGAGGATTTGAAACAGGAGAAGAGCATCAGAGTCCAGGAAATAGTTACATGTGTGTGATTCATGGGAGTTTCACATCTGGAATATCCGGATATCGCAGTCAGCCAGCCGTTGTAAGTAACTTCTTACTTAGGAATTTGAAAGACCTATTCAACATGCCCTGTAGCAGAGCCACAAATCAAGGCATTACTCCTGAGCAAATAGCTTATGTACTGTGATAGCACAGTGGCGCTCGGCAGCATTGAATTTTGTAGACGTCTGGCCTTGACTCATGAGGGGTCAAGGGGATGATAATCCTTTCTTTGGCAGGTTAATACAGGTTTACTTCTGAGTATAATATGTGAGATCCTTATCTTGACCTTAAGTGAGATGTCAAATTTTACGCAATCAGCAATCTTTTAGCTTTTTTATGCTGCATATACTTTTCTAATCATGTCTGATTCTAGCTATTTTGGCCTTATGAGGAACCATCAGTGGGTGATGGGTTATGCTAAAGACCATTTTACAGGTACAGTACAGACCAAAAGTTTGGACACACCTTCTCATTTAAATATTTTTCTGTATTGTCATGACTATGAAAATTGTACATTCACACTGATGGCATCAAAACTATGAATTAACACATGTGGAATTATATAGTTAACAAAAAAGTGTGAAACAACTGAAAATATGTCTTATATTCTAGGTTCTTCAAAGTAGCCACCTTTTGCTTTGTTGACTGCTTTGCACACTCTTGGCATTCTCTTGATGAGCTTCAAGAGGTAGTCACCGGAAATGGTCTTCCAACAATCTTGAAGGAGTTCCCAGAGATGCTTAGCACTTGTTAGCCCTTTTGCCTTCATTCTGCGGTCCAGCTCACCCCAAACCATCTCGATTGGGTTCTGGTCTGGTGACTGTGGAGGCCAGGTCATCTGGCGTAGCACCCCATCACTCTCCTTCTTGGCCAAATAGCCCTTACACAGCCTGGAGGTGTGTTTGGGGTCATTGTCCTGTTGAAAAATAAATGATGGTCCAACTAAACGCAAACCGGATGGAATAGCATGCCGCTGTAAGATGCTGTGGTAGCCATGCTGGTTCAGTATGCCTTCAATTTTGAATAAATCCTCAACAGTGTCACCAGAAAAGCACACCATCACACCTCCTCCTCCATGCTTCACGGTGGGAACCAGGCACGTAGAGTCCATTCGTTCACCTTTTCTGCGTCGCACAAAGACACGGTGGTTGGAACCAAAGATCTTAAATTTGGACTCATCAGACCAAAGCACAGATTTCCACTGGTCTAATGTCCATTCCTTGTGTTCTTTAGCCCAAACAAGTCTCTTCTGCTTGTTGCCTGTCCTTAGCAGTGGTTTCCTAGCAGCTAGTTTATCATGAAGGCCTGCTGCACAAAGTCTCCTCTTAACAGTTGTTGTAGAGATGTGTCTGCTGCTAGAACTCTGTGTGGCATTGACCTGGTCTCTAATCTGAGCTGCTGTTAACCTGCGATTTCTGAGGCTGGTGACTCGGATAAACTTATCCTCAGAAGCAGAGGTGACTCTTGGTCTTCCTTTCCTGGGGCGGTCCGCATGTGAGCCAGTTTCTTTGTAGCGCTTGATGGTTTTTGCAACTCCACTTAGGGACACTTTCAAAGTTTGCCCAATTTTTCGGACTGACTGACCTTCATTTCTTAAAGTAATGATGGCCACTCGTTCTTCTTTACCTAGCTGCTTTTTTCTTGCCATAATACAAATTCTAACAGTCTATTCAGTAGGACTATCAGCTGTGTATCCACCAGACTTCTGCACAACACAACTGATGGTCCTAACCCCATTTATAAGGCAAGAAATCCCACTTATTAAACCTGACAGGGCACACCTGTGAAGTGAAAACCATTTCCGGTGACTACCTCTTGAAGCTCATCAAGAGAATGCCAAGAGTGTGCAAAGCAGTCATCAAAGCAAAAGGTGGCTACTTTGAAGAACCTAGAATATAAGACATATTTTCAGTTGTTTCACACTTTTTTGTTAAGTATATAATTCCACATGTGTTAATTTATAGTTTTGATGCCTTCAGTGTGAATGTACAATTTTCATAGTCATGAAAATACAGAAAAATCTTTAAATGAGAAGGTGTGTCCAAACTTTTGGTCTGTAGTGTACGTGCAGGAGGCATATATTTAATGCCAAGATGGGATTAGATCTTGCTACTGAGCATAATGAGAACTGTAATACTGTAAGAGTCATTTGACATTCTCCAAACACAAATGAAATGGGCTCCTCAGAGTGTGCCTAAAATGGTACTCTCTCACGACACTTCTCTATAGGGCTGTATATTGTAAGATGGTACAAAAATCACAAACAATGAGTATGAGTAAGGAAAGAGGCAGTCCCGTTGCAAAAATAAACTTGGTTTTACTGATGAACTTGGTGAAACTATTATACAGATAATAGCAGGTACAAGACTTGGTAGGTGAAACTTTTGTGTTGTAAGGAGGCCAATACTTTACAGATGCATGTAGCGGCACATTCTTTGTGTGGTACTTAGCAGCTACATAAGTTATTTAGCTCTGGCCCTCCATCTTCAAGTGTACTATCCATGCTCCATCCTAGCAATCTTGAATTCTTTCTCTACACTCAAAGTCTGGCTTACACATAGCTTCTGTACCCGTTGCCTGCTATTTCAGGGTCCCCACTAAGCCTGGCTAGCTTTCTGGACTTCCACCTCCATACCACTGAATTTGCTCCCATTTCTCTCCCTCTCTTTGTTCTGGCCACAGGGCTTACCAGCTGTATTATGGATTTACAGATAGCATGCGGTCTCCATTCTTCTTTAACACACTCTTAGGCTATGTTCGCACGTCATGGATTTTTCTATGCAGTTTTTTATGCAAATTTCCAGCTGCCTTTTGCAGTACCAGCAAAGTCTATGAGAAACAAGAATTCTCTGTTCACACATCATGTTTTTTGTTCAGGATTTTGTGCCTTGCATGTTTTTTTTTTAGAAAAAAAGAGCATGTCACTTCTTTCAGTGTTTTTTCACCCATAGCAAGTAATGGGTGGTGAAGAAAAAGCGCATCAAAAACACATCAAAATTTGTATCAGCATTTTTTCACTGTTTTTTCATCGTTTTTGATGCCAAAATAGAATGGGGGTCTTTTTATTCACAGAACTTTATGTACATGCATAAAAAAAGACAGAGGGACAGTGAAAAAAATGCTGAAAAAATGCACCAAAAACGCATCAAAAAATCACCAAAACTGCAAGAAAAATCCTGAACAAAATGCCCTTGAAGATCAGGTTTTGCTGCTGAAAATTGATGCCAAAAAACCATGATGTGTGAACATAGCTTTAAGGGTTTTTCCTCTCTACTCCATAACACCTCTTCCGAAGGGGCCCAGCTAGCCAAGTAACCCTTCCCTGGCCCTGTGTCTGCTCTAGAACTGCCACACCTTATATCAGTGCATTGTGCACTGCATTCAGCATGAAAGAATAGGCAATTAATAAAATAACAACCCATTTCAATAGCACAATCTCTGTACTGGGCTTTGCATCTGTATATTCATTCTCCTTACTCAATGTTCCAATGGCTATTCTAGATGTACGGTATATATAAGGGATAATGCTGGAATCCCAAGAACAGAACATTAGAACATCATTTCTTTTCTTTTTTGCTGCTCCTGTTGGAGGTGGGGTTTATTATTTTTGTATGTTTAGTGCCCTGTTTTCTGTATAGGGTGTTGTTTTTTGCTTGTTAATTTTTTTTTTTAAATCTCAATAACAATTGACCTGATTTAAGAAAAACAAAAAACATACAATAGAAAACTACAGATCCAGTGGGAGAAACATGATTGTCTGATTAGCTGTGATATGATATTCTTGTTTCCCTCATCTATGGACATAAATGGTATACACGTATGAAGCATAACATCTGAATTAAAAAGGATTGCTTTAAAGCAGCCAACTACACATGTAACTGGGGTACGTACGTTCTGTGCTTCATTGTCTTAAAGCTTTACCAGTCTGAATAATGGAAGTGAAGGAAAACAATATTTAGCTCTTAGCTTGTAAAGGATCATTAGAAACAAAAGCTTGGAGATCAAATCTTCAGACCAGCTTACCAAAATCTGAACATCTACTCCTACCCATGACCTTGTGAGACAAGTACTTTCATTACTGGATGTGGTTAGTTGGTTTTATGACCATCCTAAAAGCTACAGTCTCCTGGCATGATGACGAGTGTCTCATCTTTTGTTTAACAATTGGAAATGGCCTCATACTGGCTGTGTATAATAGTAAAGAAGTTGAGAAATCGGAGTATTCTTGCAAGTTGCTGCAGATAACAACCTCCCCTATTGCCTTTAAGTAAAGATAAACTCCCTTATTGTTTTATTATATAGTGTCTTTTCTGTATGATTACTGGCTGAGGACACTTTCTCCCTACTTGTAGGTCCTGTAGTGTTAGGGTAGGTTCACATCACCATAACAAAAAAATTATCAGAGTTTCATCCAGAAAAGTGGGACAAGTTTTTTCTCGCTTATCATCTTTGTGTAGCCCGTATACAAGTTTGTTTTTTTTTACAGCAGCTGCTATAAATCATTTATAGGACCATTTACAGTTTCCTATGTTACAGAATTGCAAGGTATCTGTAAAAATTGGATGCTGTACTGTGGCATACAATTTTTTTTCTTGCACCCATAGACTTGAAATAGTGCAATAGTGAGTCTCATCCAATTTATGGAGGAAAATCGTGCATGATGTGATTTTTTTTCACAAGCCAGTTCTATCAGTGAAAAAAAAATCCATCATCTGCACTAACTCATTGAATAACATTGTTTTTTTTCCAGTAATCACCCATTTGAAACGGATCCAGCAGCAATCAGTTATATTAGCAGGTCATAAAAAGTTACACAGACCCGCTGTCCTGCCAAAATAAAAAAATTTATTGCAACTGGATCCATTTTCTTTTAACATTGAAGTCTATGGAAAACGGATTCATTAAATAGCCATCTGTTTTTCTTCTATTTGAAACATCCGTTTTTTTGCTTACTGTCTGCGTTTCATTCGGATGATTACTGGATATGTGAGTTTAGCCTAAAAAAATGAGGGTAGTTGTCTCACGTGGCTCTTAACACGTATACAAATGGCACAGTTTGAAGACAAAGTAACTCATGTTGTGTTATATGGCTACAATTCATTTACTGATTTGTCTGTTTAATTATTATGCTCTGTTCACACTAACCTCTTGTATCTGCTTTCAGATACTGAACTCAAAATCTGATTGACCCCAATGACTTACAGTTGTGGCCAAAAGTTTTGAGACTGGAACAAACTTTTCTGCTTCAGTGTTTTTAGATCTATAGTCAGATGTTTCTATTGTTGCTAAACTACAATTATAAGAATTTCATAAGTAGTTACACTTTTATTGACAAATACATAAACTTTACTCAAAGACCCAATATTTACAGTGATGACCCTTATTTTTCAAGACTTCTGCAATTTCTGCGTTTTTCTTTGTCCACCTGCTTTTTTGAGGATTGACCACAGGTTCTCAATGGGATTGCGGTCTGGGGAGTTTCCTGGCCATGGACACACAATTTCAATGTTTTGTTCACCAATTCACTTAGTAATCACTTTTGCCTTGTGACATGGTGCTCCTTCATGCTGGAAAAAGCATTGTTCATCACCAAATTGCTCCTGGATCATTGGGAGAAGTTGCTGTTGGAGGACGTTTAGATGCCATTATGTATTGCAGCGTTCTTCATCAAAATTGTGTTGGATGAGAAGCATCCAATGGTGCGTCTCATGAATGGTGCCATGATGCTTTACTGTTGGCATGATGCAGGACTCATGATAGCGCTCACCTTTTCTGCTCCAGACAATCATTCTGCCAGATATCCCAAATAGTCTGAAGTGGGCTCAGAGCTTTCAACCACAACTTTACATTTAGGTCCATCCATTTTCTGTCAGGGTTCTGTATTTTTGTTAGAGTTGTATAGTGTTGCAGACTCCACTATTTTTCCTTCCAGAAATAGTAAAAACCTGAATGGAAATCAGTAATGCTAGTGAAAACAGAATCTACATATAGTTTGATGCGACTCACAATGTCTCTACAGATTGTGACAATGAGTTTTGTAAAATTAATGGAGTGAAGAAATTAGAGAAACGATTTTGTTTCTGATATAATGTTGGTTAGATCAACACTTAAAGGGATTGTGTCACAATTATTATTATTATTAATAATAATGTAAGTATAATTATTAGAATATAAACATTTATTTTTAAAGCAAAATAAATAAATTACTATAGTAACATTTATATTTTTATTATTTTTTCTCCAGCCACTGGTGACTGCCATTTTTAAGCGCTGGTGTTTAAAAAAGTATTCCCATCTCCAAGATCTTATCCCAATATGTAGTAGGTGTAATAATAATAATAATATTAGCAAATACCTCCAATTAGAAATGTAGTAGCTTAGGTATCCATAGTTATGACCACTAACAACCAACTAACTGTCACTATGTGTGGTTGTAACCAGGGCCGGCATCAGCACCCGGGCAAGTGTCGGGGCCCTGGACCATCAGGGGGGCCCACTCGCAGTCGGGGCCCGGGCCGCTTCCCCGGTATCTGTGCAGGACCGCATGCGCTGTATGAGTGCTGTCACTTTCCAGACATGGCCGCATGCAGTGCGCTGTGCGACTGTCTGGTAGTGATGACACGGCAGGGTCGGCACTGCGCCTTTAATTGTGCTTGTGTGTTGCCTGTGCCGCGTCATTACTAGCAGATACAACCGCACAGCGCACTGTGAGCGGCCATGTCTGGTGAAGTGACAGCACTCATACAGCGCATGCGGTCCTGCACAGATACCGGGGAAGCGGCCCGGGCCCCGACGGCGAGTGGGCCCCCATGATGGTCCCGGGCCATGTCTGTGACACCCCGGCGGCCCTGCACAGCCATATGCCAGAGGAGCTGGACAGGACACAGGCTGGGGGCAGGTGAGCAAGGCTTGTCGCCGGCTTCCTCAATCCCCATACACTCTGTGCAGAATTATTAGGCAAATGAGTATTTTGATCACATGATACTTTTTATACATGTTATCCTACTCCAAGCTGCATAGGCTTGAGAGCCAACTACCAATTAAGTAAATCTTGTGATGTGCATCTCTGTAATGAGAAGGGGTGTTGATTACTGACATTAACACCCTATATAAGGTGTGCTTAGTTATTAGGCAACTTCCTTTCCTTTGGCAAAATGGGTCAGAAGAGAGATTTGACGGCCTCTGAAAACTCCAGAATTGTGAGATGTCTTGCAGAGGGATGCAGCAGTCTTGAAATTTCCAAACTTTTGAAGCGTGATCACCGAACAATCAAGCGTTTCATGGCAAATAGCCAACAGGGTCGCAAGAAGCGTGTTGGCCAAAAAAGGCGCAAAATAACTGCCCATGAATTGAGGAAAATCAAGCGTGAAGCTGCCAAGATGCCATTCGCCACCAGTTTTGCCATATTTCAGAGCTGCAACGTTACTGGAGTATCAAAAAGCACAAGGTGTGCGATACTCAGGGACATGGCCAAGGTAAGGAAGGCTGAAAAACGACCACCTTTGAACAAGAAACATAAGATAAAACGTCAAGAATGGGCCAAGAAATATCTTAAGACTGATTTTTCAAAGGTTTTATGGACTGATGAAATGAGAGTGACTCTTGATGGGCCAGATGGATGGGCCAGAGGCTGGATCAGTAAAGGGCAGAGAGCTCCACTCCGACTCAGACGCCAGCAAGGTGGAGGTGGGGTACTGGTATGGGCTGGTATCATCAAAGATGAACTTGTGGGACCTTTTCGGGTTGAGGAGGGAGTGAATCTCAACTCCCAGACCTACTGCCAGTTTCTGGAAGACAACTTCTTCAAGCAGTGGTACAGGAAGAAGTCTGTATCGTTCAAGAAAAACATGATTTTCATGCAGGACAATGCTCCATCACATGCATCCAACTACTCCACAGCGTGACTGGCTAGTAAAGGTCTAACAGATGAAAAAATAATGACATGGCCCCCTTGTACACCTGATCTGAACCCCATAGAGAACCTGTGGTCCATCATAAAATGTGAGATCTACAGGGAGGGAAAACAGTACACCTCTCGGAACAGTGCCTGGGAGGCTGTTGTGGCTGCTGCACGCAATGTTGATCGAAAACAGATCAAGCAACTGACAGAATCTATGGATGGAAGGCTGTTGAGTGTCATCATAAAGAAAGGTGGCTATATTCATCACTAATTTTTTTGTTTTTGCATGTCAGAAATGTTTATTTCTAAATTTTGTGCACTGATATTGGTTTACCTGGTGAAAATAAACAAGTGAGATGGGATTATATTTGGTTTTTATTAAGTTGCCTAATAATTCTGCACAGTAATAGTTACCTGCACAAACAGATATCCTCCTAAGATAGCCAAATCTAAAAAAAAACCACTCCAACTTCCAAAAATATTAAACTTGAATATTTATGAGTCTTTTGGGTTGATTGAGAACATAGTTGTTGATCAATAATAAAAATAATCCTCTAAAATACAATTGCCTAATAATTCTGCACACAGTGTATTACAAATACTTATAATGTGTCTGTGTGTTTGTGCATGTATGATGTGACTATCTGTGTATGTCTGTGTATATGTATTTATGTCTGTTTTATGTGTTTTTAAGAATTTGTGTTCAAATAGGTACGTAAGTCTGTATGTGTCTATCTGTGCATGTTTGTGTATGTGCGTGTCTGTGTATTGTATTTGTGCATATATGTGTATTTGTGTGCATGCCTGCATATGTGCAAATGTCTGCATACTGTGTGTGCATTTCTGCGTACCGTGTGTGTGCATGTCTGCATACTGTGTGTGCACGCATGTCTGCGTACCGTGTGTGTGTGTGGGTGCGCATGTCTGCATGCTACGTGTATGCATGTCTGCGTACTGTGTGCGTGTGCATGTCTGCATACTGCGTGTGTGTGCATGTCTGCGTACTGTGTGTGACGCGCCCCCTGGGCCATATTCTTTAGGGGGAATATCCGGAGCCGGATCAGATGGGAGTTGTAGTCTTCCGAGTGGCTGTGACCCGGTCCGTGCCCAGGGTGTCAAACTCAGTTGTATGTGGCAGTCCTACAGATGTTATTAAGTTCTTTATTGTCGACTACGCCACCCGTTGTATTGCGGTCACTATGGCCGCCGCTGCAGCAGGGTCCGCTGAGGCTGATGGTGTAGGTGCAGCTTTTGATGGTGTAACCCCCAACGGGTGGGGTATAGCCTCAGGGGGTCAGGTGCAGAGGATGGGGGTTGTGGTGGTGCAGCATAGATGTTAAAGGAAGACAGAGTCGGGTTGTGCAGTTTAGGGTATTTACTCACTGCTGATGTTCCGGTCACTCCAGCTTCAAGTGACCACCCGAGCCGTGCTGCGTCCACCAGGTCCTGGATCCAGCCAACCCCCAAGCGAGTCCGGAGCGTGACCCTGAGCTCTCCTTCTGTCCTTTCTCTGGCCGTCCCCACTAGTGATCCACCCAGGTCCAGCTCCCTCGGGCCTTCTGTTGGGAGACCCTTGGCCTTGGGTTCCCTGACCCTCCACGTGGTATGCCTTCGGGGTGGATGTGGTGGGTGGCCGTGGCAGACGCTGCCCACGGCCTCCGGTCTCTGGCTAGGGTGTGTTTTTGCCCCCACCAGCTTGGGTTCCGGTACCCTGATGCCAACTCTTCACCCGCTGATGGACTTTGGGTTCTCAGAGTTCCTTTTCTGTTTCCCCCTCTGGGTCTTTCTGGCTTTCTCCTCTCTCTCTCTGGGGCTGCTCTGCTCCTCTTCCTCCTCTGACTTCTCTCTGCAAAAGGCTGACAGACTGACCCTGTTCTTTGATGGTGCCCACCTTATATACACCCTCTATGTGTGAGCTCAGGTGACCAGCACCCAATGAGCTCCTATCTTTACCCAGGCTGCTCCCCCTATCTGCCCCTACACTACTTGGGATGTACCACCCCCCTCCCACTCCAGCCAGGAACAGACTCGGTCGTACCTGCACATTTCTAAGTGGGAGTACCGTCGGCCTGCTCCTCGGAAATGGGATGTGTGTAGTGCATGCAGCTAACTGAGCTCAGTTCCACACTCCATCCTTACCCGGGAGTGGAATATCACACCTCTGGGTTGAGGTGCAATACCCCTGTAGCAGCCGAATCCTCAGGGTGCTACATGTGCGTGTGCATGTCTGCATACTACGTGTATGCATGTCTGCGTACTGTGTGTGTGCATGTCTGCGTACTGTGTGTGTGCATGTGTGCATGTCTGTATACTGTGGGTGTGCGTGTGTGCATGTCTGCGTACTGTGTGGGCTTATGTGCATGTCTGCATACTGTGTGTGTGCGTGTGTGCATGTCTGCGTACTATGCGTGTGCTTGTGTGCATGTCTGTGTACTCTGTGTGTGCGTGTGCATGCCTGTGTACTGTGTGTGCATGTCTGCATACTGTGTGTGTGCATGTCTGCGTACTGTGCAAGTCTGTTTACTGTGCGTGTGCAAGTCTGTGTACTGTGTGTGTGTGCATGCCTGCATACTGTGCGTGTGCATGTCTGCGTACTGTGTGTGCATATGTGCATATCTGCGTACTGTGCGTGTGCATGTCTGCGTACTGTGTGTGCACGTCTGCGTACTGTGTGTATGAGCGTGTGCATGTCTGCGTACTGTGTGTGTGCATGTCTGCGTACTGTGTGGGTGAATACTATGTGTGTGCATGTCTGCGTACTGTCTGTGTGTATGTCTGCATACTGCGTGTATGCATGGCTGTGTACTGTGTGTGTGCATGTTTGTGTACTTTGTGTGTGCTTGTGTGCATGTCTGCATACTGTGTGTGTATGAGTGTGTGCACGTCTGTGTACTGTGCGTGTGTGCATGTCTGTGTACTGTGCATGTCTGCATACTGTGTGTGTGCATGTCTGCGTACTGTGTGCATGTGAATATCTGCGTACTGTGTATGTGCATGTCTGCGTACTGTGTGTGTATGTTTGCGTACTGTGTATGTGCATGTCTGCGTACTGTGTGTGTGGATGTCTGCTTACTGTGTGTGTGTGTGCATGTCTGCGTACTGTGTGTGTGTATGTCTGCGTACTGTGTGTGTGTGCATGTCTGCCTACTGTGTGTGTGTGTGCATGTCTGCCTACTGTGTGTGTGTGTGCATGTCTGCCTACTGTGTGTGTGCATGTCTGCCTACTATGTGTGTGTGTGCATGTCTGCCTACTGTGTGTGTGTGTGTGTGTGCATCTCTGCCTACTGTGTGTGTGTGCATGTCTGCCTACTGTGTGTGTGTGTGCATGTCTGCCTACTGTTTGTGTGTGCATGTCTGCCTACTGTGTGTGTGTGCGTGTCTGCCTATGTGTGTGTGTGCATGTCTGCCTACTGTGTGTGTGTGTGCATGTCTGCCTACTGTGTGTGTGTGTGCATGTCTGCCTACTGTGTGTGTGCATGTCTCCCTACTATGTGTGTGTGTGCATGTCTGCCTACTGTGTGTGTGTGCGCATGTCTGCCTACTGTGTGTGTGTGTGCATGTCTGCCTACTGTGTGTGTGTGTGCATGTTTGCCTACTGTGTGTGTGCATGTCTCCCTACTGTGTGTGTGTGTGCATGTCTGCCTACTGTGTGTGTGCATGTCTGCCTACTGTGTGTGTGTGTGCATGTCTGCCTACTGTGTGTGTGTGTGCATGTCTGCCTACTGTGTGTGTGCATGTCTCCCTACTGTGTGTGTGTGTGCATGTCTGCCTACTGTGTGTGTGCATGTCTCCCTACTGTGTGTGTGTGTGCATGTCTGCGTACTGTGTGTGTGTGTGCATGTCTGCGTACTGTGTGTGTGTGTGCATGTCTGCCTACTGTGTGTGTGTTCATATGTGCATGTCTGCGTACTGTGTGTGTGCATGTCTTGCTGCTTCCAACTGGTGGCGCTATAGAGTTCTAGTCCTTTTCCTCTCTGAAGAGGCAAATGTCACATGTACATGTGGATTTCCTGAAACAACTGTAAGTCTAAGTCTAAAAATGCCCAAGTGGAGAGTGTGAAAATTGCAAGATCTATAATTTTATTTTTAATGCAGATTGTGATCTGAAGAAAAAAACATTGCCAACATTTTAAAAATATATACTTACCACAAAAACCTTATTTATACAGTACATTTTCTAATGACACACTTTTTTAAATTGGCCATAGATTCGTGATTTCAGTTAAGCTATTTCTTGAATGCCTTGATGCTCATAGTTTGCCTGTGAAAGTTGTTGTTTTAAATAACAAACAAAAGAAAAAAAATAGTTCTTTGCTGTGATCTGTGGTCTGTGGTCTGGGCTTCCATTACTGTAATGCAGATCTGCCAGTTGCTATAAACATTTGGCACCTGACAGGAAAAAGCCAACATCACTGGTCAGCTTTTCCACAATTTCTGCCTTTTTGTTTTAGCTGACCTATGACACACCTTCATCTTCTGGAACAAACTTGGTCATGCTTGAAATTTTTGGCCAATAGTTGGAGGAAAGATCGTTCATTAAATGAAAGTTCTTTGTCCACAAATGACCTTTCTTTGAAATATTTTTCCCAGACGCATCATTCATCCATTGCTCATTGTCATTGAACATGCATGGCCAGTTTGAATTATTGTCATAGCCATGATGGACTAAAAGGTGAATATCTACATAGGCAAATTAATTATTTAGCGAACAATCATTCCTTATCTATCTTATCACCGTCTCAGCTGTCCGAAATCTGTAATCTCATCAGTTCTAATAAAAAAAACCTTATAAAACGCTCCATCATTTAATTCATACTATGGTAACCACTGTAGGTGCACTAAGTATATTCTGATAACAGTACTGTGCAAAGTATCAACTTTTCTAGGTACACACGGTTTTTGAAGGAACTCCGGCAGGGAGGTTCCAAACATTTTAGAGAACTAACCACAGATCTATGGATGGAGGCTTACGCAAGTCTCTTTATGTAATCCCAGACAAACTTGATGACGTTGAGATCAGGTCTCTGTGGAGGCCATATCATCACTTTGAGGACTCCTTGTTCATCTTTACACCGACGATAGCTCTTAATGACATTGGCTGTATTTTTGGTGTCATTATCCTGCTGCAGAATAATTTTGGAGCAAACTAGATGCCCCACTGATGGTACTGTGTAATATTATAAATATCTTCTGGATTTTCTCAGCATTGAGGACATCATTAATCCTGACCCAGTCCCCAGCTCTATTTGCTGGAATGCAGTCCTAAACTTAAAATGAGCATCTACCATGCTTCACTATTGGCTGCAGACACTCATTATTGTACCGTTCTCCAGCCCTTCGGTGACCAGACTGCCTTCTGTTATTGCTCCTGCTGCCATTTTTATGCACCACAGTTCTTATGTTTCCATGCATAGTTGAGTCATTTCACCATATTTTCATGTTAAAGGTATGGCATTTTGGACTCAATATGTAACGCTGTGGGTGTGGACTCACTGCGCCAGGGGCCGGGCTTACCCTGGAGGGCAGTGACTAAGTGGCTACCTGGTCTTCACTAGCGCCTCTGATGGTGAGGATAGGCGTGGGACGCAGGATAGCCACCAGGTGCCACTCCAGATCAGTGTCCACACCTGCTGCAGATGACCAGAACAGGTATGCGAAGTACAGACGAGACAGAAGCTTAGTCAGACAGTCCAGGGTCGGGGCGGGCAACACAGGTCCAGGATGCATAGCCGAGGTCAGGAACGGAGAGAACAGACAGGATGAGAAGACAAGCAGAGTCCGTAACCGGAGGGATAAACAACAAAACTCCTTCACTGGAACTAGATGCTAACAGCAAACTGGAACCTAAGCTCAGGCAAAGGTGAGGAGGGATGAGCTGCCTGTTTTAGCACCTGCTGGTTGGTGATTGGCTTGGTAATCCAAACCCTGCAGGAGACAGCAAAGTTAAATTCCTGTAGTATCTGCCCGCACCCCTCTATAGCCATGAGGAGACAACAGGGATATGCAGCAAAGTTGGAAGTGCTGCATGGAACTAGCTTGATTACCAGACATGAGGATACGCAGAGCGGCGAACGCAGTAAATAGCACCGCTGGGGGGAGTTACCGCCGTGACACAATTTTTCCATGAAAACCACTTCTGGGTAGACTTGTCCAAATAGTACATGGTGTGACAAAGTCACTGGCAGAATACTGGAGGGGAGATACGCGTCTCTGAGACTTTTTGCTTCAGTGATGTAAAACATGGAGATTTCTCCTGCACATTAGGTGCAGAGAGGGTTAATAGCCAGAGTAACAAGGGCATGCTTTACAGGTGGATAGCTATCCACCCTATCTCCACTCCAGGGTGTGGTTTAGGGGCTATAAAAAGCCAGCCTTTTGACTCAGGAGGTGGTCAGTATCTGGAGGCCATCTCCAGAGAGAGGAGCGTGTGTTTGTTCCTGCTAGCCCTGAACTGTGTGATTTTTGCTAAGCCGGAGTGGCAAGAACTTTGCTGGACTCTTTTCTTATTTTGTTTTCCATTAGGCCAGATGGGCTGTGTTTCTTTTCATGAACTTTACATTAGTTTATGCTGCTCAAATAAACCAACTGAAAATTTAAAGAGACAGTGTTCAATTTATACATCAATGCATAGCTGAGTGAGCCGATCTACCACTGTGGGTATAGCTGGGTCCCACTGGTTACTGTCAGTTGTGAGCTGATGGCACTGCTGAACATCTTCCAATTTTATAAGGAAGTAAGCATGATGTGTCATTCATCTGCTGCACTAAGTTTCATTGGCCTCCTACTGCATATACAGTATCTACAGTCCTGAAAGTTGCCCAGTTATTGGTGTCCTCAATGCTGAGAAATACAGACAGATACTTATCAATCTTGCAATGCTATTAGGGAGGTGTCTAATTGACTTTGATGCCCAATTGTTCTGCAGCAAGACAACAACCCCAAATATATCCAATGTCAATTAGAACAATTTTCAGTGTAAAGAAGAACAAAGAGTTCTGGAGGCAATTATAGAGCCCTGATCTCTACATAATTCTCTGGAGTCGCATGAAGAGACAGAAAGATGCTTTCAAATTTACATCCACAACTTCCCTGCCAAGTTCCTTTAAAAACTGTGTACAAGTGTATCTAGAAGAATGTTTTAAAGGCAAAGGGTGATCACACCAAACCTTGACTGGATTTAGATTTATCTTTTGTTCGTTCACTTTATATTTTGCTAATTTCTAAAAATAAACTATTACTACTTCTACTTTTACAAATTTCTTACATTATAGCATTTTTCCACCACCTGCTTAAAACTTTTGTACAGTGCTGTACACTTACACAAGTTGAGTGTAAATCTGAGAATATATGTGACGTACAACTGTGTTTGATGGGCTACTGACTATATCGTACACATTCTTATACTTTATTAGTAATGCTCCTAGTATTCCCATTAGGTAGTAGGGGCATATATGTGTATGTTATTGGATGTTGTATTCTACAATTAGGAGGCTGTAATTTGTTATTACAGGATAAATATTTGCAGCTACTGTAGACTTATTAGTGTATGGACATCACTTACAAAAGGGTAAATTATGGTGCAAGACGTGTTGGTTACATAACCGTTCTGCTCTGAACTTATTTATACAGCTTGTAATTTATTCTTAAAAAGGGAGAAATAAGTGGCAAAAACTACATGACCAAATTGCCAAGGCTTTGAAGTTTCTTGAGTTTGTGGGGATTGGGACTGTGTTTTTGTTCTGCCTTCGAATCTGTAACAACCGAATAATTGCTCTTTCCAGCTGGTAATGTCCCATGCCAGACACATCTGTGTTAGCACTCAAGTGTATTCCCTTTCAGCGTTCTACATCTCCCTCATACATTCTTATGTACATACACAAACACACGCATACTTAAAGGCTCACAGCGATACAAACACACATTTGATGTGCGAGACACTTGTCCCCCCAGGTATGTACAAGCAGGAAACATGACTATGATTGATGTGTTGAACAGTTCACAATCTCTTGAGCTTGCAAGAATCCGAGGCACTTTGCAAAAGATGATTTCACCATCAACTTTGCATTGCACAAGTTTTTGACAAACTCCTAAGATCTGAGTGTGGATGAGCATAGAAATTTGGCAAAATATAAAACATAACTATTAATTTTGCAAGATGGTCTGAAAAGTTGTATTCAATTAGAAATAACAAATTCATATTGTTTTACACAGTATAAATGAATGTTTTTCTCCATCCCTCCAGGACACTTTCTGACATTTTTGGAACCTGTAAACAACATAACCATTGTCCAGGGTCAAGCAGCCACCCTTCATTGCAAAGTGGCAGGAAATCCACTACCAAATGTCAAGTGGCTGAAGAATGATGCTCCAGTGGTGCAGGAACCCAAGAGAATCACCATAAGAAAAACAGATTATGGTTCACGGCTAAGGATACAAGACCTCGACACTACAGACACGGGCTACTATCAGTGCGTCGCCACCAATGGCATCAAGACTATTGCTGCAACTGGTGTTCTCTTTGTGAGGCTTGGTAAGTTGAAGATATGCTTTTTGGCTTGTAATACATGTGCAGAAAAATATGGAAATTACCATTAAACGAGTACAGAATAATAAACTGAATCTGTTACCAGATGTTTGCTGCGTCATCTGAAAGCAGGATACAGGGATAGAGATCCTGATTCCAGCAGTGTATCACTTCCTTTGCTGTATTTGATCAAATGACTGATTTATCTGCTTTAGATCTAGCAGTTCTCTGAGTGCTAAGCTCTGTATAACCCCGCCCACACCACTGATTGACAGCTCTCTGTGTACACTGTGCATAGGCATAAAGCCAACAATCAGTGGTGGCGGGGTTATACCGAACTCATGAATATGGAGGACTACATGGCAGCAGGATTACTAGTACATT
Organism: Phyllobates terribilis; assembly: GCF_046119375.1. Classification (NCBI taxonomy): domain Eukaryota; kingdom Metazoa; phylum Chordata; class Amphibia; order Anura; family Dendrobatidae; genus Phyllobates; species Phyllobates terribilis. Next base: position 231,174,983 of record NW_027362761.1, on the reverse strand, counting down.
AGTGATAATCTCCTGCTGATAAAACAGTGATTTTAACAAAATTACAGCAAGCCGCCCAATAAAAGATACATCACTGGAATCAGGGTCTCTGTTTGTACATGATGCTGATCTTAGATTAGGTGCCAAAAACCTGATTACAGTGAGTGAACTTTGTTTAGCTCAATGCATAGATATGACTTTTATTGCATAGTGTTGCCTATTGGCTTATAATGTACAATTGTAATATATCTACATTTTCTATTTGTTTATACAGGTCCTACCCACAGCCCGAACCCCAACATTCAGTAAGTGTAGTTTTTGTGCTGTTAAGTTCATGAATGAATATTCTGCCTCAGCCTTCTAGAATTAATTAGAAATGTGAGCGATTGTTAGTTTATATTGGACTCGGAGTTCACAAACTGCAATAAACTAGACACAAGTGTACAAGGGCCTGTGTAGTGGCTGAAACTAAACACATGTACCTAATGCAAGGAATTTATTTTACTTACTGCACAATCCAAAAAGAACTCCCACAGTACAAACCGGAGAACATTAGGCTAAAGTGAGCAGTTCCGTCATACATATGAATTATTCATAAGACGGCTCTAAAGTCAAAGCCAGGAAAGACTTTGTCATGTAATGATATTTTTACAATAGTGATTTCCTCTCTGAAAGGAGGAACATTGTTCTTCTTTTAGATTTTGTTACTTCTCTGTATTCATTATACGCTCCTCACTACTGGTTTGCCAAAGTTATCCGATGCTTTGTTTCACTGTGTAATGTAAAACATGAGTTGCCTTTAAAGGGAACTTGACAGGAGATTCCTGCAGACCGTGCTTCAGGCAGCATGAATCCGACACTGGCTGTATTATTTGCCAATGTGTATGTTTTACGCTGAAACACTTTGGTGTCTCAGAGAATACGTACTTTGACAAATAAGCTGGAGACTATGGTCCCGATTCCTCTAAGTGTTTTTACCAGAAATCTGTCGTAAAACACTTTGATACGTCGCAAAATTATTGCACAACTCAAAGTTCCGAAAAATATGGCAACATTTGGCGTTTTCACTCCAGTTTCGCCAAGCCCGGTCAAAATGAGCAGAGTCGCAACGCCACAGCCTGTCTAATTCATGATGAGATGCGGCATGCCTTCCACCAGAAATTTTACTCCAGTCCCTGTGGCGGGGCGCTCAACACTTTTCAAACACCTCTTAATCAACTCCAACACGAATCCGGGCCTATGAGTCTCAGATGACTAGCCTGAGGCAGGTCCCCGGCAGTTTCTCCCCAGCCCCATTCTCCTAGACTGACAGATCTCTCCATATGTGTGTTTATAGGGCGGGACCTATCAGTGTAGTCTGGAAAAGCCACCATGAACTTGCCTTGGACTAGTCATCTGAGACACATTGTCCCTGGATGGCTTTTCAAAATATTTTTCCTGTGGGACACCAAAGTATTTCAGAGAAAACATACACATCAGCAGTAAAACAGCGAGTGTTCAGGCAGCATGAATCTTTTCAATAAACAGTGACTAGTATATATACAGTTATATGAAAAAGTTTGGGCACCCCTATTAATCTTAAGCTTAATGTTTTATAAAAATTGGTGTTTTTGCAACAGCTATTTCAGTTTGATATATGTAATAACTGTTGGACACAGTAATGTTTCTGCCTTGAAATGAGGTTTATTGTACTAACAGAAAATGTGCAATCTGCATTCAAACAAAATTTGACAGGTGTATAAGTATGGGCACCTCACCAGAAAAGTGACATTAATATTTAGTAGATCCTCCTTTTGCAAAAATAACAGCCTCTAGTCGCTTCCTGTAGCTTTTAATGAGTTCCTGGATCCTGGATGAAGGTATTTTTGACCATTCCTCTTTACAAAACAATTCCAGTTCAGTAAAGATTGATGGTCGCCAAGCATGGACAGCCCTCTTCAAATGATCCCACAGATGTTCAACGATATTCAGGTCTGGGGACTGGGATGGCCATTCCAGAACATTGTAATCGTTCCTCTGCATGAATGCCTGAGTAGATTTGGAGTGGTGTTTTGGATCATTGTCTTGCTGAAAGATCCATCCCCTGCGTAACTTCAACTTTGTCACTGATTCTTCAACATTATTGTCAAGAATCTGCTGATACTGAGTGGAATCCATGCGTCCCTCAACTTTAACAAGATTCCCGGTGCCGGCATTGGCCACACAGCCCCAAAGCATGATGGAACCTCCACCAAATTTTACTGTGGGTAGCAAGTGTTTTTCTTGGAATGCTGTGTTTTTTTTGCCGCCATGCATAACGCCTTTTTGTATGACCAAACAACTCAATTTTGGTTTCATCAGTCCACAGGACCTTCTTCCAAAAAGAAATTGGCTTCTCCAAATGTGCTTTTGCATACCTCAGCCGACTCTGTTTGTGGCGTGCTTGCAGAAACGGCTTCTTTCGCATCACTCTCCCATACAGCTTCTCCTTGTGCAAAGTGCGTTGTATAGTTGACCGATGCACAGTGACACCATCTGCAGCAAGTTGATGCTGAAGCTCTCTGGAGGTGGTCTGAGGATTGTCCTTGACTGATCTCACCATTCCTCTTCTCTTCCTTTCTGATGTTTTTCTTGGCCTGCCACTTCTGGCCTTAACAAGAACTGTCCCTGTGTTCTTCCATTTCCTTACTATGTTCCTCACAGTGGAAACTGACAGGTTAAATCTCTGAGACAGCTTTTTGTATCCTTCCCCTGAACAACTATGTTGAATAATCTTTGTTTTCAGATCATTTGACAGTTGTTTTGAGGAGCCCATGATGCCACTCTTCAGAGGAGATTCAAACAGGAGAACAACTTGCAAGTGGCCACTTTAAGTAGTTTTTCTCATGATTGCATACACCTGGCTATGAAGTTCAAAGCTCAATGAGGTTACAAAACCAAAAAAAGTGCTTTAGTAAGTCAGTAAAAAGTAGGTAGGAGTATTTAAAACAAGAAAATGATAAGTGTGCCCATACTTATGCACCTGTCAAATTTTGTTTGAATGCAGATTGCACATTTTCTGTTAGTACAATAAATCTCATTTCAAGGCAGAAACATTACTGTGTCCAACAGTTATTACATATATCAAACTGAAATAGCTGTTGCAAAAACACCAATTTTTATAAAACATTAAGCTTAAGATTAATAGGGGTGACCAAACTTTTTCATATAACTGTATATATATTCTAGAAGCTTATAACATATACTTCAAATAGATGATAATGTCTGTCACCCATAGGTTCCCATAAGAGTTGGTGCAAATCGATTTGCCGGACCAGGTTCACTGGCCACATCATTAGTCTGTGTCCGCTAATTTGGAGTCCTGGGAATCGCAACATATCTGATGGCATCCGGGGCTCTTTTGATTACCCGACCTGGTGCGATGTCACAAGTGCGTCACTTCGCGATGATAACGTCACGCCAGGCCAGCTGATTAAAGGAAGAGTCATGGATGCCCGGAGGTAAGAGACAGTTTCCAGGGTTCCCATTTCGTGGCTACAGATTACTGACATGGCTGATGGACCTGATTCTTAACTTCCATATTCATTTTTACACCATATTATTTAATTGTTTTGACAGAATACCATTTTATGGAATAGTGTAGTCTAGTATGTCATTCCATATCTTTTTTTTTTAGCCTACAGACATACAGTACAGACCAAAAGTTTGGGCACACCTTCTCATTTAAAGATTTTTCCGTATTTTCATGACTATGAAAATTGTACATTCACACTGAAGGCATCAAAACTATGAATTAACACATGTGGAATTATATACTTAACAAAAAAGTGTGAAACAACTGAAAATATGTCTTATATTCTAGGTTCTTCAAAGTAGCCACCTTTTGCTTTGATGACTGCTTTGCACACTCTTGGCATTCTCTTGATGAGCTTCAAGAGGTAGTCACCGGAAATGGTTTTCACTTCACAGGTGTGCCCTGTCAGGTTTAATAAGTGGGATTTCTTGCCTTATAAATGGGGTTGGGACCATGAGTTGTGTTATGCAGAAGTCAGGTGGATACACAGCTGATAGTACTACTGAATAGACTGTTAGAATTTGTATTATGGCAAGAAAAAAGCAGCTAAGTAAAGAAAAACGAGTGGCCATCATTACTTTAAGAAATGAAGGTCAGTCAGTGCGAAAAATTGGGAAAACTTTGAAAGTGTCCCCAAGTGCAGTTGCAAAAACCATGAAGCGCTACAAAGAAACTGGCTCACATGAGGACCGCCCCAGGAAAGGAAGAACAAGAGTCACCTCTCCTTCTGAGGATAAGTTTATCCGAGTCACCAGTCTCTGCAGGCTAACAGCAGCTCAGATTAGAGACCAGGTCAATGCCACACAGAGTTCTAGCAGCAGACACATCTACAACAACTGTTAAGAGGAGACTTTGTGCAGCAGGCCTTCATGGTAAAATAGCTGCTAAGAAACCACTGCTAAGGACAGACAACAAGCAGAAGAGACTTGTTTGGGCTAAAGAACACAAGGAATGGACATTAGACCAGTGGAAATCTGTGTTTTGGTCTGATGAGTCCAAATTTGAGATCTTTGGTTCCAACCACGTGTCTTTGTGCGACGCAGAAAAGGTGAACGGATGGACTCTACATGCCTGGTTCCCACCGTGAAGCATGGAGGAGGAGGTGTGATGGTGTGGGGGTGCTTTGCTGGTGACACTGTTGGGGATTTATTCAAAATTGAAGGCATACTGAACCAGCATGGCTATCACAGCATCTTGCAGTGGCATGCTATTCCATCCAGTTTGCGTTTAGTTGGACCATCATTTATTTTTCAACAGGACAATGACCCCAAACACACCTCCAGGCTGTGTAAGGGCTATTTGACCAAGAGGGAGAGTGATGGGGTGCTACGCCAGATGACCTGGCCTCCACAGTCACCAGACTTGAACCCAATCGAGATGGTTTGGGGTGAGCTGAACCGCAGAGTGAAGGCAAAAGGGCCAACAAGTGCTAAGCATCTCTGGGAACTCCTTCAAGATTGTTGGAAGACCATTTCCGGTGACTACCTCTTGAAGCTCATCAAGAGAATGCCAAGAGTTTGCAAAGCAGTCATCAAAGCAAAAGGTGGCTACTTTGAAGAACCTAGAATATAAGACATATTTTCAGTCTTTCACACTTTTTTGTTAAGTATATAATTCCACATGTGTTAATCCATAGTTTTGATGCCTTCAGTGTGAATGTACAATTTTCATAGTCATTAAAATACAGAAAAATCTTTAAATGAGAAGGTGTGTCCAAACTTTTGGTCTGTGCAGTATATTGACCTGCCAGGCTAATGGAGTCCTATGGACATGGTTAGCATATACATCAGAAGATTTTTGTGATATGCTAAGTGGCAATAACATGATATGAGCTCTGCCTTGAAGCACTGTACCATCTTTACTTCATAGACATAAGACTACCATTATATTTGAGCTGTTTTTTGAGGAAGTAAATATTGACATTCCAATAATGGTGGAAGATTACCACTATGTGTGAAAAATGTCAGTGTTTCAAACAGTTCCACTTACCAGATCCTATAGGACTTTGGTGGGTTGTCATGTTTGAAAATCCCATTTTCGTAAAATGCTCCTGCAGAAATAAGGTGATGAAAGTGACTCCAATTGCTGGATTTCAGTTTACCATATCGGTTGTTCCAACAGGAGATAGGCCGCTGCCAGAGGAGTCTGGCGGCGTCTTATTCCCTTTTCTGGATTGAAATAAACATACAGAGAAATAACTCTTGTCTGACAGTTATTTAATGTTAATGGGCTGCTTTAGTGTTCTGTTTTTTTTCCCGACTAAATAAATCTAATGAAATCCTTTGTAATAACTTAGTCCCGTCCCTAGTTGTAAAGTGTCCCTTAAATAAGTATAGATTGTTAGTTGTCCATGTATAAGGATAGTCTAAGCTCCACATACAAAAAACAAGCAACCTGAGTGTGTAGTGTGAATACAAAACCCAAGGCAATTTAAGCAAAAATTATTTAATTTTGAACAATTCCGGTAAATATTACCCTGCGCACTTGGCTAGAAAGTGTGTAGGCTTGATTTACCGACTGCCTCTGACCTCATTTGTGGTTATAGGGCTGCTTTGCCTATTTGATATAGTCAATCAGAAATGTTTTTGAAGCTTCAAACCTCTGAGAGAGGCAACAGTTGAAATGATTTATGAACTCAAGTGGTGTTAACCGAGGCAACAATAAGAGTGAAGTGGATTTTTGCCAAAGGGAAGAAATGTAGTAGTTTGAGTGAAACTATAAGCATACGGATTAATTGCTAAGAAGCAAATTGTTGGGAATGCCACTAATGTCTAATGCTCTCAAGAATGTCAATTGCCTTAATAGTGCTGTATTCAACCGAAAAGGGACATGTGCTAAATAATCAAAGAATTTTGGGAACAGTTTTGGATTTGTTGGCTACTATTACTATACACAGAACTGTATACTAAGCTGTTTCCTGTATTACTGTGTGAAGGTTATGAATATTTAGGAAAGAACACAACTAGCACACATTGTCTGATAACGTTGTGCTGTAGATATTCCCAGCTCTCAGCTTTGTATGTCTTCTTTGTGTGGTCTGGAAGGATGCGGAGGTGGCCTCAAGACTTCTGCACAGTTAATACCTGTCTGTTACTATCAAGTTTCTGCATAAAAATGTGGATTGAACGTTTCTTCCAGATTAGTGTTGATCAGACATTAGCGAATTCTCTTTAACTAGTCTGAAACGTATTAGTGATATTTATCCGCATTCTGCCTTTTGGCAGGGAGGTAATAAAATGTCTCCAATTAGACTTTGCTGGTGTATGTACAGAATTCTTTTCAGAGGTGTAAATCCATCTTCTGCTAAAGGGTCTATACATTAACATTGCATCTACACACTTGTAACCTGACTCGCTCTGCAAAGTACCTTACACATGATTATATGCTGTAAAAAGGTAGCTGTATTTCACTAGACTGTCATGGGAAATGTCATGGTCTGTAGTGACTGCTAACATTCTGTAGTTTAATAGTAAGCTTGTAACATGAATGAGCCATGGTGGTCAGTGGCTGTTGTGCTTATAGGGCTATGTAATGGCTCATTCCCATTTTGGTGAATTCTGTGGTGTGAATTTTCCAATATCTGGCTGTTTTAGTTAACAAGAGAAAACTTTTTGTTGTTTCACACATTTGGGATGATTTATCAGACAAAATCACTACACAGGTAAAATCAGCAAAAATGTGCTTGTACAAGTGTGCTTTCACATTGTGCTTTTCTCTACGTTCATGGGTCCCATTGGGGCTGGCATCCAAAGTCAATCCCCCCCACAAAACGGGATTCAGACGTATGCGCCGACGGGGCCATAGACTATAATGGTGCCGGCAGAGAGAATGTGTGCACTGTCGTGCATCATTTTCGGGTGTATACGCCTACTGGAGGCGGATACCCAGGCGCAGTATACTACGTGTCAGTATCCACCTCTACACCCAAAAATGATGCACGGCAGAGAAAAATCACAATGAGAAAGCACCCTAAGGCTAACGTACAGTATGCCCAAAGTGTGTCCTTTTAGCACAAGTCTAGCTGATAAGTGTTGGAATACCCAGTTTTCATTGTATTCAGAAGTGCACTATGTGTATGGTATACATTTTTTTTAACCATTTAGATGCACTGTCAATTCCATCACAGAATAAAAAATAATTAGAAAAAATATAAAAAAAAAATTAAAAATTCAATAACCGTTCTTTTTCCATTAAAAATAAAAAATTCAGAAAAAAAATACACATATTTGGTATCGCTGCATCTGGAAAGTCAGATCTATCAAAGTATAAAATTAGTTAACCCGTATGATAAACACTGTAAAAAGAAAAAGATCAAAATGCCAGAATTGACTTTTCTCTTTGGTCACTTCATCTCCCTAAAAAAAATGTAATGAACATCTATCAAAACGTCGTAAGTACCTGAAATTGGTATCGATAAAAATGTCAGCTCACCATGGAAAAAACAATCATTCAAGGGTATTGGAAAATGGCGACACAAAGCAGAATATTTTTTTTCCAAAGTTCAGAATTTTTTTTTCATCACTCAAATAGAAAAAATCAAAGCAAGTTATCGGATGGATCTAAGCAATCATGTTTCCAGGTAATTTTTACCATATAGTGAGTACTTTAAAAATAACAATAAAAAAACCCAAATAGTGAAAGTGTATTTTTTTTCACCATTTCATACCAACTTATAGTAAAATGAATGAGATCATTCAAAACTACAGTTGGTCCCACACATAAGACATATGTCTATGTCAATGGAAAAAATAAAAAAGTTATGGCCCTTGAAAAGCGAAGGTGAAAATTAAATGAAAGTGCAAAATTGGTTTATGAAAGGGTTAATGTCAATGTGACTTGTACTTCACCCCAAAAATGATGAGCTCATCTGCAAGATTGCCCATGGCAGTAATAATCTGCATGACCCAAGTTTGCGGAGGCTGTATGCTTATGAAATTCTCTGCCACCTGTGGGCTGTTAATTCTGAAGACATTGCCGCATGGCTTTGAGAAGCGGGGATGTTGATAAATGCCTTCCAATTTTAGATACAAACTGTATTAAGTAATTACTAGTAAATGACCCTGTTGGGACATTTCCCTTCCACTAATCTTGACCTCATCTGTGCCTATTTGGATACAGAAGAATTTAATGGCCTCTGCATTTTTTTCTTTGTTGAGACTTTTAGTAATGTCTGTAAGATTTAGGAAGGGTTTTAGTAGTCTTTCATGCGTGCTTTGGCAGGTTCAGAGGAAAACCATTTACAACAAATTACTTTTTTTTCCCCACAGAATTTTAAGCCTCGGAAATCTTAATTACATTTAGGAGGAAAATATTTGCCCTTTTACCAAGTTATTCACCTCATTTGTTTTTTGGTCATCAAGCTGTTTGGTGTTCTCTAGTGTGTAATTTTCTGTACAGTTTATAATAGTGCAGGGTCCGTATTCCATATTAAATATAGATACATGATAATCCATTGAAGTTTGATTTAAAGGGAAGTTACCATCGGAAAATCACATAGTATTTTAAATCAGAGTTATGTGTTATATGTATTTAAAAAAAAAAAAAAGTTCACACAATTTGTTATTTACAAAAACAAAACTAGTACTCTTTCCACTGGGGCTTTTTTAGGTCCGTTCTTCCTATTCTTTCAGGAAGAGTTCTCAGCTGGCTCATTATCACCAGAGGCAGGATTTTACATACAAAGCTGATAACAAAGGATCCGCCATATGCATGGCACCCCTCACCCCCAATCCTGGTATGCATGGCACCCCTCACCCCCAATCCTGATATGCATGGCACTCCTTACCCCCAATCCTGGTGTGCATGGCACCCCTCACCACTAATCCTGGTATGCATGGCACCCCTCACCCCCAATCCTGGTATGCATGGCACCCCTCACCCCCAATCCTTTTATTCATGGCACCCTTCATCCCCAATTCTGGTATGCATGGCACCCCTCATCCCAATCCTGGCATGCATGGCACCCCTCATCCTGGTATGCATGGGCCCCTCACTCCCATCCTGGTATGCATGGCACTCCTCATCCCTATCCTGGTATGCATGGTACCCCATCCCTATCCTGGTATGTATGGTACCCCTCATCCTGGTATGCATGGTACCCCTCACCCCTATCCTGGTATGCATGGCACCCCATCCCTCATCCTGGTATGCATGGTACCCCTCATCCCTATCCTGGAATACATGGTACCCCTCATCCCTATCCTGGTATGCATGGTCCCTCATCCGAATCTTGATATGCATAGCCCCCCACATCCCTATCCTGGTATGCATGGTACCCCTCATCCCTATCCTGGTATGCATGGTACCCCTCATCCCCAATCCTGGAATGCATGGCACCCCTCATCCCCAATCCTGGTATGCATGGAACCTCTCATCCCCAATCCTGGTATGCATGGCACCCCTCATCCCCAATCCTGGTACGCATGGCACCCCTCATTCCAAATCTGGTATACATGGCACCCCTCATCCCAATCGGCACCCCTCATCCCCAATTCTGGTATGCATGGCACCCCTCATCCCAATCCTGGCATGCATGGCGCCCCTCATCCTGGTATGCATGGCTCCCTCATACCCAATCCTGGTATGCATGTCACCCCATCCCTCATCCTGGTATGCATGGCCCCCTCATCCACAATCCTGGTATGTATGGCCCCTTCATACCCAATCCTCGTATGTATGGCACCTCTCATCCTCATCCTGATGTGCATGGCACCCCTCATCCCCAATCCTGGTATGCATGGCACCCCTCATACCCAATCCTGGTATGCATGTCACCCTTCATCCCCAATCCTGGTATGCATGGCACCCCTCATCCCCAATCCTGGTATGCATGGCACCCCTCATCCCCAATCCTGGTATGCATGGCACTCCTCATCCCCAATCCTGGTATGCATGACACCCCTCATCCCCAATCCTGGTATGCATGGCACCCCTCATCCCCAATCCTGGTTTGCATGGCACCCCTCATTCCAAATCTGGTATACATGGCACACCTCATCCCAATCCTGGTATGCATGGCACCCCATCTCTCATCCTGGTATGCATGCCCCCCTAGTCCCAAATTTGGTATACATGACACCCCTCATCCCAATCCTGGTATGTATGGCACCCCTCATCCCCCAATCTTGGTATGAATGGTACCCAATCCCTCATCCCCAATCCTGGTATGCATGGTACCCCTTATCCCTAATCCTGGTATGCATGGCACTCCTCATCCCTATCCTGGTATGTATGGTACCCCTCATCCTGGTATGCGTGGCACCCCATCCCTCATCCTGGTATGCATGGTACCCCGCATCCCTATTCTGGTATGTATGGCCTCCTCATCCCTTAATCCTGATATGCATGGCACTCCATCCCTCATCCTGGTATGCATGGTACCCCGCATTCCTATCCTGGTATGCATGGTACCCCTCATCCCTATTCTGGTATGCATGGTACCCCTCATCCTGGTATACATGGCACCCCATCCCTCATCCTGGTATGCCTGGCACCACTCATCCCCAATCCTGGTATGCATGGCACCCCTCATCCCTATTCTGGTATGCATGGTACCCCTCATCCTGGTATCCATGGCACCCCATCCCTCATCCTGGTGTGCATGGCACCCCTCATCCCCAATCCTGGTATGCATGGCACCCCTCATCCCCAATCCTGCTATGCATGGCATACGCAGTTCAATGTCTACGCATATCGTGATCTCCGGCACCATACACTCCTCTTACCTGTAACGGCTCCATGCGTTCTTCTGTCTGGAGCCAGACTGCGCAGGCGTGTCGCGCTTACACAGTCTATAAAGGCTTCAGACAGAGGGACGCTTGTAGCGTTATATTATGGATAATACTAACATTTTAACATTTTTAAAAATGCACAAGGACCTGATGTAAACATTTTCTGATGATAGCTTTCCTTTAAAACATATCTTCAGGCTGAATTGATCAGTCATGAATTGATCAGTCATCTATAGGCTGCTTGATGAAGACATGGTAACCAGCATAGCAAGGTCAATTATGTTATACAATTAAAATTAGCACATGAATATTTCCATGTTTTTCTTTATTATCATGGTTTTCCTTAACCCATATCAAGTAATCTCATTTATGATCATGCTCCCCTCTTCCCCAATTAATCACATCAGAATATCACATTGGAAACTATTGCCTAATGAGGTGGAAGACCATCTAGTAAACTATTCACAGACAGAATATATTACAAACTATTTAGCATATTATGTAATATATGCTTCACATTCTGATTGTACCAATATTGTTTAAGCATAATTCACTAATAAAAATACTTAAAAACTGATTCAGATGTTTCCCTCACAGAGCCATTGACTTCAATGAGGCAACTACTACTCTATTGTGTCCAACTAAAATGATGGAGTGCATGGAGTGCAAAGATTCATATTTTGAACTTTGCCTTATTGAAGTTAATGGTTCTGTTGAGGGTATGTCTGAATATGTTTTTCAGGTATTCAGACAGAATCCTCTGATGGACTCATGATCTGACTGCCAAATGTGATGTGATCCCAGCCTAACAAATGCTATTTATGGCCTCTAATGAATAAAACAGAATTGCGTCAGCAGATACTAAATCCATGCATTGGTATCTATACTGACTGGATCAGATTTATTCATGTAGACAGTACATCCATCCCACAAGTAGAGTAGAACAACCGATCCCAATAGAATGACACTAATCTGTTAGCATATTCATATATTCTTCATATTCCTTCAGTTTGGAGAGGACTATTAGCAATAAGAGCAGCACACCAGGAACGATGTACTCAATCCAGTTATCGTGTCTCTATAAACACAGCTAATGAAATAAATTGCAAACATGGTTATTTGATTCGTGAACAATTATTCAATTTGAGTTATAATTTAGCCAAACAAAAGTTATTTTTAACATGATGGGATGTGTAACTTATTCCAAATCCTTTGTCCTCTCTTTTGCAGTTCAGATGTAAGTGAGAAAAATCATGGATTAACTACATATTCCCTACTTGACTATTGATTTTAGAAGTTCACCTGCACAGATGATGGAGTTATTCATATTAGATTGATATCAACCACCATGGGGTGATTTAGTCATGAATCATATCGGCTGACTTTCAGCTGAGTATGGTCAGCTATATGTTTAGTAACAGCCATAAATGCCCATGCTGTATAGTTCAGCCCTATTATATATTACTACCGGCAAGGATTCCTAAACTGTTCTATGCCAATTTGCCCATTGGTTTTAGTTAATCAAAATGGCAGCTCTACACTATACTCGCTGGCAGGCTTGGACTGGCCCACAGGAGAAAAAGAGAATCCTCCAGTGGGTCCCACTGCAAGAGTGAGTCACCATCCTCTTATATAAGCAGTACTTGGCACAATATACAGAGGTGTGAAAAAGTGTTTGCCCCCTTCCTGATTTCTTATTCTTTTGCATGTTTGTCGCACTTAAATGTTTCAGATCACAAAACAAAATTAAATATTAGGCAAAGATAACACAAGTAAACGCAAAATACAGTTTTTAAATGAAGGTCTTTATTATTAAGGGAAAAAGAAATCCAAACCTGCAGGGCCTTGTATGAAAAAGTAATTGCCCCCTAAACCTAATAACTGGTTGGGCCACCCTTAGCAGCAACAACTGCAATCAAGCATTTGCGATAACTGGCAATGAATCTTTTACAATACTCTGGAGGAATTTTGGCCCACTCATCTGTGCAAAATTGTTGTAATTCAGCCACATTTTGTAAACACAAAATGCAGTTTTTAAATGAAGGTCTTTATTATTAAGGGAAAAAGAAATTCAAACCTACAGGGCCCTGTGTGAAAAAGTGATTGCCCCCCACCCCTTAAAACATAAATTAACTGTGGTTTATCACATCTTTGGGAAGCTGAGTTCAATTTCCCTAGCCACTCACAGGCCTGATTACTGCCACACCTGTTCTCAATCAAGAAATCACTTAAATAGTGACAAAGTGAAATAGACCAAAAGATCTTCTAAATTTCTAAAGCTTTGTGACTCCAGAGAACCAGAGTGAGAGCCACAAATACCGAAAACATGGAACAGTGGTGAACCTTCCCATGAGTGGCCGGCCGACCAAAATTACCCCAAGAGCGCAGCGACGACTCGTCCAAGAGCTCACAAAAAAAAACACAACAACATCCAAAGAACTGCTGGCCTCACTTGCCTCAGTTAAGGTCAGTGTTCATGACTCCACCATAAGAAAGAGACTTGGCAAAAATGGCATGCATAGCAGAGTTCCAAGACGAAAACCACCGCTGAGCAAAAAGAACATAAAGGCTCGTCTCAGTTTTGCCAGAAAACATCTTGATGACTACCAAGATTTTTGGGAGAATACACTGTGGACTGACAAGACAAAAGTTGAACTTTTTGGAAGGTGTATGACCTATTACATCTGGCCTAGAAGTAACACAGCATTTCAGAAAAGGAACATCATAACAACAGTAAAATATGGTGGTGGTAGTGTGATGGTCTGGGGCTATTTTGTTGCTTCAGGACCTGGAAGACTTGCTGTAGCAAATGGAACCATGAATTCTGCTGTCTACCAAAAAATCCTGAGGGAGAATGTCTGGCCATCTGTTCATGACTTCAAGCTGAAGCGCATTTGGGTTATGCAGCAGGACAATGATCCAAAACATATCAGCAATTTCACCTCTGAGGCTGAATTACAGCAATTTTGCAAAGATGAGTGGGCCAAAATTTCTCCAGAGCGTTGTAAAAGACTCATTACCAGTTATCGCAAACGCTTGGTTGCAGTTGATGTTGCTAAGGGCGGCCCAACCAGTTATTAGGTTTAGGGGGCAATCACTTTTTCACACAGGGCCCTGTAGGTTTGGATTTCTTTTTCCCTTAATAATAAAGACCTTCATTTAAAAACTGCATTTTGTGATTACTTGTGTTATCTTTGTCTAATATTTAAATTTTGTTTTGTGATCTGAAACAAGTGTGACAAACATGCAAAAGAATAAGAATTCAGGAAGGGAGCAAACACTTTTTCACACCATTGTACTTGAATCACTATGTACAGACAAAGGCAGCATCTTATTCATATGAAAATCTACCCAATTCATTGTTATGTAAATTTGTGACTGATATCACATTTGCACGTAGCTGAAAAATGGGGCCTTGGAGTTGGTTGTTGGTGGACCCTTGGCACCCCAGTCCGACATTGCTCGCTGGTTATTCCATGTATTCCTTGCCGGTCTTAACAAGAATTCCCCTATAGATTGGATGGATAAAAGAGTAGCCGGGTAATAAACGTATAGGAAACTGCGTAGTTGTTTTACAAGGAAACTAAGAAACAGTATGTGGATGGTATATTGGACAGTGTTAGCTCCATGAGATTCTACTAGCCATATATACAAATTATCATCTACATTAATTAATACCAGTTGCATCTAATAATCCAAGCTTATATGAGCTATTAAAATAATAAAGTATTATTTGACCTTTTTTTTTTAATACCTGCAACTGTTTCCAATTACCAGCTCAGCAGAACATCGTGCAAGACGACCTTAAAGTTCTGACCTTTCGCATACCATAGCAAAATGGTTTTTGCATTACCGATTTTACCCCGAAGACAATAACTGCAACATGGCCATAGGGAAACAAAATTAATACAAGCAATATCTTATGACAACTTGTTTTTACAATCTGTTTTCTTTCCAAATCCCCAAATTGTTTAAAAGTAAAAAATGATTCTAGAAAATATTTTCTGAAGTAGAGTACTGTTAGGAATTTTCCAACTCTTACCTTGAATAGAAGGAGCCTTTGTCTGTATTCTTTTTTGCCTTTGAAACTAATCGATTATACTTTTCTTTCAATTCATATACTTATCTAGACATTTCATAAGTGTTTTATGCACAATTTGAAGAGGAAATATGCTTATGAAGCTACTGTACTCCCTTGATTGTAATGTCTATCAGATCTTTTGGTTTTCAGGTGGCATTGATCTCTTATGACATGCTTCTATTTAGCGATCTATTAACCCAGGAGTCCCCAACCTGTGGCTAAAGAGCCACACGTAGCTCGTGGGCCCGTGATGTTTGGCTCATGGCTGTCTGCAAGCTTGGTGCATTAGCACCAGGTCTAGCAAACAGTTATGACGAGCAGGTCACCAGATGGTGGCTTTTGTGAATAGCCCTGCAAAGAGGAGCAGATCTGGATGTGCATATATTGGCCTTGGAAGTTCAGTGAAATATTAAAGGGGTTGTCCACTATTAGGACAACTCATTCTTGATCTAAATGTTTGGCCACGATAAAATAAAAAAGCTTATACTCACCTCCCGGGCCGGTGTCATGCCAGTGGTATCTGCCCTCGCTCTCCCCGAGGCTCACGTGCAGTTGTTTTGACACGTGAACCCGGCACCCAATCAGCGCTGACGTCACTGTCAACTCTCCCCTAATCAGAGAATTAGGCTAAGTGCCCACGATGCAGAAATGCTGCATATTTTTTCCGCATCTCCCTTGCAGGAAAAACGCATGTGGATTTTACATGCGTTTTTCCTGCCAGGTAGAAGCGCTTGTGAAGCGTTTTTGCATGCATTTCTGCATGCGGGTTATCAAGCGCTTTTCCAAGCGATTTTAGCATCACTTGGAAAAGTGCTTGACAACCTGGTCACACTATATAAATCCATGCAACCGGCATGGATTTATATAGTGTGACCAAGTAATAGTTAAAAGAAAGAATAAGAATGGTAAAAAATAAAGATTATACTCACCTTCTGATGGCCCCCGGTCTTTTCTCTGCTGCATCCGGTGTCTTGGGCGGCTCGCGGTGGTGTGAAAGGACCTTTCGTGACGTCATTGAGTCATGTGACAGGTCACGCGAAAGCTGACGTCAGCGGTCGCGTGACCTGTCACATGACTAAATGACGTCATGGAAGGTTCTTTTAGACCAGACCTGGGCAAACTGTGGCCCACGGGCCACATCCGGCCCTTTGACCGCTTCTGTGTGGCCCGCTGACACAGTCAGCCAGACGCAGGAGAAAGCCTGAGCTATTATCTTACTCAGACTCAGCATTCTGATTGTAGCTCCGCCCCCCTGTGGATGCCATCTTCTCATTGGTGGATGTGGGGATGCTCAGTTCCTTGCTTGCAGAGCAGAGCTACTGTAATGTCTTCAGGTCAGGAGTGTTCAAGAAGAGGGAAACTTGGACTACTACACCCATCTGCTGCACATAGTGGGCAAGTGACATCTAAGTTGAGCCCCATGGTATAAAATAACAGCTAGGAGCTGACATTGTGTCTACTGTGCTGATCAGTTCACAGCACAGCACTGCCTCCTTTCTCAGACCGCAGTTTACACTCAGTGAGAGCAGCTAATTATCTGCAGCTTACTGAGTCTTCCCCTGGCAGCTCAGACTGATCGGAGAGAACATTTGCATTCCTAGTGAATGACTCCAACAGTGAAGTGCCCCTCCTTACCTGGGATATTCTATGTGCTCCCCAAACTGCACCCCACATACTCTGCTGCCTCTCCACCTTTGAGTGAGGGTTAACCCTTACCTCACCCTTTACACTGAGCTTTTGAGTTATTGCGCTGTGTTCTATGTCCTGTGCAGGTGAGGTAAGTGTTAAGCTCCTCACAATGCTCCCTGCTGTGATCTGTGACTTATCACAGCCATAGACTTTAATAAAGATCCCCCCCCCACCTGCCTGTTACCTCCTGCCCCACATGTGATGTGGATCTATGCATGTGGAACAGGGGTGGGCAAACGACTTTTTTTTTCCACATGCTCCCAATTTATGTATTGATTGATCAATTGCCAATGCTTGCTATGATAAACTTTATTGTAGCAAGTATTATCAGGGTGTGTTCACACAACTGTATTTTCGGTCCTAGTGCTTTTCGTGAAAAAAATAAAATAAACCTGACTTCACACGGACAGGACTAGTAGCAATGCTTTGCAATTGAGCTATTCAGATTACAGTTTAAGTCCATGGCCCCACTATCAGTATTTGGCAGAATTTTTTTCTCAGGAGTAGGAGCCAAAACCACGAGAGGAACAATCAGAGAAAAGGTATAATAGAAGCAAGTCACCAATTCTGCATTTATCACCCACTCCTGAGAAAAAATACTGACTGAATACTGATAGTGGGGCCGTGGCCTAACACAGACCAAATATCCGTGTGAAAAAGATCACAGCACACACCAGTTTCTTCTGTGTATCGGATAACACTCACTTATTGAAGTCAGAGTTTGCAAAAAAAAAAATTGAATCACATATTAATCATCTGTATGGCATCTGATTTTTACAGATACATTTCGATTACAATCATACGAAACTGTATTTGTTTTTGTACATTTTATTCACTTCTGATATATAAAAATGGATCACAATACAGATGATAAAAATAGTCTGCCTTTCTGGATGACAATCATGACATCGCTCGTGTAAACGTAATCATATAATCACCTTCTTTTTATAAAGCGATAAAATTAATATTGAGCAGAATTAAAGGGGCGGCCTAAAACAGAAGGTAAATTTCATACTAAATGTCTATTTAATTCAATCCAATCACTTATCTAGTACAGTTCAATTAAAAATTCCCTACCGTTTCCTCTCTACTCTAACTTCTTGTTTGTTTTTTCTCATCCAATGATGTTTCGTTGAGAATTCCAGTGCATTTTGGGATACTCACATGGGACGTCATCAAGGGGAAAAGGATGCGATCACTGACGCTGCTTTCCTCACATTTAAACGAAGCACCATCAGTGACCTCTGTTTCGGAGTCTGGGTTAGTCCCTGCTTGCTGCGTGGTGTCCTTACAATTTCCACTGACAGCGCACTCTCTTGCTGGCTCATCACTTCTCTTTAGAGCCAGCAAGGGAGTGCACTGTCACTGTTCATTCAAAGGAATATAGTGTCGGGAGCTCATACTGTCCATAGGTCATAATTTATAACCGATGCATTATCAGTAGAGCAGGGACTAGCCCAACCTCTGAAACAGACATAATTGATGCCACTTCATTTCATGGAGGGGGCAGAAGCTGCGGAAGTGACCACAGCTTCTACCACCTTATGACGTCCTGTGTGAGTATTCCAAACAAAATGCCATTGGAGGTTAAAAAAAAAAGACTGGAAGTCAGACTGGAGAGGGTATATTAGGGAATTTTCAATTGAAGTATATAAAAAAAGGAGATTAGAAAATTACATTATTTAGATAAATGTTTAGTATGAAATTCACCTTTGGTTTCAGACCACCCCTTTAAGTTCAGCCGACTGGTTCGGCCCTCAAAAGCAGTGCCAGTTTCTCATGTGGCCCCTTGGGAAAATTAATTGCCCACCCCTGTTTTAGACCATCGCGAGCCGCCCAACACACCGGACGCATCACTGAGGAGACCGGGGGCCATCAGAAGGTAAGTATAAGCTTTATTTTTTATTTAAAATTATTTTTTTAACAGGTACTATGGTACCCGGGTCTGGAGGAGAGTCTCCTCTTCTCCAGACCCGGGTACCATCCGCACATTGAATCGCTTCATATCCGCGTGTGCACATGTAGTGATGCGGATATCAAGTGTTTCAATGCAAGTCAATGGCGGCAATTACGCTGCTTGTCCGCAAAATTAATGGACATGCTGCGGATTTTTCCGCAATGATAATCCGCAGGGGAAATTTCCGCAGCATGTGCACAGCACATGCGGATTATCATTGGGGACCATGGGGCACGTATTACCAAGCGTTTTTTAAGTGTTTTCGGTACGGAAATTCTGCGGTAAAAACGCTTGAAAAACGCATAGTGGGCAGGCAGCCTTAAAATCAGCTATATAAAAAAGTGCTAGGGTTATGATTGCTCTCCCACCGCCACATTCTGCTTTTCCAGGGTATGGGATCAAGTGGTGTAATGTTCTTCTAGATACTGTATTACAAGACTCCATAAAGGAGATATTGTTACTGGATAGATCATCCCACCTTACCATGAAGGCTTTTGTGATTTATAGTGATAATCATGATGACATAATCAGGACATTTAGATATATGGAATTAATTTGTTTAGAAAGATCTGGATCTGACATACATCTCGTAATAATAAAAGCAACATCTATAAATCCCATGTATAAAATAAAGGGAGCGTCATTACTGTATTCACTTGTATCTTAGTCCTCTTGATATATAAATATGATCATGAGCTCATTTTTATGCACATGAGGAGTAGAATTTATTGCTACCTTAGTTTTCTATAAATCTTGGTGATAACATGTTCTGCACCAAGAAAATGTCTGGTCTGCATTTGCTAAGCTTACTGAATGCAAAGTTACTATGTAATGAAATCCAGTTTTATACAATGATCAAATGACTGTGTGCATATCCATAGTTACATAAAGAGCTATGGAATATCACACAGCGTCAGGAGATCTGTTTCTTTTTTAAATTCAGTTTAACTCACTCAAACTACTGGAAAATCACTTTGAATAGCAGCAAGAGAGCAGCCTACTGTGCACTAGTGTGGGCTTTAGCTTACTTTGATGCTTTTTGATTCTTCATGTGTGCTTATGACCTATCGAGGAGATGTATGAAGTGATCTGCAGTTTTGTGGAGGAAAATCACACATTTTGGTGCATGTGTATTTGTACAATAATTTTCTCAATTTCGTTAAACCGGGTGGGGGTGGGGGGGGTGGCGGCCTTCCCCAGACTACCAAATTTGCCATGATTTACACCAGAAATCGTTGAATTATAGTGGAAATCTACCCCAGTCCATACCTGACTAATATTAGTTTGGCTGGCACACGTACAGGCAAAATTGGAACAAATTAAAGAAGTTGTCCACTACAATGTGTAGTGGGCAGATCGATTTAAACCTTGGAAATAAGGCTTTCTTTAAATACCTTGTGTTTCCAAAAGTGCCTGTGAGTGGCGCTATCGCTGTCCCCTCATCCCCATCACGTGATCCCCAGCTGCAGCTGCCTCTGATGTTCGGTGATGTCACATCAACATCTGGAATTGGAAGCTGACCCGGCATCACCGAGGCGGGACCCAGTCTCCCTGAGTGACTGGGATGTGGGCGGAGTGGGCCTCGGTGATGCCGGGCCAGCTTCCAATTCCGGATGTTGACGTGACATCACCGGACATTAGCTGCAGCCAGGGTTCACGTGATGGGGATGAGCGGACAAATGCCGCTCCCAGGCACATTTGGAAACGCAAGGTATTTGAAGAAAGCCTTATTTCCAAGGTTTAAATCGATCTGCCCACTACACATTGTAGTGGATAACCTCTTTAAGGGCAATCATTTTACTCTATTTCTCTTTTCATTAAGACTGGTGTTGAATACATCTGTAATTACTGGCCTTTTTTTTCCCAATACTTCACCATTGTTAACTGGTGCTTACAAATAAGAGGAAAATTGAACACGTACAGTGGCTTGCAAAAGTATTCAGTTGTATTTAAAAATTTTTTTTATCTGATTTGTGTGTGTGATGCATCAGGACTAAATAGAAGTGAGAAAACTATAGCCACAAATTAAATTTATGGGATAAAATATATAAAAATTGGCATGTGCATATGTATTCACCCCTTTTGCTATGCAGCCCCTAAAAATTTCTGGTGCAAGGAATTACATTCATAAGTCACATGCTTAGTGAAAGGAAGTCCTCATGTGTGCAATCTAAGAGTCACATGGTCTGTCAGTATATACAGTTGAAACTAGAATTTTACATACACTATATAAAAAGACACATATACATGTTTTTCTCAATATCTGATATGAAATCAGAATAAATCTTTCCCGTTTTAGGTCAATTAGGATTACCATCATTTTTAATATTTGCCAAATGCCAGAATAATGAGAACATAGTAACATAGTTTTTAAGGTTGAAGGAAGACTAAGTCCAACTAGTTCAACCCATAGCCTAACATGTTGATCCAGAGGAAGGCAAAAAAAACCCATGTGGCAAACACCAAGCTCCACATTGGGGAAAAAAATTCCTTCCTGACTCCATACGACAATCAGGCTAGTTCCCTGGATCAACGCCCTATCAAGTAATCTAGTATATATAACCTGTAATATTATACTTTTCAAGAATGGCATCCATGCCCTTCTTAAATTTTAGTAGTGAATCACTCATTACAACATCATGCGGCAGAGAGTTCCATAGTCTCACTGCTCTTACAGTAAAGAATCCCCGTCTGTGATTATGATTAAACCTTCTTTCCTCCAGACATAGAAGATGCCCCCTTGTCCCCGTCTCTGGCCTCAGAGTAAAAATATCAGTAGATAGGTCTTTGTACTGTCCCCTCATATTCTTGTACATAGTAATAAGATCACCCCTAAGCCTTCGTTTTTCCAAAGTAAATAACCCCAATTGTAATAACCTGTCTTGGTATTGCAGACCCCCCTGTCCTCTAATAACCTTGGTCGCTCTTCTCTGCACCCGCTCTAGTTCAGCTATGTCTTTCTTATACACTGGAGACCAGAACTGTACACAGTATTCTAAGTGTAGTCGCACTAGTGACTTGTATAGAGGTAAAATTATGTTCTCCTCATGAGCATCTATGCCTCTTTTAATGCATCCCATTATTTTATTTGCCTTTGCAGCAGCTGCCTGACACTGGCCACCAAACGTAAGCTTGTCATCCACCAATACACCCAGGTCTTTTTCAGTGACAGTTTTGCCCAGTGTTTTACAATTAAGCTTATAATTATACATTTTGTTTCCTCTATCCAAGTGCATTACCTTACATTTATCCCCATTAAAGCTCATTTGCCATTTATTAGCCCAAGCTTCTAGTTTACATAGATCCTCCTGTAATATAAAATTGTCCTACCCTGTATTGATTACCCTGCGGAGTTTAGTGTCATCTGCAAATATTGAAATACTACTCTGTATGCCGCCTACAAGGTCATTAATAAATATGTTAAAAAGAAGCGGGCCCAGTACTGACCCCTGTGGTACCCCACTGTTAACTGAGACCCAGTCTTAGTGTTTTCCATTAATAACCACGCTTTGTTTCCTATCACTGAGCCAGTTCTTGACCCACATACATAGAAAGAGAGAATGTTTTAAGGCATTTTTATTACTTACTGCAAAGTCAAAAGTTTACATACATTTCATTAGTATTTGGTACCATTGCCATTAAACTGAATGACTTGGGTCAAACGTTTGGGATATTCTTCCACAAGCTTCTCACAATAGGTGTTCGGAATTTGAGCCTATTCCTCCTGACAAAACTGGTGTAACTGATCCAGGTTTGTAGGTCGCCTTGCTCGCACCTGCCTTTTGAGCTTTGCCCATAAATTTTCAATAAGATTGAGATCAGGGCTTTGTGATGGCCACTCCAAAACATTGACTTTGTTATCCTTTAGCCACTTTGTTACCATTTTGGCAGTATGCTTCAGGTCAAGACCCATTTCCGCCCGAGCTTTAACTTCCTGGCTGATATCTTGAGATGTTGCTTCAGTATTGCCACATAATCTTCTTTTCTCATGATGCCATCTATTTTGTGAAGTGCACCAGTCCTTACTGCAGCAAAACAACCCCACAACATGATGCTGCCACCCCCGTGTTTCACAGTTGGGATGGTGTTCTTAGGCTTCCAAGCTCCTCCCTTTTTCCTCTAAATATAACGATGGTCATTATGCCTAAAAAGTTCAATTTTAGTTTCATCAGACCACAGGACATGTCTCCAAAAATTAAGGTCTTTGTTCCTGTGTGCATTTGCAAACATTAATCTGGCTTTTTTATGTATCTTTTGGAGTAATGGCTTCGTCCTGGCAGAGTGGCCTTTCAGCCCATGTTGATACAGTACTCTTTTCACTGTGGATATAGACACAATCTTACCAGCTTCCGCCATCATCTTCACAAGGTCTTTTGCTTTTGTCCTTGGGTTGATATGCACATGTCAGACCAAAGCATATTCATCTCTGCGACATAGAACCCGTCTCCTTTCTGAGCGGTATGATGGCTGGACACTCCCATCTTGTTTGTACTTGCGTAGAATTGTTTGTACAAATGAACGAGGCACCTTCAGGTATCTTGAAATTGTACCCAAGGATAAACCAGACTTGTGCAAGTCCACAATTCTCTTCCTGATATCTTGGCTGATTTCTTTAGACTTTCCCATGATGCTACACAAAGAAGCAGTGTGTGTTCAGGTGTGCATTAAGATACATCCACAGGTGTGTCTCTAATTAACTCAGATGTTGCCAAAAAACAGAAGTTTCCAAACACATGACATCATCATATGGGCAGTCCAGAATTGTTTAGAGGCACAGTAATCTTAGTGTATGTAAACTTTTTACTTTGCAGTAAGTAATAAAAATGCCTTAAAACATTCTCTCTCTCATTATTCTGTCATTTGGTAAATATTAAAATTACGATAATCCTAATTGACCTAAAACGGGAAAGGTTTATTCTGATTTCATGTCAAATATTGAGAAAAATATGCAAATGTGTCTTTTACATATAGTGTATGTAAACTTCTGGTTTCAACTGTACACACCTTTTCTGAAAAGCCGCAGAGGCTGCAACACCATTAAGCAAGAGGCACCACTAACCAAACAACACCATGAAGGCCAAGCCAATGAAACCTCGAAAAACAAATCAGGGACAATGTTTTTGAGAAGTACAAGTCAGGGTTGGGTTTTAAAAAAAAATATCCCAATCTCTGATGATCTTCGGAGCACCATTAAATCCATTATCATCAAATGGAAAAAACATGGTACCACAACTAACCTGCCAAGAGAGGGCCGCCCACCAAATCTCTTAGCCCAGCAAGTAGGGCATTAATCAGAGCACATAGACCAAAAGTAACCCTGAAGGAGCTGCAGATTTCCCAAGCAGAGACTAGAGTATTTGTCCATACAACCACAATAAGCCGTACACTCGATAGAGGTGGCCTTTATGGAAGAGTGGCCAGAGAAAAGCCTTTGCTTACACACAAAAATTGTAAGGCTTGCGAAAACACATGTGAGAGACTTCCCAAATGTATGGAGGATGGTGCTGTGGTCAGATTAGACCAAAATGTATCTTTTTGGCCACCAAGGTAAACGCTATGTCTGGCACCAAACCAACACAGCTCATCACCCCAAGAACATCATCCCCACAGTGAAACATGTTGGCGGCAGCATCATGCATGGGGATGTTTTTTGGTAGCAGGGACAGGGAAAATGGTCAGAGTCTAGGGGAAGATGGATGGCGCGAAATACAGGGATATGAAAACCTGTTTCAGTCTGTCAGCGATTTGAGACTGAGATGAAGGTTCACCTTTCAAAAAGACAATGACCCAAAGCATACTGCTAAAGCAACACTCGAATGGTTTAAGGGGAAAGGTGTAAATATTTTGGAACAGCCTAGTCAAAGCCCATACGCACATGATCCTTTTTGGCAGCGCTTAATGCTGCGTCCAAAGTGCTGCACGCAGGTGAATCCGCATGTGTTCATTTAACACATGCGGATTCACCGCATCCTATACATTGCACTGATAGCGTCTCCGCAAGAGAAATTAACATGCTGCGGTCTGTGAAGATGCACCGTATGTCCGTCTCCGTGGGTGAGCCGCAGGAGCACGGAGACGCATAGTTGGCATGGGATTTCTTGAAATCCCGTCCACTATGCTCTAACATCTGGCCGCTGTGGATTGCACGCAGCGCAACTGCGCTGCGTCCAATCTGCAGTGTTTATTGACCATGTGCACGCACCCTTAGACAGTTGAGAATCTGTGGTCAGACTTGAAGATTGCTGTTTACCAGAGGAAACCATCTAACTTGAAGGCGCTGGAGCGGTTTTCAGTTGAGGAATGGGCAAAAATCCCAGAAGCAAGATGTAGAAAGCTCATAGGGGCTTATTCAAAGTGACTTGCAGCTGTAATTGCCGCAAAAGGAGGCTCTACAAATTACTGGCTTTAGGGGGTGAATAGTTATGCACACTGAAGTTTTCAGTTATTTTGTACTATTTGTTCTTTGCTTCACAAGTTCTTTACATGAACTGATACAAACCCTCAAAAAAACTGTGAGATTCCAGATTGTGAGGTAGCAAAACACGATAAATGTCAATCGGGTGAATACTTTTGCAAGCCACTGTAAAGTATCTGCATTGTGATAGTAGTGGGAGTATTAAAAGCGGTGTTCCATTTTAATTTTTTTTAGTACCATTGAGTTTTACAGGACTAAAATAACAAATAGGAATGTTACTTACCCTCCATAGGTCTGCCGCTGCCTCCTTGACACTAATCCGGTGTTTTGCTGATTGGCGGCAGCACTGACATATCCACAGCTCTCATAACCACTGCAGCCGATCATAGGGCTTAGCAGCTCTGCCAATGTAGATGAACAACTAAGCCCACTGATTGGTTGCAGGCTATTGTAATTGTGAGAGCTGTAGATATGACGTCTCCACTGCAGGCAATCATCAAATTAGAGCAACGCCACAGAGGCAGAGCTAGACCCTGGGAGGGTAAGTAACAGCTGTTAAAATAATTCTGAAATTTTATGGTAATAAGTTTAACATTTTTATGGTAATAAATAGTTTAACCCCTTTCCGACGTGGTACGTAATAGTACGCACCACGTCGTCACCCCCTGGCGCTGAGCCCGCACTGAACCGGGCACATGTCAGCTGATTTATACAGCTGACATGTGCCCCGCAACAGCTGCAGGTGGAATCGTGATCCACCCGCGGCTGTTAACTAGTTAAATGCTGCTGTCAATCTCTGACAGCGGCATTTAACAGCATGAACGTGGGTCACCGATGGGGTGGCATGACAACCCGGGTTCTGCAGCAGACCCCTGTGGTTGTCATGTCCAGATTGCTATAAGCGCCGCCCAGTGGTCGACGCTCATAACAAGTGAGAAAATCTGCTACATACAGGTGATCTGCTCATCGCCTGTATGTAGCAGAGCCAATCAGGCAACTGCAGCTTCTAGTCTAATATGGAGACTATTGAAGCAAACAAAAAGTAAAAAAAAATGTTTTTAAAAATATTAAAAAAAATAAAAAATATATAAAAGTTTAAATCACCCTTTTGCCCCATTCAAAATAAAACAATAAAAAAAAACACATACACATATTTGGTATCGCCGCGTTCATAATCGCCCAATCTATCAATATAAAAAAAGAATTAATCCGATTGGTAAACAGCGTAATGAGAAAAAAATCAAAATGCCAGAATTAATTTTTTTTTGTCGCTGCAACATTGCAATAAAATGCAATAATGGGCGATCAAAATATCGGATGTACCCCAAAATGGTATTTATAAAAACATCCGCTTGGTGCACAAAAAATAAGCCCTCACCCGGCCCAAGATCCCGAAGAATGGAGAAGCTACGGGTTTTTTTTTTTTAGCAAACTTTGGATTTTTTTTTCACCACTTAAATAAAGAAGAACCTGTACATGTTTGGTGTCTACAAACTCGTAATAACCTGGAGAATAATAATGGCAGATCAGTTTTAGCATTCAGTGAACGTGGTAAAAAAAATTTTAAAAAAACATCTGTGGTATTGCACTTTTTTTGCAATTTTACTGCACTTGGAATTTTTTTTCCTGATTTCCAGTATACGATATGGTAAAACCAGTGATGTCGTTCAAAAGTACAACTCGTCCTGCAAAAGATAAGCCCTCACATGGCCATATTGACCAAAAAATAAAAAAGTTATGGCTCTGGGAACAAGGGGAGCAAAAAACGAAAAAGCAAAACCGGAAAATGCTCCGGTCATGAAGGGGTTAAACTAATTTAAACTTTAAAAAAATTCCCAGAAGCTTTCATGCAGCCATGTGACACTAAGCCTATTCTATAACACTGTTTCTCTTGCACCGTAGGTATAGTGTAAGCCGCCTATGTTCTGACATTTAATTTTCCTTTTTGGCTTCCCTCTTCTCTTAACGGATAACTTCCACTCCTAAAAATGAGTTATTCTTATACTCTTCAACTTTGAAATTGCAACCCCAGAAAGGGAAAATCATTGAATTATGGAACTGACAGGATCGATGGACATAATGATATGGTACATTATGGATGGACATTATGGTTAACGATATTCAAATGATAAAATAATGGAAACAACATTTCCAAAACATTTCACTTTATTCAGTATCTAGTATGAGCACCACACGCAGGTATACAATTGCATGCCCTTTAATGGCTGTCTGAGGAATGTTGGGCCATGCTGAATTTACTTCAGGAACGTAAAATATCAAGATCCCCTGATGGCAGCTCCCTTTGCAATTTCCACCTAATGATTTTTCAGGTTTGCTCGTAGAGAGACAAGTCTGGAGATGCTGCAGTCTATTGTAGCACCTTTAGGCCACACACTCTGCTTACAGTAACATGAGGCCTGGTGTTGTTGCATTAAAAGCAGCTCCTGGGACACTATGGAGAAATTACTGTACCACTGGTTCCACGACCAAATGTAAGACCGAGCTGTTAGTGTACCTGGAATGAAGACTAGAGGGGTACAGCTAACATACATTATACCACCTTATGCTATAATCCTGGGAGTAAGAGCAGTGTGATTCCATAGTGCAGACCTCTTCATGGCATTGTCCATGTGGTCTCTGGACTAATTTCAGGCAATCATTGCACTCAAGAAAAAATCAAGACTCATCGCTGAAGAAGATAGACCTCCATTCCCACCTTTATTGTCATCTTTCTCTGGGCCATGATAGCCTTTAAGAGCCTTTAAGAGTGGTTGTGTGAGGTCAATAAAGAGGTCTTAATTCCGACTTTAGATTGATGTAAAACCATTGAATCATTGTTGCTGTCAGCAGTGGATCTTGATGATTTGCATGCCCAGTTCCATTCAGGTTGGTAGAACATTCCTCAGACACACATCAAAAACCTCATTGATAACATGCCTAGACGTGTGAGTGCATTTCTGCGTGTGACACTCGATGCTGAATATATAGAAATGTTTTTAAAAAATGTCTCCATTTTTCATCATATGCATATCATTAACATGTCTTTCCTGTGATTTCCATAATTACAGAACTTTTTTTTCTTAGTGTTGCAATTTCAATGTTGAAGAATGTATAATGGCAGCACTTTAGGGAATTGTTGTTATCGAAAGGTTTCAGCACTCACCTGTGATGCATTTGGGGTTTACATTTATCGAATATTGGACGTCGATTCAAGCAGCTTCATGACAGCAGCTGTATTGTAAATTGAATAGGTGATGAAGGATCCATGTTTGTGAAACCCATGCCTGATTTGACAGTCTGAAGGTCATCCAGTCACAGTTTTTTGTCTTGCTTCCCCGAAAGCTTGTCTACAGGGCAGCCAAGAGCCTGCTTTACATTTTAGAATGGGAAGTGTCTACTTCTTCTCTTCGCTTGAGGTTTATTTACTAGTCATTGTTAACTTTTAAATGTTGCTGTGGGGCTATGAATCAGAAATCAAGTCAGACTCTTGCCCTCCTTTTCGATATCCTTTACGAACATCTGAAAGCATTTATATTTCATTTTAACAAATAACCACACTTTCAGCACAGTTAATTCTCCAGTAAAGCGTGTCTGCTCACTTTGCACTACGTTTTACAGGGGGGGAACACATTTTTGTACTTGTGCCCCATGTTTTCTGCTGCTCTCTGTTGACTTTGTGAATGAACAGTATGGCTTTTTCATGACAAGACATCACACAGAGGACGTTGCTTTTATTTAACATATTTGCTAAATGTTTCTATGCACTAGAAATAGCAAAAAAATATTTTTAAATTCATTTCTTATTAAATGTATGGGGAAAGGGTTTTGTGTGTTTTAGTAAAACTTTTAAAGTTATTACATATTAAAAGCGTTGTCTACTACTCAAACAATCCCAGTGTAAAATAACAACAGTCTATTCTCACCTCTGGTGCCGGCATCATTCCAGAGTTATCAGTGCCTGGTGTCCCGAGGATTGCGTGACGTTTTTATGCCACGTGAGCCCTGCAGCTAATCAACGACCGCTTCACTCTCACTTCCTTTGGACGGAACTTATACCCAGAAGAAGTGATAGCTGCTGCTTTTCTCTGACTTCCTCCAAATGTCAGTCATGAGAGTGAAGTGGCCACTGATTGTCTGCAAGCATAACAACGTCACGCAAGCCCCAAGAGACCAGGCACTGACATAGCTGGAACAGCACCTGCACTGGAGGTGAGTATAGGCTATTATTATTTTTACATGAGGAATATAGCAATTGATAAGGGGTCATCCGAGGAGTGGACAACTCCTTTAAGTTTGATTTGTTAAGCGACTTCCAAGACCATAATAGTAATCAGCATCTCTGTGCCTAGGGGTAAGAAAAAGGAGCTGAGGACGCTCACTGGAAGGTTATTCACTAAGCTCTTTTAGGGGGTTACTAAGAGGCTTTAGGGGGTTTACTGGTGAAAATGTTAAGAATGTTTGTAACGAATGGACAGTTAATTTTAGGCTTATAAAATGCCTTTTTTTTTTTCATAAAAAAATATGTGGGATAAGTTACTGAGTCACTTTAAAATGCTGTGTCTGGTTATTTGGAGTCTTTGAAAGCCTGATCTGAAACTATTCTTGAAGCTTCAATGCTGCCCATGTCCTGCCATGCTGTCATAGCTAGTAAAGATGGAGTCTGTATAATTTATACCTAATGAAATACTTTGGGCACCCCAATAATCAGGCGGTGCAGTGCAGATTCTGTGTCCTTCAATATTGGGATGATATGTTGAACATATTTTCAGTCTTTCAAATTCTACATAAGTCATTTATTAGCCTTATATAGTTCATTCATGAAGCAATTTGCATATTAGTACAAGTCCTCAGCATGCCCCAAAGCATGTAAAGAGCGGTGTTAAGACTTTTCCTTTATGATGTACAATTAATGCATGCATAGTTAATTAACTATTAATTTTGACAAAAGATTAGGTAACGGGAAAGTAGAATTTGGAGCACGTTAACAACCTGTGATTAGTGCGTGTGGAATGCCCTGTAGCCATCTATCATTCCTTGCCTCTATGAACACTTGCATGGCCCTAGGATGTGCATTGTGTCTTACCATTCTGCAGCTGTGCTATAAATGAGGTAGTCATGACCCCAGCACTTTTAAGGCTGCTGTACCACAGTCTATAAGAAACCATACACTTTAACCAATTGTTTGCCAGATGAGACTATAGGCTAAAAAAAAAAAAAAAAAAAAGGCTAAAGTTAGTCTTATTTAGAATATTTACTAAATTTTACTTTTAGATTATAGAGATGTAAGAAATCCTTGAGTAGAAAATACTACCCAAAATGATTTAAATTTGCAATTTTAATTGAATGGCGTTTCCTTTAATTTTGATAATCTAGCCTTAGGGTATGTTAACGCAGACATTTTTTACATCGATTTTGAAGAGTTTCAACTCAAACCAAATCAAGGAGTATTTGAAGAAGTTTTCGAGTCAGATTTTGAACCCTCTCTGCTTAAAAATCCACATAAAAAACTCTGTGACCCTTAAGGCCCCCATACACATTACATTACTGTCGGCGGAATATACTGATATCGGTGGACTCAACTCAGCCAACTGTAGAATGTGTATAGAGTCCTTCTGATTTTGTTATATCCTGTTTCGGATTGCCTATCCTTATGTTCTTGTTGTGATAAGTCGCCAGTAGAGTCTGGCAGTGGCTCTTCAATAGAGAACACAAAGTCGGTAGACATAGCTGATGAACAACCAGCTGTTCGGATGATAGCTATATATTTTGTATGGGGGCTTTAGGATTGTTTGGGGGTCTGACTCTAAGGACCTCCAACTGTAAACTGATTAAAGGGTCCACGTGAAAAAGCAGAGCTGTCACGGCTCCTCCGTACCTTGTGTTGTGGCCCTGAATGGTGCTGCAACTCTGTCTCATTGACTTGATTATTGGGCATCATCATCTAAGTACCAAATAACAAGATTATTCCGAACATTTTTATGTGTCTGATTAAGACAAGTCACATTTTCTATGTTCCATAAATCTGAGATCACTTGTAGACATCATCTAGACTGCGCAATGGAAATGTAGCATACAGGGGTTTTTTACATTCACACTTTAGCAATTCTTAGAGCCTGTTTCATTCATTTTTTTTAAAGCCACTTTTCTTTTTTTTTGGGCTTGTGGTATTTGTTGCCATTTTTAGTGCCAAATTCTTCAAAATCTCACAGGTAGGTTCAAGAATTTTGCTCAAAATCAAAATACTCTTTATTTTTGTCTTTTACCTTTTTTGCGCCTTTTTAGAGCAAAAAAAAAAAAACTAAATCAATCCAAGGGGGAAGGATTGGAGTACATTTTTACAGAAAATAATGAAAATAGACTTAAAAATAGGCACAACTGAAAAGAAGAATTTGATGCAAAACAAAAACGCCCAATTTTTTTTTTATAAAACATAAGCACAATTCCAAAAAAAACGCATGGAATAATAATTTTGGCCCTTAATATTTTAAATGGAATCTGCAGGCATGTTTTTTACCCCAAACTAATGTCATCTATGGAAAGTCACTATACTGTTGATTAAATCAACACCTTTGTGTGAGAAATCCTTGTTTCCATTTTTGAGAAATCCATCAGCAAAATTTTTTGCAAATGAGCGCAAGTGCAGCAGAGTTGGCCCTGCTCTTACAGCTCTCTGGCCTTACTACTTATTTCCCAACCTGCCTCCTGTCAGTGACTGACAGGTAACTCTTGTCTCCTCTACCTGAAATCTAACACAGACGCTATGAGTCCCTGGGGCAGCGCATGCGCTGATCGTTTCACAACTTCATCAGGACCTTATTGCGCATGCGCCACCCCCAGGGAACGACAGCACCTGCACAAGATCTCATGCAGTGGAGGCAGGAGTGACCTGTCAGTCACTGACAGAAGGCAGGTATTGGGAGGGGAAATAGAGAAACAGGCTGGAAAGCTGTAGGTGCAGAGCCAGCCCCGCTGCACATGCTGTTCACTTGCATAAAAATTTGCTGACAGATTTCTCAAAAAAAGGAACAAGGATTTTTAAAACAAAGGTATAGATTTAATAAAAATTGCAGCGATTTTACATAGATGACATGTTTCTGTTAACAGTTTGTAAACTGTAAGGACAGCTCTGATGCCCCAATAACATACCTAGGCTTTATTATTTATATGGAGTAAGACAGGTAAGGGCTACCAGATAGGATATAGTGTTGGTGCGAATATATTCTCACATCCCATTCCATCGGCCATGACAGTGTTCTGCTGCCTCCGTAATGGCAGAGGGAGTACCATCTATTACCCGATGGCGTCTGTGACTCTTTATTTGATTAGCCAGCCTGGAGCGACGTCACGGACGTGGATGGAATGGGACATGTGAATCGATTCGCAGCAACTCTAATAGGATAGTAAAAAAGCTTTCCTGTCCCACTTTTTTCCCCAACACCAGATTTTGGCAAAGCATCTAAGAAGTCCTATAGACTTTATCTTGTAAGCAAATACTGACATATTGTTATGTTATCGTATGGTGGTAGGCGGCATCGTCCTATGAATACAGGCTTATTTTTCTGCGAGTAGTTTGACAAATAGTCATCTAAACTGTGATATGTTTCCTCTAGGTATGACTACCAGGAAGATGGATTTTGTCAGCCCTACAGGGGTTTTGCATGTGCCAGGTTCATTGGAAACAGAAGCATTTATGTGGAATCCCTCCAGATGCAGGGGGAGATTGAAAATCGAATTACTGGTAAGTGCACAGAGCGCTAGGCTGATCATTTGTTTCAGTGCACAGACATAAAATGACATATTTCATTTATGTTTAAGAAAGTAGATCAAGCATTGTGGAAACTCTTAAGATAATGTTTGGTAAAAAAAAAAAAGGGACATTATTATTATATTACACATTCCTAATGAACACATCAAATTAATTTGTTTGAAATTTGCAAATCTCCAAAAGTTTAAGAACAAAAGTGGACATTTCTTTGTCTGGAAGTTTGTGAGGACATTTTGGTATTCCTTTGCTTTCCTTTGCACAATGCCTGTTTAGCATAATGTTTGGCGCCCTCTAATGGTAAGAACTTGTAAAAACCTTTCAAACTTTTTTTAGAGTTGTATAATTGCGGTATATAAATGATTGAAATAGAACAAGCTTATCTATCTATCTATCCATTCATGTCTATCTATCATCTATCTATCTATCTATTTATCTATCTATCTATCTATCTACAAACAAAAGAATTCAGCAGCACTCTGTATATGCTAAGATGCATGCCAACATTGAATATATGAAATTAAGACTACATTACTGCTATATAGAATATAATTATAAAATGAAGGTACTTAGCACACAAATTGGCTAATTCATATGTGCCCACCAGCCACAACAAGGCAATATTTTTCTGATGGGGCCCTGAACTTAATATTTATCAAACATACATCTACCAAGTTAAAAGACTACAGATTGAAAGGGCAGGTAGGATCGAGCACAAATTAAAAGCCGCCTTAGGTTGATGGGAGGAGTGCTCAGTCAGAAAAGGAGGCAGTCACCACCACCAACAGTATATTACAAAAAAATGACTAGCACCTACTAGCAGAATATCTATCTATCTATCTATCTATCTATCTATCTATCTATCTATCTTCATCATCATCTGTCCAGGCTGTAGCCAAATTTGCAACTACCAACTCACATTATCTAGGATGAAGGGAACCTGTCAGGTCCTTTTTCGATATTAAACTGCCCCCAATGTCTTGCTTGGGATGCAATGTGCATCTCTAACATGGTCTTCTCAAGGGGTGGCGCTTTCTGTGCTTCCAGTCACAATCCTCTTCAAATTATTCACGCCCATCACAGCCTGGTTGATTGCCTGGACTGCCCCGATGTCAGGACAATCACCCAGTAAATCCCAGGCTTGCGCACTGACTATCAGATCCCTGAGCATGTGCACTGAATCTGGGTGTACGTCCCCAGCTTCATTTCATATCTGCACATACTCCAGAGCCGCGGGAACAGAGAGGTCCATTGCAAGCACGCCCACAAGGCATACGTCACCTAGCCACTGACTCACCACGGCTCTGGAGCATGCGCAGATATGAACTGAAGCTGGGGACGTACACCCAGATTCAGTGCACATGCCCGGGGACCTGATAGTCAGTGCACAAGCGTGGGGCTTACTGGGCGATTGCCGTGACATTGGGGCAGTCCAGGCAATCAACCAGGCTGTGATGGGCGTGAATAATTTGAAGAGGACCGTGACTGACCATGACTGGAAGGACAGAGAGCGCCACCCCTATGACTTAAAGAGAAGGTCTGTGATGCAATCACCTAAGAATAAAAAGTGTTTTTTTTTAAATAAGTAGTGGGAAGTTTTGCTTAAGAAGACCATGTTAGTGATGCTAGAAATTGGAGGCAGTTTAAAGAAGTTGCCACTACTTTTACATTGATGCCCCATCTATAGGATGGGGTATCAATGTCTGATTGACCAGGGTCCGACACCCTGCACCCCCACCGATCAGCTGTGCTTCCCATTGAATAGAATAGGAGGCAGATGTGTAGTACCCTGCGGCGGCCACTACAGCTAGACAGCCAAGTTCCGCAAATATGCACTTCAGGCCGGCGGCCGCTGCCGCTGGCACCGGTAACAGCTGATCGGCAGGGGTGCCCAGTGTCAGACCCCGGGCTGATCAGACATTGGTGCCCCATCCTATGGATGGGGCATCAATGTAAAAGTAGTGGACAACTTCTTTAATGTCGAAAAAGAAGTTTCTCCGGTTACTGATGTATAATTAATTATAAGTACCGGTATTTTATACGTTTTTACTGGCAAATACATCAAGTGTATGTAAAGACTCAATATTTATAGTGATGACCCTTATTTTTCAAGATTCGCCCTGACAAGCTGGATATCAGTTCTTGGCCAAATCCGGACTGATGGCTGCCCATTCTGGTCTAGTCAGTGCTTGGAGTTTATCATAATTTCTGTGTTTTTGTTTGTCCACCTGCTTTTTGAGGATTGACCAAAGGTTCTCAATGAGATTGAAATCTAGGGAGTTTCATGTTAGGTGAACATTGCCTAAAAAAAGCTATTTTTTATTTTACATAAATCTCTAGATGACGATTTGCAAAACCAGAGATATCTGATCGATAAATGTTTCTATTACACAAATGCAGCTTTCATCTCTTTGTGGCAAAAATATGCTTTTTTTTCTAACCGTAGAGTATAAAGTAGAGTTGAGCTAAAAGATTCACAGGACCTAGGCCACAGCCAATGTCGGTAGTCCATGGTCACTGGACCAAAGACCTTCGATCCTCATTGTACCTCACGCCAACCCCAACACCTTTTTTGTTTAGTAGGCCTAGTGAGACATCATTCATGTGTCATGCTGGGCCTCCTACTCAGAAGAAAAGTTGGGGGTGTCGGCAGGTAGGAGGAGGTTTGGAGATTTCTGGTATGGCAATTTGGCCGGTGGATCAGGCAGTGATGGACATACCATTGGTGCAACCTGTGCAGACACAGAGGGGACCAAGAGTAGGTGGAATTGTGCATTATGATGAGCTATTGTATTGCAAACCGCTCATCTATTGTTTTTGTACAGGTGCCCTCTTTTGTCTGTGTCCGCTCCTGGGATCAGGGTACTGCAAATCTTTTTGTTCAACACTAGTTTCCAATGTACATGAAAGTTACTTGAAATGCTATATTTTATAACATGTATTACAAGATCTGATGAATTATTTTATTTTCCTTTCCAGCGGCATTTACTATGATTGGGACATCAACCCACCTCTCTGACCAATGTTCCCAGTTTGCTATCCCATCTTTCTGTCATTTTGTGTTCCCCCTGTGTGATGACCGCTCCCGCACTCCAAAATCTAGAGAATTGTGTAGGGATGAGTGTGAAGTACTGGAAAATGACCTGTGTCATCAAGAATACAACATCGCCCGGTCAAATCCTGCTATACTGATGCAACTTCACCTCCCAAACTGCGAAGAGCTTCCTCTGCCCGAGAGCCCTGAGGCTGCAAACTGCATGAGGATCGGAATCCCAATGGAGAGAATGAACAGATGTAAGTATGGAGCGCGGCGTGTGTGGCTGTCAAACATCTTTCTCTGATTAGGAAAGAACCCATCTTAAGGCTAGTAAAGTTCTGAAGCCTGGCTACCATCTGAACTCTATGTTGGTGTTGTGTCTTGGAGCAAGGTCATAGGTGTTGATGAATGTGCCCTCTCCCAGCAGGCTTTTGGACTGTGAGTGGGGCCCACCTAGGAATATTTTCTCTTGATTAGCATGAGATAATACAGCGAGAGATCCATGTCTGCATCTTGTTTGTAAACAGCCTTCAAAGACAACTTGGTTGATGTATAACATTGTCTATTCCTGTTCTGTGGTTAGCCCTCATGTTTAGTGCGTGTAAATGCCGTGACATTCACACCAGATGTGCCGGGTTAGTACAAAATCCAGAGCTAAAACTAGCTACAAATGGTAGAAAAAGAAAAGAACTCAAAGTATCACCCAATGCTAACCAAGGGTCTTTGACAGGGATTCCTTTGTAGTTTTGCCCAACCGTTTACACAGCAATAGGATGTAGCTGACAATTAAAGGTAGCACCCAAAATGTCTTATAGGAAATAGGCACCTGTTAGGCTATGTGCCCACGTTGCAGAAATGAAGCAGAAAATTTCTGCTTCATTTCTGCAAGTCCTCTCCCGGAAAAACGCATGCAGAATTCCGCACGCGTTTATTGCGCGTTTTTCTCGCGTTTATCGCGCGTTTTCCACATGCGGAATTGCCTTGCGTTTTTTATGCATTGGACAAAGGCAATTCCGCTTGCGGAAACGCAAAATTAATTGACATGCTGCGGATTTTTGAACGCAGCATAAACGCTGCGGAAAAATCCGCAGCATGTGCATAGAACTTGTGGAATCCCATTGGGGACCATGGGTGCGGATTAGAAAGCGTTTTACAAGCGTTTCCGCTGCGGAAATTCCGCATCAAAAACGCTTGTAATCCGCAACGTGGGCACACAGCCTTAATGTGCAGTTAAGCTCCGTAACCCGCCTGAAAAAGCACTGAATAATAATGAACTTATGCATTTATATTTAAAAAAGGCTTGCAGTGCATGTGTCCATTCTTTTGAGCTGCCTTGGACTGCTTCAGGGTTTCCAAAGACACCAAGCGGTTAGAAAAAGTAACCTGACTATTCTTCAGACGGCTTCTGCTTGGAAGCAGCTCACTAGTTTAGACAATACAAGTAAAAAAAAACACTGCAAAAAACGTCAATGAAATGACCAAAAAGATGCTTTAGGACAAAAGACGCTAGCGTGTCCTGAAAGTGTTTACCTCCCAAAAAACTTGGGGGGTTCGCACACGTCTAGAAGAAGTCATATGCACATACTCTTCTTGGATTTGCTTCAGAAAATTTCTACTGTAAAAATCACACAGAAATCTGCACCAAACTGTACTAATATTGATGTGGGTATGGATTTGATGATGCAGCTGATTTTAAGGGAAGAAAAAAAAGTCAATGGATTGACACCCGCAATTGGGGCAGAATCTGCAGCAAAATTCACAAAAATGCACTTTGTTGTAGACTTTGTCAATGAAGTCTATGGGGAAAAAGTGCAAAGAATCTGTGACATGAGGGGTAAATGAACACATAATGGAAATTTTGTGAGTTCTTAATCCCATCTACGCAATGCAGAAATTTTCAGCGAAAAAACTGATCTGTGATGCAGAGTTTTAAATCTGCAGAATGTCATTTTATGGTGCTGATTTGGAAGGGGTTTTCCCTATTTGGAAAGTCAATATCTGCAATAAATCGATAATAAAATGTAATATTGCCGACTTTTCTGCAGTTTATTTTTAGATTGGTAGCAAAAATCTAGAATTGCAGATTTCAAACCCATTCATTTTATTTCTTCGCAAAATTCAAAATAATCTGCAATGGCAAATCCATAAAAAAATCCACATCAGAGGTTAATTTTTGTGCAGAAAATGTGTAGATAAGGCGAGGTAAATCTCATCTACTTGCCTGCTACTGTATTCCATTGATTTACCATGTACAGATCTGCAGCAAATTCATCCTGTGGGCATTAATTGTGCGGAATATATAAAATATATATATTATAAAGTAAAACACTTGTGCTATTCTATCTACTCTAGTAACAAAAGAATCTTTTCTTCATGTGCCATGAGAAATAAGTGTTAGTACAGCTAGTCCTTTTCCCCACACCCCAGGAGCAGCTGCTAATTGTCTGTTTGTTGGTCAAAGTTTAATAAAAATAGTGTACTGTTTTCATGCTGACATTCTTTACGTCCCTCTTACAGATCAACAATGTTACAATGGTACTGGGACTGATTATCGAGGGTCAGTCAGTGTCACCAAGTCTGGACACCAATGCCAGTCATGGAACCTCCAGTTTCCACACACTCACCAGCTGTCAGCTGTTGAATATCCAGAGATTGGAGGA
This sequence comes from Phyllobates terribilis, assembly GCF_046119375.1. Lineage (NCBI taxonomy): Eukaryota > Metazoa > Chordata > Amphibia > Anura > Dendrobatidae > Phyllobates > Phyllobates terribilis. Next base: position 231,136,120 of record NW_027362761.1, on the reverse strand, counting down.
GGGCACGCATACTGCCGCAATCCTGGTGGACAGATGGAAGGTCCCTGGTGCTTCACCCTTAACAAGAACGTGCGCGTAGAGCTGTGTGATGTGCCTGCTTGCCGTATGTACAAGACTTCTCCATGACATATCCTTATATAAATAATGTTCCACTTTTCTTGAGATAACCTTTGCTTATGTACTCTCCTTATTTTTGACATGGCAGTAGAAATGATTTTTTTTTATCTCAGCAGGCTTTTATGTTTATAAATTCTGCTTTTCATTTTAAGGGCTTGCTCTCATCTGCGTATAAATCAAATGAGTGCAATCAGATAAAAAATCGGATTGCACTCTGACTCACATGCTGCGAGTGACCACATATATCAGATGAGACTCGCCAATGCAAGTCAATGGGTTCGAGAAAAGAATCGCATGGCACGCGGACTGTCTGATTTTTACGCACACATCTCAAAGTAAACCCGACATCTCATCAGCCAAATACAGTGAATTCACAGCCCGAACCGTCAGAATAGAATAGATATATAGATAGATAGAAATATGTTAGTAAGATATATAATCAGTACTTTACATGTGTAGTTTACTGTAAATGTATATAGCTATTAAATAAAAAAATGAAAAAAACGGTGTGGGGTCCCCATTATTTTTAATAACCGGTTAAGGGAAAACAGACAGTTGTGAGCTGGTCTTAATAGTCTGTGAAGGAGCCAATAACCATGGAGCTCCCTGCCTATTAATATTAGCTCACAGCTGTCTGCTTAGCCTTTACTGGTTAATAAAAAGGAGGGACCCCAAAAAATGATGTGTGTCCCCCTTATTTTTAATAACCAGCAAAGGCTAATCAGACAGCTGCGAGCTGATTTTAATAGGCTGAGAAGGTCCATGGATATTGGCCCCTTCCCAGCCTAATAAGACCAGCTCTCTGCCGCCCTAGAAATGGCGCATCCATTATATGCGCCAATTGTGGCGCTTAACCGCGGCTCTTCCCGATTGCCCTGGTGCATTGGCAATCGGGGTAATAGTTTTGGGGTTGAGTTGTGAGCTTATATTAATAAACTGGGAAGCTCCATGGTTATTGGCCCCTTCCCATACTATTAAGACCAGTTCACAGCTGTCTGCTTTCCCTTAGCTGGTTAAAAAAATAAGAGGGACCCCACTCCATTTTTTTTTATTTATTCCTAAAAATCTGACAGCTATCTATCTCTCTCTCTGTCTCCATTTATCTATCTATCTATCTATCTATCTATCTATCTATCTATCTATCTATATCTATATACAAGATTGCTTTTTTACTGTAGATTACTGTTTGTAAAAGATGATGTTAAAAACACATTGCATACGGATTGCATTCGAATGTCATACGGATGTCATACTGATGCTAGTTGAGAAAAATCGCTTTGTACTCACATGACACTCGCAAGACTTTCGTCCTACTTTGTTAGATCAACATCGGAGCGCCTTTTTTTTTATGCAAATGAGAGCAAGCCCTAAGAGTCAAAGTGTTCTAGTTGTGTTTTAATAAGAAGAGTATGCAAATTGTCTCTTCAGTGAGGAAGAGGGCCAGAACTCTAGTGCTACCTACAGGAAGTAGCAATCCTAAAAGTCAATAGTGATCCTTTATTGAGCCTTATCACGTGACTTAGGATATAAGCCAGAAACTCAATTTACAGACACTGTGTTTTGGGGTACTGCCCCTCGTCAGTGCAAAGTGTGAGTTCTGGTTTGGCTGCTACTTCCTGTAGGTGGCACTAGAGTTCTGGTCCTCTTCTTCTCTGAAGAGACAATTTGCATATTTCCCAGAGGAGCATTGAGGCTTTAAAAGTCTCCTCACTGTGACATGCTTAACATGACGCTCTCCGCAAGGAGAAATGTTACCCCTTAGATATAATAAGAAGAGTATAAGTGGCAATAAAGCTTTGCCAAAACAGGATAACCTATGGGACAGGTGGTAATATGCTGGAAAATAATTCCACACAATATCAAGATCATTTTGATTAGTAATCATATACTTACAGTGTTGTGTAATTTGATTCTTTTTCAATGAAAAATGTACTAAGTGTTAAGTTTGCTCGCATGTGAAACTCTGGTGGCCCCAAATCCCTGTTTTTGTCCGAAGGTAGGATGAGCATGCAGAATAGGTAGAATAGGCACTCTCACTCAGTTTTTCAATGATCCCATTTATTATTTGAACTATTTTGACTTTCAGTCTTTAATTCTCCTTTTTAGGATTATTTTGTAGTGTGAAACTTTCTTATTTTTCAAGATATCAATATATGTAGAATTTTCATATTCACTTATTTTTTGTGAATAAACAGATGAATCAAAGTAGCATATAGTCATGGTTATTCCTCTTTTACTGTTTACAGGTACCAGAGAAAACACAAAGATGGAAATCCTTTATATCTTGGTTCCCAGCATTGCCATTCCACTGGTCATTGCTTGCCTCTTCTTCTTAGTTTGTATGTGTAGAAACAAACAAAAAGCATCCGCTGCAACCCCTCAGAGACGTCAGCTGATGGCGTCACCCAGCCAAGACATGGAGATGCCCCTTATGAACCAGCACAAGCAACAGGTAGAGTTACATTGTCATCTGGATTACAGGTTACTGGGTTGAACAGTACTTTATAGGTTCCAGTAAATGACTACTTATCCTGCTGAAGCTGTAACTTTCTGTAAAATCTAAGACTCGACAAAATGGGTTTATATCATGTATCATAATCATTGTTCATTGTGTGCGAGTGCATTCATTCAGTTTTCTAATATATTTTTCATTTCTATTGTTGTTAGGTTAAAGTAAAAGAGATAAACCTGTCCACTGTAAGGTTTATGGAAGAGTTGGGAGAGGACCGCTTTGGGAAAGTATACAAGGGACATCTCTTTGGCACTGCTCCTGGAGAACAGACACAGACTGTTGCTATAAAGACATTAAAAGACAAGGTTGAAGTGGCCCTTCGAGAAGAATTTAAACATGAAGCTATGATGAGGTCAAGGCTGCAACATCCCAATATTGTTTGTCTTATTGGTACTGTCACCAAAGAGCAGCCCATGAGTATGATTTTTAGCTATTCTCCGCTTAGTGACCTCCATGAGTTTCTTGTCATGAGATCTCCACACTCTGATGTAGGAAGCACAGATGATGACAAGACCGTTAAATCAACTTTGGAACCAGCAGACTTTCTCCACATCGTAACGCAGATCGCTTCAGGAATGGAGTATCTTTCAAGTCATCATGTTGTGCACAAAGACCTGGCTGCCAGAAATATTTTAGTGTTTGATAAGCTGACAGTTAAAATTTCCGATCTTGGTCTTTTCCGAGAAGTGTATTCAGCGGATTACTATAAATTAGTTGGAAATTCACTTCTTCCTATAAGATGGATGTCTCCAGAAGCGGTTGCATATGGCAAGTGTACCATTGATTCTGATATTTGGTCCTATGGAGTTGTGCAGTGGGAAATCTTCAGCTACGGTCTACAACCATATTGTGGGTATTCCAATCAAGATGTTATTGAAATGATAAGAAATCGCCAGCTGCTGCTATGCCCAGATGAGTGCCCAGCCTGGATTTATTCCCTTATGCTTGAGTGTTGGAATGAGTTTCCTGCGAGAAGACCTAGATTTAAAGACATTCACACTAGACTAAGAACATGGGAAAATATGTCTAACTACAACAGTTCTGCACAAACATCTGGTGCAAGTAATACCACACAGACAAGTTCCCTCAGCACAAGCCCGGTTAGTAATGTCAGCAATGCTAGATATGTTGACCTCAAGCCTAAAGGACGGCCATTTCCTCAGCCACAGTTTTTACCAATGAAGGGACAGATAAGGCCCATGGTGCCACCTCCTCAACTCTACATTCCAGTCAATGGCTATCAGCAGATGGCTGCTTATTTTTATCCAGTTCAAATACCAATGCAAATGGCTCCCCAACAAATGCCTCCACAGATCATCCCAAAACCTGGATCTCATCATAGTGGGAGTGGTTCAACCAGCACCGGATACGTAACAACTGCGCCATCAAATAACTCCATGGCCGATAGAGTTGCCCTTCTTGCGGATGGCAGTGACGAAGCACATGTAACAGGAGAGGACGTATCACAAAATGCTGTTCAGGAGGAGGAGGAAGGCTCTGTACCAGAGACGGAATTACTGGGTGATAATGATACATCTCCATTAGATGAAACAGATATTCAGTCAGAAGCTTAAATACTGCTTTTATTTCTTCAAGGCTTGAATGGTACAACAGACTAATTGACATAAATCACGTGGTGCCTATATTCCAAGCTAGAGCCATAAACACTAGTTTGTTTTATCTTGGTGTTGACAGCAACAAACACACAAGATTTTGGATAGCAACACTATTATAATAGGAAATGTAAAGTACTGTTGCTGTGCAACATACGGCTGAGTACAAGAGCACAACATGTGTAACCCAGACTGTGACTGTAAGTTTAGTGGAATGTGCCTATGCCAATTTTTAAGGATCAAAGAGAGTATCATTAATGGACTTAACACAACAACCCCTTGTCTGTACACAATAAGATATTTCCAAGGATTTTCTTGCACATGTGAGCCACACCAATGATGATTTTCTACAAAGATGTGAAATGCAACCAGTGGAGTGTATCTCATAACTCTACATTTCAGAAATCAGATTTCTTTTGGTTAGTCTACACCACTTAATAGATCACCCTCTATATATGTTAGTAGGGAGCTAAACATTGAAATGGTGTACAATTCACTAACTTGACAAATTTCTCTGGATTTATTGAGAATGGGGATTTGTTAGTATTTTTTATTTTTCCATTATTTTAATGCTTATCTAGACTTGAACACAGATATCAAATACTGCAAGAAGCACCTATAAAAAATGTAGGTACTTTGAAGTCAACTGCAATGAAAGCCAAAAAGACATGAACGTGTGAACGTAGAAGGCGGCAACATTGTGTAGGGTGCTGTTCTGGTTCTTCCTTTTTGCAAAGTAAATCATGTACAGTCGTTTAAATGTAATTTATGTTCTGTCACCCTTTTATATACCTTTGTAAAAGAATGGAAGTGTTTTGATCAGAAGTCCTTTATAATTTAACTGTTTACAGTGTCATCCTAGAAGTCAGTTTTTCTATATAATGTCCACTTTTTTTATTATAAATATGTAAACAGGTCAATTCATTTCATACCTTTGTTTCTGTAAAACTCACAAACTGCACGGTCGGTTGTATCACAGTGCATCCTGTCATTTGTGTTCTGTAAATTCAGAAACGTGTTTTTAATAAAGGTTTTGCATAAAATGGTGAATACATTTATTTTAGTGTATGTTGCATACCAGAGCATTCACTATCAAAGCTGAGCTCCTCTCAGCTGATTTATATCCACAGACCACATCAAAGTTCAGTATGCAGGGAAACAAAGCGCCTGTAAAAGCAAAATGGTGCAAAATTATTAATGAAACTAAATTGCGATTTTTAGCCCCAAATATATGCATTTAGGTAAAATTGAGATTGACAACCCATTTAATATTAAAATCAGCTATAAAGCATATTTATGTACAAAAACATTGTTGCTTCCACAGTTCTAACCATAACAAGAGAATAAGAAACAATGTGGCCAGCCAATGAAAAATGCTGTACTGGAATTTGTAATAGACACCCAAATCAGCCTACAAGAAAATACATTGAAGTACAGCAGGATTAAAGGGGTTGCCTGGTCTTAAACTACAAGTCTGCAGTCACTCTATGTGACTGCAGACTTGTGAATCCCGTGAGGATTCTCCGACGCCCAGAACGACGGTCATGTGAATGCAAGAACATGATATGTATACTCCCGGCCACATTCCAAGTTGATGGGCGCAGCTTCGCTCAATGCCAGTGTATTGAACAAGACTGGAAAAAAAACTAGTCAGAATGTTGCCTGAAGCATGCATGTCGCATACTTGCCAGTGTCGGTAAGTCCTGACAGCACGCAGTGACGGCAGATTTGTAGCTTATGACGGAAAACTCCTTTAAAGGGAATCTGTCACCACATTTGACGTATCTAAACTATTATTATGGGTTTACAGGTTATAGACTGCTGAAAAAGTGATCCCTGTATGCCTTATATCAGATGCCTTGTTGTGGATAAATCATCTTTTATCACTTTATGTAAATGACCTCTTCCAGGCTATGGGAAGGACAATGCCTGGAAGATAACTCTGCCTCCAGAGATTATTTTACATGAAGGGGGAGTTACCAGTGTGATGTGTAATGGCCGCTCTCTTGATCTCACTGCTGAGCTGTGTGTGATTATATCTGACACATCTGCAGGTTCCTCTCATCTTCAGCTTCCATCTCACAGGCAGACAGGGTTGCAGTATTGTAGCAATACAGCAGAGCTCAGAGAGCTGCAACAAATGTGTTTGCAAGAAGACAAAGTTAATTTCTCCTTTTCTGTGTTAGCTACTTGTCTCACACTGGTAACTCTCCCTTCATATAAAATAAGCTCTGGAGGCAGAGTTATCTTTCAGGCAACATCCTCCCCATAGCCTGGAAGAGGTCATTTATATAAAGTTATAAAAGGTAATTTCTCAACAACAAGGCATCTGATATGAGACGTACGAGTGTCACTCTCCTCAGCTGTCTATAACCAGTGTGCCCATATTAATAGTTTAGATAGGTCAAATATGGTGACAGACTCCCTTTAAAGGGGTTGTCCTTCTTGAACTAAATGTTTGGCCCCAATAGAATTAAAAAGCTTATTCTCACCTCACATGCCAGCGCCGTTCCAGCGGTGTCAGCACTCGTTCTTCATGGGGCTCCTGTGCGGTTGTTGTGACATGTGACCCCATCGCCTAATTATCGCTGGCGTCACTATCTCTCACTATTGCCTTCTGACAAATCGAACATGAAAAGGAAGTACGGGCTGCAGCTGATCTCTGACTTCCTTTTCATGTTCAATTTGACACGAGGCTCAGACAGTGACGCCAGCGATAATTGGGCACCGAGCTCACTTGTCACAACAACAGCACGGAAGCCCTGGGGAGAGCAAGTGCTGACACCGGGAACAGCGCCGGCACGGGAGGTGAGTATAGGATTTTTTATTTTAATCGGGGCCAAGCATGGGGGGTGACAAGGAGTTGTCCAAATAATGGACAACTTCTTTAAGCACTCTATTTTTATTAAGGCATGTCACAATTGTATACATAGGTGCAACCTTCTATTTGTATCAAAGCTATGAAGTAGTACATTGGGGGTAAAAGAGGTGATTTTATCTAAGAGGACCAGTGCACATATGATGATCAAATGGAACACAAACGTTCACTTACAGAGGAATCTAGGCTGAATTAGGTGGGAGTATTATCAAATAGGTGACTAGAGAAACTTCACATTAAAACTGACATACACATTAGATATGTGAGGTTAACGATTTTATTATTTTCGACACATATTTTACATTTATACTTTTAAATATATATGGCCAGCAACAGCCATAAAATATGTAAATTAGATCCTTCAGTCAGATATTATTATTATTGCACCTCATTTCTTTGTAAAATATAATATATCCATCTAAATAATGGGAAAAATTGCACATTCATTGTGTTTTTCTGCTTTTACAATTCAGAGTAAAGGTGTTATTAATCAATAATAATAATAATAATAGTTTTTATTTTTATAGCGCCAACATATTCCGCAGCACTTTACAAATTTTAGGGGGGACATATACAGACAATACAGAATAAGCATATCTCATATAAAAAGGAGTGAGGGCCCTGCTCGCAAGCTTACAGTCTATGAGGAAATGGGGGAGACACAAAAGGTAAAAAGTACATATATTGTATAATGCAGCCTTGATATACTAAATAGGATAAATAATAATACATAGACTGGTCGCCAGCCAGTATGTGTACAGTCCTGACAGAGGCTATTAAGTGCATGGTTGGTATGAACCTGAAGTTGAAGAAGATTTTAATATGGGGGAAAACTGGGACGGACAGAGTGTGTTTAGGCGATACGCCAGTCTAAAGAAATGTGTTTTTAGGGTTCGCTTGAAACTGTGGGTATTGGGAATTAATCGAACTGTCCTGGGTAGTGCATTCCAAAGAATTGGCGCAGCACGCGAGAAATCTTGGAGACGGGAGTGGGAAGTTCGGAATATGGAGGATTTTAGTTTTAAGTCATTTGCAGAACGGAGGGCACGTGTAGGGTGGTAGACTGAGACAAGAGAGGAGATGTAGGGGGCTACTGAAGCATGGAGCGCTTTGTGGGTAAGCGTGATAAGTTTAAATTGAACTCTATATTGGATGGGCAACCAATGCAATGACTGGCACAGGGAAGAGGCATCGGTGTAGTGGTTGGCGAGGAATATGATCCTGGCTGCAGCGTTAAGGACGGATTGGAGAGGGGAGAGTTTAGTAAGAGGGAGACCGATTAGTAGAGAGTTGCAATAGTCAAGACGAGAATGAATAAGAGCTACAGTAAGAGTTTTTGCCGAGTCAAAGGTGAGAAAAGTCCTGATTCTTGAGATTTTTTTGAGGTGTAGATGACATGAACGAGCGAGTGATTTGATGTGAGGAGTGAAAGAAAGATCTGAATCAAAAATGACCCCAAGACAGCGGGCTTGTTGCTGGGGAGTAATGGTTGAGCCACAAACAGAAATGGCAATATCGGGCACAGGTAGGTTAGTGGAGGGAGGAAAGACGAGTAGTTCAGTTTTTGACAGATTCAGTTTTAGGTAGAGGGAGGACATAATGTTAGACACAGCAGAAAGAGAATCACTGGTCTTTTGTAGTAATGCAGGGGTGATGTCCGGAGCAGAGGTGTATAATTGGGTGTCATCAGCATAGAGATGGTACTGAAAACCGAATCTGCTGATTGTTTGTCCAATAGGAGCGGTGTATAAGGAAAAAAGAAGGGGGCCTAGGACTGATCCTTGAGGAACCCTGACAGTAAGGGGAAGTAGGGAGGAGGAGGAGCCGGCAAAAAACACAGAGAAGGAGCGGTCAAAGAGATAGGAGGCGAACCAGGAGAGAACAGTGTCCTTGAGGCCAATAGTGCGGAGCATAGTGAGGAGGAGCTGGTGATCCACAGTGTCGAGATCCAGGAGAATCAGCAGGGAGTAGTGACCATTAGATTTAGATGTTAGTAAATGATTAGAGACTTTAGTGAGGGCAGTTTCAGTAGAATGTAAAGAGCGGAAACCAGATTGCAAAGGGTCAAGAAGAGAGTTGTCTGAGAGATAGCGGATGAGACGGGAGTGGATCAAGCGTTCCAGGAGTTTAGAGATAAAGGGAAGATTGGAAACAGGTCTGTAGTGGGCCGTGCAGTTCTGGTCAAGGGATGTTTTTTTAAGTAATGGTTGTATGCTGGCGTGTTTAAAAGAAGAGGGAAAGATACCAGATGAGAGGGAAAGGTTGAAAATTTTTGTTAGGTGAGTGGTGACAGCTGGAGCAAGGGACTGAAGGAGATGTGAGGGAATAGGGTCACTGGTGCAGGTGGTAGGGCGAGAAGATGCAAGCAGCCTGATCGCTTCATCTTCCGTGACTGGTTTGAAGTCAGAAAGTGAGCAGGATACAATGTGATGGGGGAGAGCATGCATAACATTTCGGGATTGGGAGAAAATTTCCTGTCGGATATGGTCAATTTTTTCTTTGAAATAATTGGCCAGATTGTCAGCGCTGAGGTCGGTGGTCGGGGCCTGTGTTGTTTGATTGAGGAGAGAATGAAACGTGTCAAAGAGTCGTTTAGGATTATTGGAAAGTGAGATGATGAGGTTGTTAAAGTAGGTTTGTTTGGAGAGGTGAAGGGCAGAGTTATATGTTTTCAGCATAAATTTATAATAGAGGAAATCTTCGGGCAGATTTGATTTTCTCCACAGCCGTTCAGCGCACCTGGAGTACCTCTGGAGAAGACGTGTTTGAGGCGTGTGCCAGGGTTGTCGCCGTCTATGCTGAATTTTTCTTTGTGTAGGAGGTGCGGCTTCATCCAGGGCGCATAGCATTATTTTGTTATAATGCTTCAATGCAGAGTCGGGATATGAGAGGGAGGAGATTGGGGCCAATGATGATTGCAACCTTTTTATAAATTTCTGGGTGTTAATGGCGCGTAAATTTCTATAAGTGTGGACGGTGGGAGTGTCTTGAGTAGAGTCACAGTTCTTGACAGAGAATGAAAGCAGATTATGGTCAGAGAGTGGAAGGGGAGAGTTAGTAAAGTCATGTACTGAGCAAAGCCGGGAGAAGATCAGGTCCAATGTGTTCCCATCTTCATGTGTAGGAGAATTAGCAAGCTGTGAAAGGCCGAAGGAGGAGGTTAGTGATAAAAAATGCGTGGCAGATGGGGAAAGAGACTCACCAATTGGGATGTTAAAATCTCCCATGATTATCGTGGGGATGTCGCAGGATAGAAAATTTGGAAGCCAGGCAGCAAAGTGATCCAGGAATTGACGGGGGGGACCTGGAGGGCGATAGACAACCGCCACTCGCAGGGTGAAGGGCCGGTAGAGTCTGACTGTGTGGGCCTCAAAAGACAGGAAGATAAGGGAGGGTACAGGGGGGATAACCTGAAAAGTACATTTTGTTGAAAGAAGCAGACCAACACCTACCCCTGATCTGTTGTCAGGTTGTGGGGTATGAGAGAAATGTAGGCCACCATAGGAGAGAGCTGCCGCGGCGGTGGTGTCCGACTGCTGGATCCAGGTTTCAGTGAGAGCCAGAAGGTTGAGGGAATTAGAGAGGAAAAAGTCATGGATGTAAGAGAGTTTATTACAAGCTGAGCACGCATTCCAAAGGGCACAGTTGAATGAGACAGAACACATGCAGGGAATATTAATGAGATTAGCAGGGTTTCTGAATGTAACAGGGAAAGAGTTAGTGTTATTATTACTGGAGGGTCCTGGGTTGGGAGAAATATCACCTGCGACTAATAGAAGGAAGATACAGAGAGTGAGCAGATGGTTGAGTGATTTGTGAGAGCGTTTCCTGTGTTGTATGGTGGGAATGAATGGATCTGCGTGGTATAACATTGTGAAGAGAGCATGACAACTGTACATAGGAGAAGAGAGGAGAGAGGGGTTAATATGGATGAAGTGTTCCGAATTTGTGGGAGAACGGTGAATGTGGATGATTGTAGCAGCCAGAATATAAATGGCACAGATACAAATGGTGAATACTGCTTGCCAAAAAGATGACCTGGAAGCAAGTTTGTTTAATTGTCTTGCATGTTTTACCTGTCTCCTGCCCTGTCCAACTGCCATCTTCTAACTGCCGCGGCACTTTGATAAATTATGGCACTTTCATAAAGTATGCATAAATGCTATATGCATAAATGCCCCTGCATAAATGCTGCCCCTTGACTATGTCTCAATATATAGGGACGTATCTGCTTAGATCTACGCAGATTTAACTCGTTAGCAATCAATCACTAGGTTAAGACAACAGGAGACCATAAACTGCAGGAAAAAAAAACAGAATGGCAACTCTACATGGATCATAAAATTTTAAAGTAAGTGTGATGACCTTAAAGTATCATGGATTAAACAATGTAGAGGAGTGTGAAATATATACCAGGGAAAGGTATATACCCCCATGCTTGCTGGGGTGTATTAAGAGCAGCCAGGGCCACAGGCAGTTTAGAAGGCGTGGGCACCCCAGCACCCAATGTATCACGTGACATGATTCCCTTGAGACATCATGTCATAGGTCACGTGATTAACACACAGGTGCTCTGGTGCACATCTGCAGATGCAAAATGGCAGAGATGCTATATAATACGGGATGATGCTATATATATAACAAAAGGGAATGCTATGTAATAAGGGACAGCTCTATATGTAACAATGCAGGATGCTATAAAATATGGGATGGATCGCTCAGTGCACTTTGTTTAATAGCCTGTTTAACCCATTCATGACCAATGAGGTATATTTACATCATCGGTTGTGTCCCTGCTATTGATGCAAGCTCACATGCTGAGCCAGCCTCTTTCCCCGCACTTGATGGCTGATTTAATCAGCCATCAAGTGCCTCTAGCAGCCATCAGACTGATGGCCATAATATTATAAATTACTAATTACTCTTTGGAAAGAATCTCTTATAGCAGTATAACAATGAAAAAGGTAATGGAAGTAGAATACAAAGTTATTTGCAGGAAAACATTAAAGCTCTGCCAATAACATGTGGTTTCCATTGTGAAAATACCGGTCTTACTGTTGTTTACTAAAAATTTAACGAGTGACATAATTTGACTGTAGAAGCTCATCTTAATTATGATTATTTCCTAGTTGCAAAGCAAACATATCAGGTTTATATCTGTGAATTATTTGGCAAAGTGATGAACCATGGTGATTAAGGCTTGTTCTCTTGTGCAAATCCTGAACCTGTTTCTGTCCATATACTGGCCAAAAAAATCCAGTTTCTCTGCCTTTATTTACTATGTACTTGTACTACCAGTCCCCCTCTTTTGAGTCCAGAAATCTATCAGTCTGCTTCAGCAGGCAGACAAAAACAACACTCTGCGAAATGCAGATAGGAAACGGCTGTAGGATATCTAACAAACTATTGATGCCAAAGTAGTCAAGAAAATGATGGCAAATTCAATTTACAATATGTAGCTGCAGAAGTGTTTGCTTGAACTGTAATCAAGTTCTTGTTGGCTTAACTAAAGTGTGAAGTCTGAGGAATCTCCATGTTCTTCATCCTTAACCCACACAAGGTTAAGGTATGGTAATGGACTATTTTGAAAGCACGTATTAGTTGCAGGTACACTGCTAAGAATTCCTACAACAGATTCAGAGGCCAAGTCAGGATCTGAACTAGGGGATGCTATTGGGAGAGTGAGTGGTCAGTCAAAACCAGAAAAAAAAAAGTACTAAGTGACACTTCCAAATAGCAAGACAAAAGCAGTAATGGTTTCAGGTCAGATTCCTCTTTAAAGCACCACTTCAGCATTTTTTCAGAGCTGGAGTGGTGCTTTAAACCGAAGGTCCCTGCCCATACTCTTATACTCACCCTATGGTGTCTTCACCTTTTTGGGTGCCGCTCCGGTCTCACAGCGCCATCTTGTGACCGCAGCTTCTGACTGTCCGGTAGTTAGAGGTAACAGTCACAAGCACTCAATGCAAGTCTATGAGAACGAGGTTCTCATAGACTTGTATTGAGTTGTGACCCCTGACTCGCTCCATGAAACACTGTAGAAGCTGGCAGGTCACAAACTGCGGGAGACCAACAGGATGACAGATGAAGATGCCAGAAGGCGAGTATAAGACAGGGGGCAGGTGACTTAGATTTGAAGCACCATTCCAGTGGTAAAAAAAAACAAAACAAGACGCTGGAGTGGTGCTTTAAATGGCCAACATTATTACATTGCTGCTATGGCAAATTTACGCAACTTTAATTGACCATAGATAACTTGACTGATGGTACTCTAAAGCTGACCCTACATACAGTTGAAACCAGAAGTTTACATACACTATATAAAAAGACACATATGCATGTTTTTCTCAATTTGTGACATGAAATATGAATTAACCTTTCCCGTTTAAGATCAATTAGGATTACCATCATTTTTAATATTTGCCGAATGCCAGAATAATGAGAGAGAGAATGTTTTAAAGGGAATCTGTCACCCCCTGGCACATATCTGATTTCTAATATGGGCATACAGGTGATAGAAATGTAAATCTATATCTACCTGTATGCCTCATATTAGAGGTCTTGTTGCTGTGAAATGTCTTTTTATTCAATCAAGTTTCTGATGCTTGCAGGCCTGGGAACTGGAAGAAATCCCTGCCTCCTGTGTGAATTACAATGTTTCCCCCCTCCCCTGCAAGTCACAGTGCCTGGATCTGGCTGCTGCAACTGCACTTCACAGGGCACTGTGACATGCAGGGGAGGGGGGAAACATTATAATTACCACAGGAGGCGGGGATTTCTTCCAGGCCCTGGGACTTGAACACATCAGAAACTTGTATGAATAAAAAGACATTTCACAGCAACAAGATCTCTAATATGAAGCATACAGGTAAGTATAAATTTACATTTCTATCACCTGAATGCCCATGTTAGAGGTCAGATTAGTGCCAGGGGGTGACAGATTCCCTTTTAAGGCATTTTTATTACTTACTGCAAAGTCATAAGTTTAAATACATTTCATTAGTATTTGGTACCATTGCCCTTAAACTGTTATGATCTGCAACATGTACTAAGGAAAGATAGGGGAAAGCTGTCCCTACAGTAAGACTAAGCTGAATCCATACGATGTAGCGGGCTGCCTGTTCCTAGCGAACAGACCCGCCTTAGTCCTCGGCTAGTCAGAACGAAAACCTATAGAATTAAGGGAGGGGTCCCTAAAAGAACTAAGGACTGGGACAAAAATGGGACATCTCCTAAACAGAGAAGTTGTTGCAGAACACAAAAAGACAAACTGACAAAAGGTACTAGAGGTCCCAGAGGACCAAGCGAACTGACAGAAAAAGGCACCGAAGCATCAGGCTAGAGAAACAGTCAAACACTGAAGTCCAGCACAGCCAGAAGGGCGGAGCTGGAATATAAAGGCAGATGGTCACATGACCGCAAAACACAAGATGGAAAAAACAAACAGGAGGGTTCTAACATAAACTGAATGACTTGGGTGAAATGTTTGAGATATCCTTCCGCAAACTTCTCACAATAGTTGGTCGGAATTTGGCCCCATTCCTCCTGACAAAACTGGTGCAACTGATCCAGATTTGTAGGTCGCCTTGCTCGCACCTGCCTTATCAGCTTTGCTAATAAATTTTCAATAGGATTGAGATTAGGGCTTTGTGATGGCCACTCCAAAATATTGACTTTGTTATCCTTAAGTATTGCCACATAATCTTCTTTTCTCATGATGCCATCTATTTTGTGAAGCGCACCAGTCCCTCCTGCAGCAAAACAACCCCACATCATGATGCTGCCACCCCCATGTTTCACGGTTGGGATGGTGTTCTTAGGCTTCCAAGCTTCTCCCTTTTTCCTCCAAACGTAATGATGGTCATTATGCCCAAAAAGTTAAATTTTAATTTCATCAAACCACAGAACATGTCTCCAAAAATTAAGGTCTTTGTTCCTGTGTGCATTTGCAAACATTAAACTGGCTTTTTTATGTTTCTTTTGGAGTAATGGGTTCTTCCTGGCAGAGTGGCCTTTCAGCCCATGTTGATACAGTATTCGTTTCACTGTGGTTATTGAAACAATCTTACCAGATTCTCCATTATCTTCACAAGATCTTTTGCTTTTATCTTTGGGTTGATACAGTACAGACCAAAAGTTTGGACACACCTTCTCATTTAAAGATTTTTCTGCATTTTCATGACTATGAAAATTGTACATTCACACTGAAGGCATCAAAACTATGAATTAACACATGTGGAATTATATACTTAACAAAAAAGTGTGAAAGAACTGAAAATATGTCTTATATTCTAGGTTCTTCAAAGTAGCCACCTTTTGCCTTGATGACTGCTTTGCACACTCTTGGCATTCTCTTGATGAGCTTTAAGAGGTAGTCACCGGAAATGATCTTCCTACAATCTTGAAGGAGTTCCCAGAGATGCTTAGCACTTGTTGGCCCTTTTGCCTTCACTCTGCGGTCCAGCTCACCCAAACCATCTCGATTGGGTTCAGGCCTGGTGACTGTGGAGGACTGGTCATCTGGCGTAGCACCCCATCACTCTCCTTCTTGGTCAAATAGCAGTTATACAGCCTGGAGGTGTGTTTGGGGTCATTGTCCTATTGAAAAATAAATGATGGTCCAACTAAACGCAAACCAGATGGAATAGCATGCCGCTGCAAGATGCTGTGGTAGCCATGCTGGTTCAGTATGCCTTCAATTTTGAATAAATCCCCAACAGTGTCATCCCCACACCATCACACCTCCTGCTCCATGCTTCACTGTGGGAACCAGGCATGAAGAGTCCATCCGTTCACCTTTTCTGCGTCGCTCAAAGACACGGTGGTTGGAACCAAAGATCTCAAATTTGGACTCATCAGACCAAAGCACAGATTTCCACTGGTCTAATGTCCATTCCTTGTCTTCTTTAGCCCAAACAAGTCTCTTCTGCTTGTTGCCTGTCCTTAGCAGTGGTTTCCTAGCAGCTATTTTACCATGAAGGCCTGCTGCACAAAGTCTCCTCTTAACAGTTGTTGAAGAGATGTGTCTGCTGCTAGAGCTCTGTGTGGCATTGACCTGGTCTCTAATCTGAGCTGCTGTTATCCTGCAATTTCTGAGGCTGGTGACTCGGATAAACTTATCCTCAGAAGCAGAGGTGACTCTTGGTCTTCCTTTCCTGGGGCGGTCCTCATGTGAGCCAGTTTCTTTGTAGCGCTTGATGGTTTTTGCAACTGCACTTGGGGATACTTTCAAAGTTTTCCCAATTTTTCGGACTGACTGACATTCATTTCTTAAAGTAATGATGGCCACTCATTTTTCTTTACTTAGCTGCTTTTTTCTTGCCATAATACAAATTCTAACAGTCTATTCAGTAGGACTATCAGCTGTGTTTCCACCAGACTTCTGCACCACACAACTGATGGTCCCAACCCCATTTATAAGGCAAGAAATCCCACTTATTAAACCTGACAGGGCACACCTGTGAAGTGAAAACCATTTCCGGTGACTACCTCTTGAAGCTCATCAAGAGAATGCCAAGAGTGGGCAAAGCAGTCATCAAAGCAATAGGTGGCTACTTTGAAGAACCTAGAATATAAGACATATTTTCAGTTGTTTCACACTTTTTTGTTAAGTATATAATTCCACGTGTGTTAATTCATAGTTTTGATGCCTTCAGTGTGAATGTACAATTTTCATAGTCATGAAAATACAGAAAAATCTTTAAATGAGAAGGTGTTTGTACTTGTGTATAATTGTTTGTACAGATGAACGAGGCACCTTCAGGTATCTTGAAATTGTACTCAAGGATGAGCCAGACTTGTGCAAGTCCACAATTCTCTTCTTGATATCTTGGTTGATTTCTTTAGACTTTCCCTTTGCTACACAAAGAAGCAGTGTTTTTCAGGTGTGCATTAAAATACATACACAGGTGTGTCTCTAATTAACTCAGATGTTGCCAAAAAAACTATCAGAAGCTTCCAAACACATGACATCATCATATGGGCAGTCCAGAATTGTGTAAACTTTTGACTTTGCAGTAAGTAATAAAAATGCATTAAAACATTCTCTCTCATTATTCTGGCATTTGGCAAAAATTAAAAATTATGGTAATCCTAATTGACCTAAAACGGTAAAGATTTATTCTGATTTCATGTCAGTGATTGAGAAAAACATGTATATGTGTCTTTTTATATAGTGTATGTAAACTTCTGGTTTCAACTGTATATTTACACACACACATACTCACTAATAGGCACTCATATGAAACAGAAAAACTGATACACACACTAACAGGGTCGGACTGGGGTGTCTGGGGCCCACAGGGAGAACTGACTCTAGGGGCCCACCTACAGCTATATGCAAATATCTGTTATCCGCTATCCCTGTTATAGTGGAGCATTGACTGGCGGCTCCTGCACATCTACTGTGCACCACTATAACTGGGATGTACAATTACGGTAGTTTGCATTAAAGGGCTTCTTTGGTTAAAACAAGTTATCACCGATCCATGGGATCCACATGATCGGTGATCACTTATTGATCGTTTGGGTCCGAACATTGGAAAAGGCGCCTATCAGAAGAATGGGGAAGTTTCATCCCTGACAGGACACTTATCCCCATTTTAAAATGCAGCTTCCAAAAAAGAGCAGCGCTCACAGTCACTGAGGGAATGACTGGATGAGTGGTCGCATCTCACATGCCGCTCCAGTCTAATGGGGAGAAAAGCTCCACATTCTGCCGATTGTGTCCCAGCAGTCAGACCCCCACCAATCAATATCATCACTGATCCTGTGGAGAGGTGATTACTTGTTTTCACCAGAGAACCCCTGTAAGTGCATCTCTGCCGCTCTGGTCCAAGTATTTAATCTCTAAGGCTGCGGCCCCACTATCAGTATTTGGTCAGTAATTTTTCTCAGGAGTGGGAGCCAAAACCAGGTGAGGAACAATCAGAGAAAAGGTATAATAGAAACAAGTCACCAATTCTGTATTTATCACCCACTCCTGGTTTTGGCAGCTACTCCTGAGAAAAAATACTGACCGAATACTGATGGTGGGGCTGTGGCCTAATGGAAAAAAATCTTTTCCTAGTTAATATCAGCAAGAACAAAATGACTGCCATACACAACACAGTCCACTATATCAACACCAATAATACCACATACAAAAGAGACAAATATCGCCACACCATGACTAGATCACATATTACCACCACATAGTGACAGAATAATACTACATACAAGGAACAAATACGGCCACACCATGACCAGACCACATATTACCACCCCAAAGTGACCAAATACTACAATACTGATCATGAATACAAACCACAATACTAACAACACTGTTATTACCACCAGTGACATTATACACAGGAGCTCTGTATATAGTGTCAGTGTACAGGTAATACAGGGATCACAAGTGACATTATACACAGGAGCTCTGTATATAGTGTCAGTGTACAGGTAATACAGGGATCACCAGTGACATTATACACAGGAGCTCTGTATATAGTGTACAGTGTACAGGTAATACAGTGACCACCAGTGACATTATACACTGGAGCTCAGTATATAGTGTCAGTGTACAGGTAATACAGGGTTCACCAGTGACATTATACA